>NC_141023.1:58972500-59327500 GCF_052040795.2 Danio rerio
GCCAGGGGGTACCCTGGTGCCTATACTGCAAGTCCAGGGAGATCGGTGGACCCCTGGGTAGCTTGCTGGGGTCAAAGGCCCCAAGGTGGAGGGCCAGGGGTTCCCCTGGGGCCTATATTGCAAGTCCAGGAAGAGAGGTGGACCCCTGGGTAGCTTGCTGGGGTCAGGCGCCCCTAGGTGAAGGGCCAGGGGGCACCCTGAGGCCTATACTGCAAGCCCAGGGAGGGAGGTGAACCCCTGGGTAGCTTGCTGGGGTCAGGGTCCCCTAGTTGGATGGCCAGGGGGCACCCTGTGGGCTATACTGCAAGTCCAGGAAGAGAGGTGGACCCCGGGGTAGCTTGCAGGGGTCAGATGCCCCTAGGTGGAGGGCCAAGGGTTCCCCTGGGGCCTATATTGCACGTCCAGGAAGAGAGGTGGACCCCTGGGTAGCTTGCTGGGGTCAGGCGCCCCTAGGTGAAGGGCCAGGGAGCACCCTGAGGCCTATACTGCAAGCCCAGGGAGGGAGGTGGACCCCTGGGTAGCTTGCTGGGGTCAGGGTCCCCTAGGTGGATGGCCAGGGGGCACCCTGTGGGCTATACTGCAAGTCTAGGAAGAGAGGTGGACCCCTGGGTAGCTTGCTGGGGTCAGAGGCCCCTAGGTGGAGGGCCAGGGGTTCCCCTGGGGCCTATACTGCAAGTCCAGGGAGTAAGGTTGACTTCTGGGTAGCTTGATGGGGTCATAGGCTCCTTGGTGGAGGGCCAGGGGGCACCCTGGGGCCTACACTGCAAGTCCAGGGAGAGATGTGGACCCCTGGGTAGCTTGCTAGGGTCAGGGGCCCCTAGGTTGAGGTCCAGGGGGCACCCTGGGGCCTATACTGCAAGTCCAGGGACATCGGTGGACCCCTGGGTAGCTTGCTGGGGTCAGGGGCCCTTAGGTGGAGGGCCAGGGGGCACCCTTGGGCCTATACTGCAAGTCCAGGGAGTGAGGTGGACTCCCGGGTAGCTTGCTGGGGTCAGAGGCCCCTAGGTTGAGGGCCAGGGGGCACCCTGGGGCCTATACTGCAAGTCCAGGGACATCGGTGGACCCCTGGGTAGCTTGCTAGGGTCAGGGGCCCTTAGGTGGAGGGCCAGGGGGCACCCTGGGGCCTATACTGCAAGTCCAGGAAGAGAGGTTGACCCCTGGGTAGCTTGCTGAAGTCTGGAGCCCCTAGGTGGAGGGCCAGGGGGCACACTGGGGCCTATACTGCAAGTCCAGGAAGAGAGGTGGACCCCTGGGTAGCTTGTTGGGGTCAGAGGCCCCTAGGTGAAGGGCCATGGGGCACCCTGGGGCCTATACTGCAAGTCCAAGGACATCGGTGGACCGCTGGGTAGCTTGCGGGGGTCAGAGGCCCCTAAGTGGAGGGCCAGGGGGCACCCTGGGGCCTATACTGGAAGCCCAGGGAGGGGGGTGGACCCCTGGGTAGCTTGCTGGGGTAAGGGTCCTCTAGGTGGAGGGCCAGGGGTCACCCTGTGGGCTTTACTGCAAGTCCAGGAAGAGAGGTGGACCCCTGGGTAGCTTGCTGGGGTCATAGGCTCCTAGGTGGAGGGCCAGGGGGCACCCTGGGGCCTACACTGCAAGTCCAGGAAGAGAGGTGGACCCCTGGGTAGCTTGCTGGGGTCATAGGCTCCTAGGTGGAGGGCCAGGGGGCACCCTGGGGCCTATACTGCAAGTCCAGGGACATTGGTGGACCCCTGGGTAGCTTGCTGGGGTTAGAGGCCCCTAGGTGGAGGGCCAGGGGTTCCCCTGGGGCCTATACTGCAAGTCCAGGGAGTGAGGTTGACTTCTGGGTAGCTTGCTGGGGTCATAGGCTCCTAGGTGGAGGGCCAGGGGGCACCCTGGGGCCTACACTGCAAGTCCAGGGAGAGATGTGGACCCCTGGGTAGCTTGCTGGGGTCAGGGGCCCCTAGGTGGAGGACCAAGGGGCACCCTGGGGCCTATACTGCAAGTCCAGGGACATCGGTGGACCCCTGGGTAGCTTGCTGGGGTCAGGGGCCCTTAGGTGGAGGGCCAGGGGGCACCCTGAGGCCTATACTGCAAGTCCAGGGACATCGGTGGACCCCTGGGTAGCTTGCTGGGGCCAGAGGCCCCTAGGTGGAGGGCCAGGGGGCACCCTGGGGCCTATACTGCAAGTCCAGGAAGAGAGGTGGACCCCTGTGTAGCTTGCTGGGGTCAGGGGCCCCTAGGTGGAGGGCCAGGTGGCAGCATGTGGGCTATACTGCAAGTCCAGGAAGAGAGGTTGACCCCTGGGTAGCTTGCTGGGGCCAGAGGCCCATAGGTGGAGGGCCAAGGGGCACCCTGGGGCCTATACTGCAAGTCCAGGGACATCGGTGGACCACTGGGTAGCTTGCTGGGGTCAGGGGCCCTTAGGTGGAGGGCCAGGGGGCACCCTGGGGCCTATACTGCAAGTCCAGGAAGAGAGGTAGACCCCTGGGTAGCTTGCTGGGGTCAGGCGCCCCTAGGTGAAGGGCCAGGGAGCACCCTGAGGCCTATACTGCAAGCCCAGGGAGGGAGGTGGACCCCTGGGTAGCTTGCTGGGGTCAGGGTCCCTTAGGTGGAGGGCCTGGGGGTACACTGGGGCCTATACTGCAAGTCCAGGAAGAGAGGTGGACCCCTGGGTAGCTTGCAGGGGTCAGAGGCCCCTAGGTGGAGGGCCAAGGGTTCCCCTGGGGCCTATATTGCACATCCAGGAAGAGAGGTGGACCCCTGGGTAGCTTGCTGGGGTCAGGCGCCCCTAGGTGAAGGGCCAGGGAGCACCCTGAGGCCTATACTGCAAGCCCAGGGAGGGAGGTGGACCCCTGGGTAGCTTGCTGGGGTCAGGGTCCCCTAGGTGGATGGCCAGGGGGCACCCTGTGGGCTATACTGCAAGTCTAGGAAGAGAGGTGGACCCCTGGGTAGCTTGCTGGGGTCAGAGGCCCCTAGGTGGAGGGCCAGGGGTTCCCCTGGGGCCTATACTGCAAGTCCAAGGAGTAAGGTTGACTTCTGGGTAGCTTGATGGGGTCATAGGCTCCTTGGTGGAGGGCCAGGGGGCACCCTGGGGCCTACACTGCAAGTCCAGGGAGAGATGTGGACCCCTGGGTAGCTTGCTAGGGTCAGGGGCCCCTAGGTTGAGGTCCAGGGGGCACCCTGGGGCCTATACTGCAAGTCCAGGGACATCGGTGGACCCCTGGGTAGCTTGCTGGGGTCAGGGGCCCTTAGGTGGAGGGCCAGGGGGCACCCTTGGGCCTATACTGCAAGTCCAGGGAGTGAGGTGGACTCCCGGGTAGCTTGCTGGGGTCAGAGGCCCCTAGGTTGAGGGCCAGGGGGCACCCTGGGGCCTATACTGCAAGTCCAGGGACATCGGTGGACCCCTGGGTAGCTTGCTGGGGTCAGAGGCCCCTTGGTGGAGAGCCAGGGGGCACCCTGGGGCCTATACTGCAATTCCAGGAACATCGGTGGACCACTGGGTAGCTTGCTAGGGTCAGGGGCCCTTAGGTGGAGGGCCAGGGGGCACCCTGGGGCCTATACTGCAAGTCCAGGAAGAGAGGTTGACCACTGGGTAGCTTGCTGAAGTCTGGAGCCCCTAGGTGGAGGGCCAGGGGGCACACTGGGGCCTATACTGCAAGTCCAGGAAGAGAGGTGGACCCCTGGGTAGCTTGTTGGGGTCAGAGGCCCCTAGGTGAAGGGCCAGGGGGCACCCTGGGGCCTATACTGCAAGTCCAAGGACATCGGTGGACCGCTGGGTAGCTTGCGGGGGTCAGAGGCCCCTAAGTGGAGGGCCAGGGGGCACCCTGGGGCCTATACTGGAAGCCCAGGGAGGGAGGTGGACCCCTGGGTAGCTTGCTGGGGTCAGGGTCCCCTAGGTGGAGGGCCAGGGGTCACCCTGTGGGCTATACTGCAAGTCCAGGAAGAGAGGTGGACCCCTGGGTTGCTTGCTGGGGTCATAGGCTCCTAGGTGGAGGGCCAGGGGGCACCCTGGGGCCTACACTGCAAGTCCAGGAAGAGAGGTGGACCCCTAGGTAGCTTGCTGGGGTCATAGGCTCCTAGGTGGAGGGCCAGGGGGCACCCTGGGGCCTATACTGCAAGTCCAGGGACATCGGTGGACCACTGGGTAGCTTGCTGGGGTCAGGGGCCCTTAGGTGGAGGGCCAGGGGGCACACTGGGGCCTATACTGCAAGTCCAGGAAGAGAGGTGGACCCCTGGGTAGCTTGCTGGGGTCAGGGGCACCTTGGTGAAGGGCCAGGGGGCACCCTGGGGCCTATAATGCAAGTCCAGGGAGATCGGTGGACCCCTGGGTAGCTTGCTGGGGTCAGAGGCCCCTAGGTGGAGGGCCAGGGGTTCCCCTGGTTCCTATATTGCAAGTCCAGGAAGAGAGGTGGACCCCTGGGTAGCTTGCTGGGGTAAGGCGCCCCTAGGTGAAGGGCCAGGGAGCACCCTGAGGCCTTTACTGCAAGCCAAGGGAGGGAGGTGGACCCCTGGGTAGCTTGCTGGAGTCAGTGTCCCCTAGGTGGATGGCCAGGGGGCACCCTGTGGGCTATACTGCAAGTCCAGGAAGAGAGGTGGACCCCTGGGTAGCTTGCTGGGGTAAGAGGCACCTAGGTGGAGGGCAAAGGGGCACCCTGGGGCCTATACTGCAAGTCCAGGGACATCGGATGACCACTGGGTAGCTTGCTGGGGTCTGAGGCCCCTAAGTGGAGGGCCAGGGGTTCCCCTGGGGCCTATACTGCAAGTCCAGGGAGTAAGATGGACTTCTGGGTAGCTTGATGGGCTCATAGGCTCCTAGGTGGAGGGCCAGAGGGCACCCTGGGGCCTACACTGCAAGTCCAGGGAGAGATGTGGACCCCTGGGTAGCTTGCTGGGGTCAGGGGCCCCTAGGTTGAGGTCCAGGGGGCACCCTGGGGCCTATAATGCAAGTCCAGGGACATTGGTGGACCCCTGGGTAGCTTGCTGGGGTCAGGGGCCCTTAGGTGGAGGGCCAGGGGGCACCCTTGGGCCTATACTGCAAGTCCAGGGAGTGAGGTGGACTCCTGGGTAGCTTGCTGGGGTCAGAGGCCCCTAGGTGGAGGGCCAGGGGGCACCCTGGGGCCTATACTGCAAGTCCAGGGACATCGGTGGACCCCTGGGTAGCTTGCTTGGGTCAGAGGCCCCTAGGTGGAGGGCCAGGGGGCACCCTGGGGCCTATACTACAAGTCCAGGGACATCGGTGGACCACTGTGTAGCTTGCTGGTGTCAGGGGCCCTTAGGTGGAGGGCCAGGGGGCACCCTGGGGCCTATACTGCAAGTCCAGGAAGAGAGGTAGACCCCTGGGTAGCTTGCTGGGGTCAGGCGCCCCTAGGTGAAGGGCCAGGGAGCACCCAAAGGCCTATACTGCAAGTCCAGGGAGTGAGGTGGACTACCGGGTAGCTTGCTGGTGTCAGAGGCCCCTTGGTGGAGGGCCAGGGGGCACCCTGGGGCCTATACTGCAAGTCCAGGAACATCGGTGGACCACTGCGTAGCTTGCTGGGGTCAGGGGCCCTTAGGTGGAGGGCCAGGGGGCACCCTGGGGCCTATACTGCAAGTCCAGGAAGAGAGGTTGACCCCTGGGTAGCTTGCTGAAGTCTGGAGCCCCCAGGTGGAGGGCCAGGGGGCACACTGGGGCCTATACTGCAAGTCCAGGAAGAGAGGTGGACCCCTGGGTAGCTTGCTGGGGTCAAAGGCCCCTAGGTGAAGGGCCAGGGGGCACCCTGGGGCCTATACTGCAAGTCCAAGGACATCGGTGGACCGCTGGGTAGCTTGCGGGGGTCTGAGGTACCTAAGTGGAGGGCCAGGGGGCACCCTGGGGCCTATACTGGAAGCCCAGGGAGGGAGGTGGACCCCTGGGTAGCTTGCTGGGGTCAGGGTCCCCTAGGTGTAGGGCCAGGGGTCACCCTGTGGGCTATACTGCAAGTCCAGGAAGAGAGGTGAACCCCTGGGTAGCTTGGTGGGGTCAGGGGCCCCTAGGTGGATGTCCAGGGGGCACCCTGGGGCCTATTTTGCAAGTCCAGGAAGAGAGGTGGACCCCTGGGTAGCTTGCTGGGGTCAGGCGCCCCTAGGTGAAAGGCCAGGGGGCACCCTGAGGCCTATACTGCAAGCCCAGGGAGGGAGATGGACCCCTGGGTAGCTCTCTGGGGTCAGAGTCCCCTAGGTGGAGGGCCTGGGGGCACCCTGTGGGCTATACTGCAAGTCCAGGAAGAGAGATGTGGACCCCTGGGTAGCTTGCTGGGGTCATAGGCTCCTAGGTGGAGGGCCAGGGGGCACCCTGGGGCCTACACTACAAGTTCAGGGAGAGAGGTGGACCCCTGGGTAGCTTGCTGAGGTCAGAGGCCCCTAGGTGGAGGGCCAAGGGGCACCCTGGGGCCTATACTGCAAGTCCAGGGATATCGTTGGACCCCTGGGTAGCTTGCTGGGGTTAGAGGCCCCTAGGTGGAGAGCCAGGGGGTCCCTTGGGGCCTATACTGCAAGTCCAGGGAGTGAGGTGGACTTCTGGGTAGCTTGCTGGGGTCATATGCTCCTAGGTGGAGGGCCAGGGGGCACCCAGGGGCCTACACTGCAAGTCCAGGGAGAGTTGTGGACCCCTGGGTAGCTTGCTGGGGTCAGGGGCCCCTAGGTGGAGGGCCAGGGGGCACCCTGGGGCCTATACTGCAAGTCCAGGGACATCGGTGGACCCCTGGGTAGCTTGCTGGGGTCAGAGGCCCCTAGGTGGAGGGCCAGGGGGCATCCTGGGGCCTATACTGCAAGACCAGGGACATCGGTGGACCACTGTGTAGCTTGCTGGGGTCAGGGGCCCTTAGGTGGAGGGCCAGGGGGCACCCTGGGGCCTATAGTGCAAGTCCAGGAAGAGAGGTGGACCCCTGGGTAGCTTGCTGGGGTCAGGGGCCCCTAGGTGGAGGGCCATGTGGCAGCCTGTGGGCTATACTGCAAGTCCAGGAAGAGAGGTGAACCCCTGGGTAGCTTGGTGGGGTCAGGGGCCCCTGGGTAGCTTGCTGGGGTCAGGGGCCCCTAGGTGGAGGACCAGGGGGCACCCTGGGGCCTATACTGCAAGTCCTGGGAGATCAGTGGACCCCTGGGTAGCTTGCTGAGGTCAGAGACCCCTATGTGGAGGGCCAGAAGGTCCCCTGGGGCCCATACTGCAAGTTCAGGGAGTGAGGTGGACTCCTGGGTAGCTTGCTGGGGTCAGAGGCCCCTAGGTGGAGGGCCAAGGGTTCCCCTGGGGCCTATACTGCAAGTCCAGGGACATCGGTGGACCCCTGGGTAGCTTGCTGGGGTCAGAGGCCCCTAGGTGGAGGGCCAGGGGGCACCCTGGGGCCTATACTGCAAGTCCAGGGACATCGGTGGACCACTGTGTAGCTTGCTGGGGTCAGGGGCCCTTAGGTGGAGGGCCAGGGGGCACCCTGGGGCCTATACTGCAAGTCCAGGAAGAGAGGTGGACCCCTGGGTAGCTTGCTGGGGTCAGGGGCCCCTAGGTGGAGGGCCAGGTGGCAGCCTGTGGGCTATACTGCAAGTCCAGAAAGAGAGGTTGACCCCTGGGTAGCTTGCTGAAGTCAGAAGCCACTAGGTGGAGGGCCAGGGGGCACACTGGGGCCTATACTGCAAGCCTAGAAAGAGAGGTGGACCCCTGGGTAGCTTGCTGGGGTCAGAGGCCCCTAGGTGAAGGGCCAGGGGGCACCCTGGGGCCTATACTGCAAGTCCAGGGAGTGAGGTGGACCCCTGGGTAGCTTGCTGGGGTCAGGGTCCCCTAGGTGGATGTCCAGCGGGCACCCTGTGGGCTATACTGCAAGCCCAGGAAGAGAGGTGGACCCCTGGGTAGCTTGCTGGGGTCAGGCGCCCCTGGGTGAAGGGCCAGGGAGCACCCTGAGGCCTATACTGCAAGCCCAGGGAGGGAGGTGGACCCCTGGGTAGCTTGCTGGGGTCAGGGGCCTCTAGGTTGAGGTCCAGGGGGCATCCTGGGGCCTGTACTGCAAGTAAAGGGACATCGGTGGACCCCTGGGTAGCTTGCTGGGGTCAGAGGCCCCTAGGTGGAGGGCCAGGGGATCCCCTGGAGCCTATACTGCAAGTCCAGGGAGTGAGGTGGACTTCTGGGTAGCTTGCTGGGGTCATAGGCTTCTAGGTGGAGGGCCAGTGGGCACCCTGGGGCCTATACTGCAAGTCCAGGAAGAGAAGTGGACCCCTGGGTAGCTTGCTGGGGTAAGGGTCCCCTAGGTGGAGGGCCAGGGGGCACACTGGGGCCTATACTGAAAGTCCAGGGAGATCGGTAGACCCCTGGGTAGCTTGCTGGGGTCAGAGGCCCCTAGGTGGATGGCCAGGGGGCACCCTATAGGCTATACTGCAAGTCCAGGAAGAGAGGTGGACCCCTGGGTAGCTTGCCGGGGTTAGAGGCCCCTAGGTGGAGGGCCAAGGGGCACCCTGGGGCCTATACTGCAAGTCCAGGAACATCGGTGGACCACTGGGTAGCTTGCTGGGGTTAGAGGCCCCTAGGTGGAGGGCCAGGGGGTCCCCTGGGGCCTATACTGCAAGTCCAGGGAGATCGGTGGACTTCTGGGTAGCTTGCTGGGGTCATAGGCTCCTAGGTGGAGGGCCAGGGGGCACCCAGGGGCCTACTTTGCAAGTCCAGGGAGAGATGTGGACCCCTGGGTAGCTTGCTGGGGTCAGGGGCCCCTAGGTGGAGGGCCAGGGGGCATCCTGGGGCCTATACTGCAAGTCCAGGGACATCGGTGGCCCCCTTGGTAGCTTGCTGGGGTCAGAGGCCCCTAGGTGGAGGGCCAGGGGGCATCCTGGGGCCTATACTGCAAGACCAGGGACATCGGTGGACCACTGTGTAGCTTGCTGGGGTCAGGGGCCCTTAGGTGGAGGGCCAGGGGGCACCCTGGGGAATATAGTGCAAGTCCAGGAAGAGAGGTGGACCCCTGGGTAGCTTGCTGGGGTCAGGGGCCCCTAGGTGGAGGGCCATGTGGCAGCCTGTGGGCTATACTGCAAGTCCAGGGATGTAGGTGGACCCCTGGGTAGCTTGCTGGAGTCAGAGGCCCCTAGGTGGAGGGCCAAGGGGCACCCTGGGGATTATACTTCAAGTCCAGGGACATCGGTGGACCCCTGGGTAGCTTGCTGGGGTCAGGCGCCCCTAGGTGAAGGGCCAGGGAGCACCCTGAGGCCTATGTTGCAATTCCAGGAAGAGAGGTGGACTCCTGGGTAGCTTGCTGGGGTCAGGCGCCCCTAGGTGAAGGGCCAGGGAGCACCCTGAGGCCTATACTGCAAGCCCAGGTAGGGAGGTGGACCCCTGGGTAGCTTGCTGGGGTCAAAGTCCCCTAGGTGGAGGACCAGGGGGCACCCTGGGGCCTATACTGCAAGTCCAGGGACATCGGTGGACCCCTGGGTAGCTTGCTGGGGTCAGGGGCCCTTAGGTGGAGGGCCAGGGGGCACCCTGAGGCCTATACTGCAAGTCCAGGGACATCGGTGGACCCCTGGGTAGCTTGCTGGGGCCAGAGGCCCATAGGTGGAGGGCCAGGGGGCACCCTTGGGCCTATACTGCAAGTCCAGGGACATCGGTGGACCCCTGGGTAGCTTGCTGGGGTCATAGGATTCTAGGTGGAGGGCCAGGGGGCACCCTGGGGCCTATACTGCAAGTCCAGGAAGAGAGGTGGACCCCTGGGTAGCTTGCTGGGGTCAGGGGCCCCTAGGTGGAGGGCCAGGTGGCAGCCTGTGGGCTATACTGCAAGTCCAGGAAGACAGGTTGACCCCTGAGTAGCTTGCTGGGGCCAGAGGCCTATAGGTGGAGGGCCAAGGGGCACCCTGGGGCCTATACTGCAAATCCAGGGACATCGGTGGACCACTGGGTAGCTTGCTGGGGTCAGGGGCCCTTAGGTGGAGGGCCAGGGGGCACCCTGGGGCCTATACTGCAAGTCCAGGAAGAGAGGTAGACCCCTGGGTAGCTTGCTGGGGTCAGGCGCCCCTAGGTGAAAGGCCAGGGGGCACCCTGAGGCCTATACTGCAAGCCCAGGGAGGGAGGTGGACCCCTGGGTAGCTTGCTGGGGTCAGGGTCCCCTAGGTGGAGGGCCAGGAGGCACCCTGTGGACTATACTGCAAGTCCAGGAAGAGAGGTGGACCCCTGGGTAGCTTGCTGGGGTCAGGGGCCCCTAGGTGGAGGTCCAGGGGGCACCCTGGGGCCTATACTGCATGTCCAGGGACATCGGTGGACCCCTGGTTAGCATGCTGGGGTCAGGGGCCCTTAGGTGGAGGGCCAGGGGGCACCCTGAGGCCTATACGGCAAGTCCAGGGAGATCAGTGGACCCCTGGGTAGCTTGCTGGGGTCAGAGGCCCCTAGGTGGAGGGCCAAGGGGCACCCTGGGGCCTATACTGCAAGTCCAGGGACATCGGTGGACCCCTGGGTAGCTTGCTGGGGTCATAGGCTCCTAGGTGGAGGGCCAGGGGGCACCCTGGGGCCTACACTGCAAGTCCAGGGAGAGATGTGGACCCCTGGGTAGCTTGCTGGGGTCAGGGGCCCCTAGGTTGAGGTCCAGGGGGCACCCTGGGGCCTATACTGCAAGTCCAGGGACATCGGTGGACCCCTGGGTAGCTTGCTGGGGTCAGGGGCCCTTAGGTGGAGGGCCAGGGGGCACCCTTGGGCCTATACTGCAAGTCCAGGGAGTGAGGTGGACTCCTGGGTAGCTTGCTGGGGTCAGAGGCCCCTAGGTGGAGGGCCAGGGGTTCCCCTGGGGCCTATATTGCAAGTCCAGGAAGAGAAGTGGACCCCTGGGTAGCTTGCTGGGGTAAGGGTCCCCAAGGTGGAGGGCCAGGGGGCACACTGGGGCCTATACTGAAAGTCCAGGGAGATCGGTGGACCCCTGGGTAGCTTGCTGGGGTCAGAGGCCCCTAGGTGGATGGCCAGGGGGCACCCTATGGGCTATACTGCAAGTCCAGGAAGAGAGGTGGACCCCTGGGTAGCTTGCCGGGGTCAGAGGCCCCTAGGTGGAGGGCCAAGGGGCACCCTGGGGCCTATACTGCAAGTCCAGGGACATCGGTGGACCCCTGGGTAGCTTGCTGGGGTCATAGGCTCCTAGGTGGAGGGCCAGGGGGCACCCTGGGGCCTACACTGCAAGTCCAGGGAGAGATGTGGACCCCTGGGTAGCTTGCTGGGGTCAGGGGCCCCTAGGTTGAGGTCCAGGGGGCACCCTGGGGCCTATACTGCAAGTCCAGGGACATTGGTGGACCCCTGGGTAGCTTGCTGGGGTCAGGGGCCCTTAGGTGGAGGGCCAGGGGGCACCCTTGGGCCTATACTGCAAGTCCAGGGAGTGAGGTGGACTCCTGGGTAGCTTGCTGGGGTCAGAGGCCCCTAGGTGGAGGGCCAGGGGGCACCCTGGGGCCTATACTGCAAGTCCAGGGACATCGGTGGACCCCTGGGTAGCTTGCTGGGGTCAGAGGCCCCTAGGTGGAGGGCCAGGGGGCACCCTGGGGCCTATACTACAAGTCCAGGGACATCGGTGGACCACTGTGTAGCTTGCTGGTGTCAGGGGCCCTTAGGTGGAGGGCCAGGGGGCACCCTGGGGCCTATACTGCAAGTCCAGGAAGAGAGGTAGACCCCTGGGTAGCTTGCTGGGGTCAGGCGCCCCTAGGTGAAGGGCCAGGGAGCACCCACAGGCCTATACTGCAAGTCCAGGGAGTGAGGTGGACTACCGGGTAGCTTGCTGGTGTCAGAGGCCCCTAGGTGGAGGGCCAGGGGGCACCCTGGGGCCTATACTGCAAGTCCAGGAACATCGGTGGACCCCTGGGTAGCTTGCTGGGGTCAGGGGCCCTTAGGTGGAGGGCCAGGGGGCACCCTGGGGCCTATACTGCAAGTCCAGGAAGAGAGGTTGACCCCTGGGTAGCTTGCTGAAGTCTGGAGCCCCTAGGTGGAGGGCCAGGGGGCACACTGGGGCCTATACTGCAAGTCCAGGAAGAGAGGTGGACCCCTGGGTAGCTTGCTGGGGTCAGAGGCCCCTAGGTGAAGGGCCAGGGGGCACCCTGGTGCCTATACTGCAAGTCCAAGGACATCGGTGGACCGCTGGGTAGCTTGCGGGGGTCAGAGGCCCCTAAGTGGAGGGCCAGGGGGCACCCTGGGGCCTATACTGGAAGCCCAGGGAGGGAGGTGGACCCCTGGGTAGCTTGCAGGGGTCAGGGTCCCCTAGGTGTAGGGCCAGGGGTCACCATGTGGGCTATACTGCAAGTCCAGGAAGAGAGGTGAACCCCTGGGTAGCTTGGTGGGGTCAGGGGCCCCTAGGTGGATGGCCAGGGGGCACCCTGGGACCTATTTTGCAAGTCCAGGAAGAGAGTTGGACCCCTGGGTAGCTTGCTGGGGTCAGGCGCCCCTAGGTGGAGGGCCAGGGGTTCCCCTGGGGCCTATATTGCAAGTCCAGGGAGTGAGGTGGACTACCGGGTAGCTTGCTGGTGTCAGAGCCCCCTAGGTGGAGGGCCAGGGGGACCCCTGGGGCCTATACTGCAAGTCCAAGGACATCGGTGGACCGCTGGGTAGCTTGCGGGGGTCAGAGGCCCCTAAGTGGAGGGCCAGGGGGCACCCTGGGGCCTATACTGGAAGCCCAGGGAGGGAGGTGGACCCCTGGGTAGCTTGCAGGGGTCAGGGTCCCCTAGGTGTAGGGCCAGGGGTCACCATGTGGGCTATACTGCAAGTCCAGGAAGAGAGGTGAACCCCTGGGTAGCTTGGTGGGGTCAGGGGCCCCTAGGTGGATGGCCAGGGGGCACCCTGGGACCTATTTTGCAAGTCCAGGAAGAGAGTTGGACCCCTGGGTAGCTTGCTGGGGTCAGGCGCCCCTAGGTGGAGGGCCAGGGGTTCCCCTGGGGCCTATATTGCAAGTCCAGGGAGTGAGGTGGACTACCGGGTAGCTTGCTGGTGTCAGAGGCCCCTAGGTGGAGGGCCAGGGGGACCCCTGGGGCCTATACTGCAAGTCCAGGGACATCGGTGGACCCCTGGGTAGCTTGCTGGGGTCAGAGGCCCCTAGGTGGAGGGCCATGGGGCACCCTGTGGCCTATACTGCAAGTCCAGGAACATCGGTGGACCACTGGGTAGCTTGCTGGGGTCAGGGGCCCTTAGGTGGAGGGCCAGGGGGCACCCTGGGGCCTATACTGCAAGTCCAGGAAGAGAGGTTGACCCCTGGGTAGCTTGCTGAAGTCTGGAGCCCCTAGGTGGAGGGCCAGGGGGCACACTGGGGCCTATACTGCAAGTCCAGGAAGAGAGGTGGACCCCTATGTAGCTTGCTGGGGTCAGAGGCCCCTAGGTGAAGGGCCAGGGGGCACCCTGGGGCCTATACTGCAAGTCCAAGGACATCGGTGGACCGCTGGGTAGCTTGCGGGGGTCAGAGGCCCCTAAGTGGAGGGCCAGGGGGCACCCTGGGGCCTATACTGGAAGCCCAGGGAGGGAGGTGGACCCCTGGGTAGCTTGCAGGGTTCAGGGTCCCCTAGGTGTAGGGCCAGGGGTCACCATGTGGGCTATACTGCAAGTCCAGGAAGAGAGGTGAACCCCTGGGTAGCTTGGTGGGGTCAGGGGCCCCTAGGTGGATGGCCAGGGGGCACCCTGGGACCTATTTTGCAAGTCCAGGAAGAGAGTTGGACCCCTGGGTAGCTTGCTGGGGTCAGGCGCCCCTAGGTGAAAGGCCAGGGGGCACCCTGAGGCCTATACTGCAAGCCCAGGGAGGGAGGTAGACCCCTGGGTAGCTCTCTGGGGTCAGAGTCCCCTAGGTGGAGGGCCTGGGGGCACCCTGTGGGCTATACTGCAAGTCCAGGAAGAGAGGTGGACCCCTGGGTAGCTTGCTGGGGTCATAGGCTCCTAGGTGGAGGGCCAGGGGGCACCCTGGGGCCTACACTACAAGTTCAGGGAGAGAGGTGGACCCCTGGGTAGCTTGCTGAGGTCAGAGGCCCCTAGGTGGAGGGCCAAGGGGCACCCTGGGGCCTATACTGCAAGTCCAGGGACATCGGTGGACCCCTGGGTAGCTTGCTGGGGTTAGAGGCCCCTAGGTGGAGGGCCAGGGGGTCCCCTGGGGCCTATACTGCAAGTCCAGGGAGATCGGTGGACTTCTGGGTAGCTTGCTGGGGTCATAGGCTCCTAGGTGGAGGGCCAGGGGGCACCCAGGGGCCTACTTTGCAAGTCCAGGGAGAGATGTGGACCCCTGGGTAGCTTGCTGGGGTCAGGGGCCCCTAGGTGGAGGGCCAGGGGGCATCCTGGGGCCTATACTGCAAGTCCAGGGACATCGGTGGACCCCTGGGTAGCTTGCTGGGGTCAGAGGCCCCTAGGTGGAGGGCCAGGGGGAATCCTGGGGCCTATACTGCAAGACCAGGGACATCGGTGGACCACTGTGTAGCTTGCTGGGGTCAGGGGCCCTTAGGTGGAGGGCCAGCGGGCACCCTGGGGCCTATAGTGCAAGTCCAGGAAGAGAGGTGGACCCCTGGGTAGCTTGCTGGGGTCAGGGGCCCCTAGGTGGAGGGCCATGTGGCAGCCTGTGGGCTATACTGCAAGTCCAGGAAGAGAGGTGAACCCCTGGGTAGCTTGGTGGGGTCAGGGGCCCCTAGGTGGATGGCGAGGGGGCACCCTGGGGCCTATTTTGCAAGTCCAGGAAGAGAGGTGGACCCCTGGGTAGCTTGCTGGGGTCAGGCATCCCTAGGTGAAAGGCCAGGGGGCACCCTGAGGCCTACACTGCAAGCCCAGGGATGGAGGTGGACCCCTGGGTAGCTCTCTGGGGTCAGAGTCCCCTAGGTGGAGGGCCTGGGGGCACCCTGTGGGCTATACTGCAAGTCCAGAAAGAGAGGTGGACCCCTGGGTAGCTTGCTGGGGTCATAGGCTCCTAGGTGGAGGGCCAGGGGGCACCCTGGGGCCTACACTGCAAGTTCAGGGAGAGAGGTGGACCCCTGGGTAGCTTGCTGAGGTCAGAGGCCCCTATGTGGAGGGCCAAGGGGCACCCTGGGGCCTATACTGCAAGTCCAGGGACATCGGTGGACCCCTGGGTAGCTTGCTGGGGTCAGAGGCCCCTAGGTGGAGGGCCAGGGGTTCCCCTGGGGCCTATACTGCATGTCCAGGGAGTGAGGTGGACTTCTGGGTAGCTTGCTGGGGTCATAGGCTCCTAGGTGGAGGGCCAGGGGGCACCCTGGAGCCTATACTGCAAGTCTAGGGAGAGATGTGGACCCCTGGGTAGCTTGCTGGGGTCAGGGGCCCCTAGGTGGAGGACCAGGGGGCACAATGTGGCCTATACTGCAAGTCCAGGGACATCGGTGGACCCCTGGGTAGCTTGCTGGGGTCAGGGGCCCTTAGGTGGAGGGCCAGAGGGCACCCTGAGGCCTATACTGCAAGTCCAGGGAGATCAGTGGACCCCTGGGTAGGTTGCTGAGGTCAGAGACCCCTATGTGGAGGGCCAGAAGGTCCCCTGGGGCCCATACTGCAAGTTCAGGGAGTGAGGTGGACTCCTGGGTAGCTTGCTGGGGTCAGAGGCCCCTAGGTGGAGGGCCAAGGGTTCCCCTGGGGCCTATACTGCAAGTCCAGGGACATCGGTGGACCCCTGGGTAGCTTGCTGGGGTCAGATGCCCCTAGGTGGAGGGCCAGGGGGCACCCTGGGGCCTATACTGCAAGTCCAGGGACATCGGTGGACCACTGTATAGCTTGCTGGGGTCAGGGGCCCTTAGGTGGAGGGCCAGGGGGCACCCTGGGGCCCATTCTGCAAATCCAGGAAGAGAGGTGGACCCCTGGGTAGCTTGCTGGGGTCAGGGGCCCCTAGGTGGAGGGCCAGGTGGCAGCCTGTGGGCTATACTGCAAGTCCAGGAAGAGAGGTTGACCCCTGGGTAGCTTGCTGAAGTCAGGAGCCACTAGGTGGAGGGCCAGGGGGCACACTGGGGCCAATACTGCAAGCCTAGAAAGAGAGGTGGACCCCTGGGTAGCTTGCTGGTGTCAGAGGCCCCTAGGTGAAGGGCCAGGGGGCACCCTGGGGCCTATACTGCAAGTCCAGGGAGTGAGGTGGACCCCTGGGTAGCTTGCTGGGGTCAGAGGCCCCTAGGTGGAGGGCCAGTGGTTCCCCTGGGGCCTATATTGCAAGCCCAGGAAGAGAGGTGGACCCCTGGGTAGCTTGCTGGGGTCAGGCGATCCTAGGTGAAGGGCCAGGGGGCATCCTGAGTTCTATACTGCAAGCCCAGGGAGGGAGGTGGACCCCTGGGTAGCTTGCTGGGGTCAGGGTCCCCTAGGTGGATGTCCAGCGGGCACCCTGTGGGCTATACTGCAAGCCCAGGAAGAGAGGTGGACCCCTGGGTAGCTTGCTGGGGTCAGGCGCCCCTGGGTGAAGGGCCAGGGAGCACCCTGAGGCCTATACTGCAAGCCCAGGGAGGGAAGTGGACCCCTGGGTAGCTTGCTGGGGTCAGGGGCCTCTAGGTTGAGGTCCAGGGGGCATCCTGGGGCCTGTACTGCAAGTAAAGGGACATCGGTGGACCCCTGGGTAGCTTGCTGGGGTCAGAGGCCCCTAGGTGGAGGGCCAGGGGATCCCCTGGAGCCTATACTGCAAGTCCAGGGAGTGAGGAGGACTTCTGGGTAGCTTGCTGGGGTCATAGGCTTCTAGGTGTAGGCCAGGGGGCACCCTGGGGCCTATACTGCAAGTCCAGGGAGAGATGTGGACCCCTGGGTAGCTTGCTGGGGTCAGGGGCCCCTAGTTGGAGGTCCAGGGGGCACCCTGGGGCCTATACTGCAAGTCCAGGGACATCGGTTGACCCCTGGGTAGCTTGCTGGGGTCAGGGGCCCTTAGGTGGAGGGCCAGGGGGCACCCTGAGGCCTATACTGCAAGTCCAGGGACATCGGTGGACCCCAGGGTAGCTTGCTGGGGTCAGGGGCCCTTAGTTGGAGGGCCAGGGGGCACCCTTGGGCCTATACTGCAAGTCCAGGGAGTGAGGTGGACTCCTGGGTAGCTTGCTGAAGTCTGGAGCCCCTAGGTGGAGGGCCAGGGGGCACACTGGGGCCTATACTGCAAGTCCAGGAAGAGAGGTGGACCCCTGGGTAGCTTGCTGGGGTCAGAGGCCCCTAGGTGAAGGGCCAGGGGGCACCCTGGGGCCTATACTGCAAGTCCATGAACATCGGTGGACCACTGGGTAGCTTGCTGGGGTCAGGGGCCTCTAGGTTGAGGTCCAGGGGGCATCCTGGGGCCTGTACTGCAAGTCCAGGGACATCGGTGGACCCCTGGGTAGCTTGCTGGGGTCAGAGGCCCCTAGGTGGAGGGCCAGGGGATCCCCTGGAGCCTATACTGCAAGTCCAGGAAGAGAGGTAGACCCATGGGTAGCTTGCTGGGGTCCGACACCCCTAGGTGAAGGGCCAGAGAGCACCCAGAGGCCTATACTGCAAGCCCAGGGAAGGAGGTGGACCCCTGGGTAGCTTGCTGGGGTCAGGGTCCCCTAGGTGGAGGACCTGGGGGCACACTGGGGCCTATACCGCAAGTCCAGGAAGAGAGGTGGACCCCTGGGTAGCTTGCAGGGGTCAGAGGCCCCTAGGTGGAGGGCCAGGGGTTCCCCTGGGGCCTATATTGCAAGTCCAGGAAGAGAGGTGGACCACTGGGTAGCTTGCTGGGGTCAGGGTCCCCTAGGTGGAGGGCCAGGGGGCACACTGGGGCCTATACTGCAAGTCCAGGGAGATCGGTGGACCCCTGGGTAGCTTGCTGCGGTCAGAGGCCCCTAGGTGGAGGGCCAGGGGTTCCCCTGGGGCCTATATTGCAAGTCCAGGAAGAGAGGTGGACCCCTGGGTAGCTTGCTGGGGTAAGGCGCCCCTAGGTGGAGGGCCAGGGAGCACCCTGAGGCCTATACTGCAAGCCCAGGGAGGGAGGTGGACCCCTGGGTAGCTTGCTGGGGTCAGTGTCCCCTAGGTGGATGGCCAGGGGGCACCCTATGGGCTATACTGCAAGTCCAGGAAGAGAGGTGGACCCCTGGGTAGCTTGCTGGGGTCAGAAGCCCCTAGGTGGAGGGCCAAGGGGCACCCTGGGGCCTATACTGCAAGTCCAGGGACATCGGTGGACCCCTGGGTAGCTTGCTGGGGTCAGAGGCCCCTAGGTGGAGGGCCAGGGGTTCCCCTGGGGCCTATACTGCAAGTCCAGGGACATCGGTGGACCTCTGGGTAGCTTGCTGGGGTCATAGGCTCCTAGGTGGAGGGCCAGGGGGCACCCTGGGGCCTACACTGCAAGTCCAGGGAGAAATGTGGACCCCTGGGTAGCTTGCTGGGGTCAGGGGCCCCTAGGTTGAGGTCCAGGGGGCACCCTGGGGCCTATACTGCAAGTCCAGGGACATCGGTGGACCCCTGGGTAGCTTGCTGGGGTCAGGGGCCCTTAGCTGGAGGGCCAGGGGGCACCCTTGGGCCTATACTGCAAGTCCAGGGAGTGAGGTGGACTCCTGGTTAGCTTGCTGGGGTCAGAGGCCCCTAGGTGGAGGGCCAGGGGGCACCCTGGGGCCTATACTGCAAGTCCAGGAACATCGGTGGACCACTGGGTAGCTTGCTGGGGTCAGAGGCCCCTAGGTGGAGGGCCAGGGGGCACCCTGGGGCCTATACTGCAAGTCCAGGACCATCGGTGGACCACTGGGTAGCTTGCTGGGGTCAGGGGCCCTTAGGTGGAGGGCCAGGGGGCACCCTGGGGCCTATACTGCAAGTCCAGGAAGAGAGGTTGACCGCTGGGTAGCTTGCTGAAATCTGGAGCCCCTAGGTGGAGGGCCAGGGGGCACACTGGGGCCTATACTGCAAGTCCAGGAAGAGAGGTGGACACCTGGGTAGCTTGCTGGGGTCAGAGGCCCCTAGGTGAAGGGCCAGGGGGCACCCTGGGGCCTATACTGCAAGTCTAAGGACATCGGTGGACCGCTGGGTAGCTTGCGGGGGTCAGAGGCCCCTAAGTGGAGGGCCAGGGGGCACCCTGGGGCCTATACTGGAAGCCCAGGGAGGGAGGTGGACCCCTGGGTAGCTTGCTGGGGTCAGGGTCCCCTAGGTGGAGGGCCAGGGGTCACGCTGTGGGCTATACTGCAAGTCCAGGAAGAGAGGTGAAACACTGGGTAGCTTGGTGGGGTCAGGGGTCCCTAGGTGGATGGCCAGGGGGCACCCTGGGGCCTATTTTGCAAGTCCAGGAAGAGAGGTGGACCCCTGGGTAGCTTGCTGGGGTCAGGCGCCCCTAGGTGAAAGGCCAGGGGGCACCCTGAGGCCTATACTGCAAGCCCAGGGAGGGAGGTGGACCCCTGGGTAGCTTGCTGGGGTCAGGGTCCCCTAGGTGGAGGGCCAGGGGGCACACTGTGGGCTATACTGCAAGTCCAGGAAGAGAGGTGGACCCCTGGGTAGCTTGCTGGGGTAATAGGCTCCTAGGTGGAGGGCCAATGGCACCCTGGGGCCTACACTGCAAGTCCAGGGAGAGAGGTGGACCCCTGGGTAGCTTGCTGAGGTCAGAGGCCCCTAGGTGGAAGGCCAGGGGGCACCCTGGGGCCTATACTGCAAGTCCAGGGATGTAGGTGGACCCCTGGGTAGCTTGCTGGAGTCAGAGGCCCCTAGGTGGAGGGCCAAGGGGCACCCTGGGGATTATACTTCAAGTCCAGGGACATCGGTGGACCCCTGGGTAGCTTGCTGGGGTCAGGCGCCCCTAGGTGAAGGGCCAGGGAGCACCCTGAGGCCTATGTTGCAATTCCAGGAAGAGAGGTGGACTCCTGGGTAGCTTGCTGGGGTCAGGCGCCCCTAGGTGAAGGGCCAGGGAGCACCCTGAGGCCTATACTGCAAGCCCAGGTAGGGAGGTGGACCCCTGGGTAGCTTGCTGGGGTCAAAGTCCCCTAGGTGGAGGACCAGGGGGCACCCTGGGGCCTATACTGCAAGTCCAGGGACATCGGTGGACCCCTGGGTAGCTTGCTGGGGTCAGGGGCCCTTAGGTGGAGGGCCAGGGGGCACCCTGAGGCCTATACTGCAAGTCCAGGGACATCGGTGGACCCCTGGGTAGCTTGCTGGGGCCAGAGGCCCATAGGTGGAGGACCAGGGGGCACCCTGGGGCCTATACTGCAAGTCCAGGGACATCGGTTGACCCCTGGGTAGCTTGCTGGGGTCAGGGGCCCTTAGGTGGAGGGCCAGGGGGCACCCTGAGGCCTATACTGCAAGTCCAGGGACATCGGTGGACCCCTGGGTAGCTTGCTGGGATCATAGGATTCTAGGTGGAGGGCCAGGGGGCACCCTGGGGCCTATACTGCAAGTCCTGGAAGAGAGGTGGACCCCTGGGTAGCTTGCTGGGGTCAGGGGCCCCTAGGTGGAGGGCCAGGTGGCAGCCTGTGGGCTATACTGCAAGTCCAGGAAGAGAGGTTGACCCCTGGGTAGCTTGCTGGGGCCAGAGGCCTATAGGTGGAGGGCCAAGGGGCACCCTGGGGCCTATACTGCAAATCCAGGGACATCGGTGGACCACTGGGTAGCTTGCTGGGGTCAGGGGCCCTTAGGTGGAGGGCCAGGGGGCACCCTGGGGCCTATACTGCAAGTCCAGGAAGAGAGGTAGACCCCTGGGTAGCTTGCTGGGGTCAGGCGCCCCTAGGTGAAAGGCCAGGGGGCACCCTGAGGCCTATACTGCAAGCCCAGGGAGGGAGGTGGACCCCTGGGTAGCTTGCTGGGGTCAGGGTCCCCTAGGTGGAGGGCCAGGAGGCACCCTGTGGACTATACTGCAAGTCCAGGAAGAGAGGTGGACCCCTGGGTAGCTTGCTGGGGTCAGGGGCCCCTAGGTGGAGGTCCAGGGGGCACCCTGGGGCCTATACTGCATGTCCAGGGACATCGGTGGACCCCTGGGTAGCATGCTGGGGTCAGGGGCCCTTAGGTGGAGGGCCAGGGGGCACCCTGAGGCCTATACTGCAAGTCCAGGGAGATCAGTGGACCCCTGGGTAGCTTGCTGGGGTCAGAGGCCCCTAGGTGGAGGGCCAGGAGGTCCCCTGGGGCCTATACTGCAAGTCCAGGGAGTAAGGTTGACTTCTGGGTAGCTTGATGGGGTCATAGGCTCCTAGGTGGAGGGCCAGGGGGCACCCTGAGGCCTATACTGCAAGTCCAGGGACATCGGTGGACCCCTGGGTAGCTTGCTGGGGTCAGAGGCCCCTAGGTGGAGTGCCAGGGGGCACCCTGGGGCCTATACTGCAAGTCCAGGAACATCGGTGGACCACTGGGTAGCTTGCTGGGGTCAGGGGCCCTTAGGTGGAGGGCCAAAGGGCACCCTGGGGCCTATACTGCAAGTCCAGGAAGAGAGGTTGACCCCTGGGTAGCTTGCTGAAGTCTGGAGCCCCTAGGTGGAGGGCCAGGGGGCACACTGGGGCCTATACTGCAAGTCCAGGAAGAGAGGTGGACCCCTGGGTAGCTTGCTGGGGCCAGAGGCCCATAGGTGGAGGGCCAGGGGGCACCCTGGGGCCTATACTGCAAGTCCAGGGACATCGGTGGACCCCTGGGTAGCTTGCTGGGGTCATAGGCTTCTAGGTGGAGGGCCAGGGGGCACCCTGGGGCCTATACTGCAAGTCCAGGGAGATCGGTGGACCCCTGGGTAGCTTGCTGGGGTCAGAGGCCCCTAGGTGGAGGGCCAGGGGTTCCCCTGGGGCCTATATTGCAAGTCCAGGAAGAGAGGTGGACCCCTGGGTAGCTTGCTGGGGTAAGGCGCCCCTAGGTGAAGGGCCAGGGAGCACCCTGAGGCCTATACTGCAAGCCCAGGGAGGAAGGTGGACCCCTGGGTAGCTTGCTGGGGTCAGTGTCCCCTAGGTGGATGGTCAGGGGGCACCCTGTGGGCTATACTGCAAGTCCAGGAAGAGAGGTGGACCCCTGGGTAGCTTGCTGGGGTAAGAGGCCCCTAGGTGGAGGGCCAAGGGGCACCCTGGGGCCTATACTGCAAGTCCAGGGACATCGGTGGACCACTGGGTAGCTTGCTGGGGTCAGAGGCCCCTAAGTGGAGGGCCAGGGGTTCCCCTGGGGCCTATACTGCAAGTCCAGGGAGTAAGGTGGACTTCTGGGTAGCTTGATGGGCTCATAGGCTCCTAGGTGGAGGGCCAGAGGGCACCCTGGGGCCTACACTGCAAGTCCAGGGAGAGATGTGGACCCCTGGGTAGCTTGCTGGGGTCAGGGGCCCCTAGGTTGAGGTCCAGGGGGCACCCTGGGGCCTATAATGCAAGTCCAGGGACATCGGTGGACCCCTGGGTAGCTTGCTGGGGTCAGGGGCCCTTAGGTGGAGGGCCAGGGGGCACTCTTGGGCCTATACTGCAAGTCCAGGGAGTGAGGTGGACTCCTGGGTAGCTTGCTGGGGTCAGAGGCCCCTAGGTGGAGGGCCAGGGGGCACCCTGGGGCCTATACTGCAAGTCCAGGGACATCGGTGGACCCCTGGGTAGCTTGCTGGGGTCAGAGGCCCCTAGGTGGAGGGCCAGGGGGCACCCTGGGGCCTATACTACAAGTCCAGGGACATCAGTGGACCACTGTGTAGCTTGCTGGTGTCAGGGGCCCTTAGGTGGAGGGCCAGGGGGCACCCTGGGGCCTATACTGCAAGTTCAGGGAGAGAGGTGGACCCCTGGGTAGCTTGCTGAGGTCAGAGGCCCCTAGGTGGAGGGCCAAGGGGCACCCTGGGGCCTATACTGCAAGTCCAGGGACATCGGTGGACCCCTGGGTAGCTTGCTGGGGTCAGAGGCCCCTAAGTGGAGGGCCAGGGGTTCCCCTGGGGCCTATACTGCAAGTCCAGGGAGTGAGGTGGACTTCTGGGTAGCTTGCTGGGGTCATAGGCTCCTAGGTGGAGGGCCAGGGGGCACCCTGGGGCCTATACTGCAAGTCCAGGGAGAGATGTGGACCCCTGGGTAGCTTGCTGGGGTCAGGGGCCCCTAGGTGGAGGACCAGGGGGCACCCTGGGGCCTATACTGCAAGTCCAGGGACATCGTTGGACCCCTGGGTAGCTTGCTGGGGTCAGGGGCCCTTAGGTGGAGGGCCAGGGGGCACCCTGAGGCCTATACTGCAAGTCCAGGGAGATCAGTGGACCCCTGGGTAGCTTGCTGAGGTCAGAGACCCCTATGTGGAGGGCCAGAAGGTCCCCTGGGGCCCATAATGCAAGTACAGGGAGTTAGGTGGACTCCTGGGTAGCTTGCTGGGGTCAGAGGCCCCTAGGTGGAGGGCCAGAGGGCACCCTGGGGCCTATATTGCAAGTCCAGGGACATCGGTGGACTCCTGGGTAGCTTGCTGGGGTCAGAGGCCCCTAGGTGGAGGGCCAGAGGGCACCCTGGGGCCTATACTGCAAGTCCAGGGACATCGGTGGACCACTGTTTAGCTTGCTGGGGTCAGGGGCCCTTAGGTGGAGGGCCAGGGGGCACCCTGGGGCCTATACTGCAAGTCCAGGAAGAGAGGTGGACCCCTGGGTAGCTTGCTGGGGTCAGGGGCCCCTAGGTGGAGGGCCAGGTGGCAGCCTGTGGGCTATACTGCAAGTCCAGGAAGAGAGGTTGACCCCTGGGTAGCTTGCTGAAGTCAGGAGCCACTAGGTGGAGGGCCAGGGGGCACACTGGGGCCTATACTGCAAGCCTAGAAAGAGAGGTGGACCCCTGGGTAGCTTGCTGGGGTCAGAGGCCCCTAGGTGAAGGGCCAGGGGGCACCCTGGGGCCTATACTGCAAGTCCAGGGAGATCGGTGGACCCCTGGGTAGCTTGCTGGGGTCAGAGGCCCCTAGGTGGAGGGCCAGGGGTTCCCCTGGGGCCTATATTGCAAGTCCAGGAAGAGAGGTGGACCCCTGGGTAGCTTGCTGGGGTCAGGCGTCCCTAGGTGAAGGGCCAGGGGGCATCCTGAGGCCTATACTGCAAGCCCAGGGAGGGAGATGGACCCCTGGGTAGCTTGCTGGGGTTAGGGTCCCCTAGGTGGATGTCCAGGGGGCACCATGTGGGCTATAATGCAAGCCCAGGAAGAGAGGTGGACCCCTGGGTAGCTTGCTGGGGTCAGGGGCCTCTAGGTTGAGGTCCAGGGGGCATCCTGGGGCCTGTACTGCAAGTCCAGGGACATCGGTGGACCCCTGGGTAGCTTGCTGGGGTAAGAGGCCCCTAGGTGGAGGGCCAGGGGATCCCCTGGAGCCTATACTGCAAGTCCAGGGAGTGAGGTGGACTTCTGGGTAGCTTGCTGGGGTCATAGGCTTCTAGGTGGAGGGCCAGGGGGCACCATGGGGCCTATACTGCAAGTCCAGGGAGAGATGTGGACCCCTGGGTAGCTTGCTGGGGTCAGAGGCCCCTAGGTGGAGGGCCAGGGGGCACCCTGGGGCCTATACTGCAAGTCCAGGGACATCGGTGGACCCCTGGGTAGCTTGCTGGGGTCAGAGGCCCCTAGGTGGAGGGCCAGGGGGCACCCTGGGGCCTATACTGCAAGTCCAGGAACATCGGTGGACCACTGGGTAGCTTGCTGGGGTCAGGGGCCCTTAGGTGGAGGGCCAGGGGGCACCCTGGGGCCTATACTGCAAGTCCAGGAAGAGAGGTTGACCGCTGGGTAGCTTGCTGAAATCTGGAGCCCCTAGGTGGAGGGCCAGGGGGCACACTGGGGCCTATACTGCAAGTCCAGGAAGAGAGGTGGACCCCTGGGTAGCTTGCTGGGGTCAGGCGCCCCTGGGTAAAGGGCCAGGGAGCACCCTGAGGCCTATACTGCAAGCCCAGGGAGGGAGGTGGACCCCTTGGTAGCTTGCTGGGGTCAGGGGCCTTTAGGTTGAGGTCCAGGGGGCATCCTGGGGCCTGTACTGCAAGTACAGGGACATCGGTGGACCCCTGGGTAGCTTGCTGGGGTCAGAGGCCCCTAGGTGGAGGACCAGGGGATCCCCTGGAGCCTATACTGCAAGTCCAGGGAGTGAGGTGGACTTCTGGGTAGCTTGCTGGGGTCATAGGCTTCTAGGTGGAGGGCCAGGGGGCACCCTGGGGCCTATACTGCAAGTCCAGGGAGAGATGTGGACCCCTGGGTAGCTTGCTGGGGTCAGGGGCCCCTAGGTTGAGGTCCAGGGGGCATCCTGGGGACTATACTGCAAGTCCAGGAAGAGAGGTGGACCCCTGGGTAGCTTGCTGGGGTCAGGGGCCCCTAGGTGGAGGTCCAGGGGGCACCCTGGGGCCTATACTGCAAGTCCAGGGACATCGGTGGACCACTGGGTAGCTTGCTGGGGTCAGGGGCCCTTAGGTGGAGGGCCAGGGGCACCCTGGGGCCTATACTGCAAGTCCAGGAAGAGAGGTAGACCCCTGGGTAGCTTGCTGGGGTCAGGCGCCCCTAGGTGGATGGCCAGGGGGCACCCTGTGGGCTATACTGCAAGTCCAGGAAGAGAGGTGGGTAGCTTGCTGGGGTCAGAGGCCCCGAGGTGGAGGGCCAAGGGGCACCCTGGGGCCTATACTGCAAGTCCAGGGACATCGGTGGACCACTGGGTAGCTTGCTGGGGTCAGGGGCCCTTAGGTGGAGGGCCAGGGAGCACCCTGAGGCCTATACTGCAAGCCCAGGGAGGGAGGTGGACCCCTGGGTAGCTTGCTGGGGTCAGGGTCCCCTAGGTGGAGGGCCAGGGGGCACACTGGGGCCTATACTGCAAGTCCAGGAAGAGAGGTGGACCCCTTGGTAGCTTGCTGGAGTCGGAGGCCCCTTGGTGAAGGGCCAGGGGGCACCCTGGGGCCTATACTGCAAGTGCAGGGAGATCGGTGGACCCCTGGGTAGCTTGCTGGGGTCAGAGAACCCTAGGTGGAGGGCCAGGGGTTCCCCTGGGGCCTATATTGCAAGTCAAGGAAGAGAGGTGGACCCCTGGGTAGCTTGCTGGGGTAAGGCGCCCCTAGGTGAAGGGCCAGGGAGCACCCTGAGGCCTATACTGCAAGTCCAGGAAGAGAGGTGGACCCCTGGGTAGCTTGCTGGGGTCAGAAGCCCCTAGGTGGAGGGCCAAGGGGCACCCTGGGGCCTATACTGCAAGTCCAGGGACATCGGTGGACCCCTGGGTAGCTTGCTGGGGTCAGTGGCCCCTAGGTGGAGGGCCAGGGGTTCCCCTGGGGCCTATACTGCAAGTCCAGGGACATCGGTGGACCTCTGGGTAGCTTGCTGGGGTCATAGGCTCCTAGGTGGAGGGCCAGGGGGCACCCTGGGGCCTACACTGCAAGTCCAGGGAGAAATGTGGACCCCTGGGTAGCTTGCTGGGGTCAGGGGCCCCTAGGTTGAGGTCCAGGGGGCACCCTGGGGCCTATACTGCAAGTCCAGGGACATCGGTGGACCCCTGGGTAGCTTGCTGGGGTCAGGGGCCCTTAGCTGGAGGGCCAGGGGGCACCCTTGGGCCTATACTGCAAGTCCAGGGAGTGAGGTGGACTCCTGGGTAGCTTGCTGGGGTCAGAGGCCCCTAGGTGGAGGGCCAGGGGGCACCCTGGGGCCTATACTGCAAGTCCAGGAACATCGGTGGACCACTGGGTAGCTTGCTGGGGTCAGAGGCCCCTAGGTGGAGGGCCAGGGGGCACCCTGGGGCCTATACTGCAAGTCCAGGACCATCGGTGGACCACTGGGTAGCTTGCTGGGGTCAGGGGCCCTTAGGTGGAGGGCCAGGGGGCACCCTGGGGCCTATACTGCAAGTCCAGGAAGAGAGGTTGACCGCTGGGTAGCTTGCTGAAATCTGGAGCCCCTAGGTGGAGGGCCAGGGGGCACACTGGGGCCTATACTGCAAGTCCAGGAAGAGAGGTGGACACCTGGGTAGCTTGCTGGGGTCAGAGGCCCCTAGGTGAAGGGCAAGGGGGCACCCTGGGGCCTATACTGCAAGTCTAAGGACATCGGTGGACCGCTGGGTAGCTTGCGGTGGTCAGAGGCCCCTAAGTGGAGGGCCAGGGGGCACCCTGGGGCCTATACTGGAAGCCCAGGGAGGGAGGTGGACCCCTGGGTAGCTTGCTGGGGTCAGGGTCCCCTAGGTGGAGGGCCAGGGGTCACGCTGTGGGCTATACTGCAAGTCCAGGAAGAGAGGTGAAACACTGGGTAGCTTGGTGGGGTCAGGGGTCCCTAGGTGGATGGCCAGGGGGCACCCTGGGGCCTATTTTGCAAGTCCAGGAAGAGAGGTGGACCCCTGGGTAGCTTGCTGGGGTCAGGCGCCCCTAGGTGAAAGGCCAGGGGGCACCCTGAGGCCTATACTGCAAGCCCAGGGAGGGAGGTGGACCCCTGGGTAGCTTGCTGGGGTCAGGGTCCCCTAGGTGGAGGGCCAGGGGGCACACTGTGGGCTATACTGCAAGTCCAGGAAGAGAGGTGGACCCCTGGGTAGCTTGCTGGGGTAATAGGCTCCTAGGTGGAGGGCCAATGGCACCCTGGGGCCTACACTGCAAGTCCAGGGAGAGAGGTGGACCCCTGGGTAGCTTGCTGAGGTCAGAGGCCCCTAGGTGGAAGGCCAGGGGGCACCCTGGGGTCTATACTGCAAGTCCAGGGATGTAGGTGGACCCCTGGGTAGCTTGCTGGAGTCAGAGGCCCCTAGGTGGAGGGCCAAGGGGCACCCTGGGGATTATACTTCAAGTCCAGGGACATCGGTGGACCCCTGGGTAGCTTGCTGGGGTCAGGCGCCCCTAGGTGAAGGGCCAGGGAGCACCCTGAGGCCTATGTTGCAATTCCAGGAAGAGAGGTGGACTCCTGGGTAGCTTGCTGGGATCAGGCGCCCCTAGGTGAAGGGCCAGGGAGCACCCTGAGGCCTATACTGCAAGCCCAGGTAGGGAGCTGGACCCCTGGGTAGCTTGCTGGGGTCAAAGTCCCCTAGGTGGAGGACCAGGGGGCACCCTGGGGCCTATACTGCAAGTCCAGGGACATCGGTGGACCCCTGGGTAGCTTGCTGGGGTCAGGGGCCCTTAGGTGGAGGGCCAGGGGGCACCCTGAGGCCTATACTGCAAGTCCAGGGACATCGGTGGACCCCTGGGTAGCTTGCTGGGGCCAGAGGCCCATAGGTGGAGGGCCAGGTTGCACCCTTGGGCCTATACTGCAAGTCCAGGGACATCGGTGGACCCCTGGGTAGCTTGCTGGGGTCATAGGATTCTAGGTGGAGGGCCAGGGGGCACCCTGGGGCCTATACTGCAAGTCCAGGAAGAGAGGTGGACCCCTGGGTAGCTTGCTGGGGTCAGGGGCCCCTAGGTGGAGGGCCAGGTGGCAGCCTGTGGGCTAAACTGCAAGTCCAGGAAGAGAGGTTGACCCCTGGGTAGCTTGCTGGGGCCAGAGGCCTATAGGTGGAGGGCCAAGGGGCACCCTGGGGCCTATACTGCAAATCCAGGGACATCGGTGGACCACTGGGTAGCTTGCTGGGGTCAGGGGCCCTTAGGTGGAGGGCCAGGGGGCACCCTGGGGCCTATATTGCAAGTCCAGGAAGAGAGGTAGACCCCTGGGTAGCTTGCTGGGGTCAGGCGCCCCTAGGTGAAAGGCCAGGGGGCACCCTGAGGCCTATACTGCAAGCCCAGGGAGGGAGGTGGACCCCTGGGTAGCTTGCTGGGGTCAGGGTCCCCTAGGTGGAGGGCCAGGAGGCACCCTGTGGACTATACTGCAAGTCCAGGAAGAGAGGTGGACCCCTGGGTAGCTTGCTGGGGTCAGGGGCCCCTAGGTGGAGGTCCAGGGGGCACCCTGGGGCCTATACTGCATGTCCAGGGACATCGGTGGACCCCTGGGTAGCATGCTGGGGTCAGGGGCCCTTAGGTGGAGGGCCAGGGGGCACCCTGAGGCCTATACTGCAAGTCCAGGGAGATCAGTGGACCCCTGGGTAGCTTGCTGGGGTCAGAGGCCCCTAGGTGGAGGGCCAGGAGGTCCCCTGGGGCCTATACTGCAAGTCCAGGGAGTAAGGTTGACTTCTGGGTAGCTTGATGGGGTCATAGGCTCCTAGGTGGAGGGCCAGGGGGCACCCTGAGGCCTATACTGCAAGTCCAGGGACATCGGTGGACCCCTGGGTAGCTTGCTGGGGTCAGAGGCCCCTAGGTGGAGGGCCAAGGGGCACCCTGGGGCCTATACTGCAAGTCCAGGGACATCGGTGGACCACTGGGTAGCTTGCTGGGGTCAGGGGCCCTTAGGTGGAGGGCCAAAGGGCACCCTGGGGCCTATACTGCAAGTCCAGGAAGAGAGGTTGACCCCTGGGTAGCTTGCTGAAGTCTGGAGCCCCTAGGTGGAGGGCCAGGGGGCACACTGGGGCCTATACTGCAAGTCCAGGAAGAGAGGTGGACCCCTGGGTAGCTTGCTGGGGTCAGAGGCCCCTAGGTGAAGGGCCAGGGGGCACCCTGGGGCCTATACTGCAAGTCCAAGGACATCGGTGGGAAGCTGGGTAGCTTGCGGGGGTCAGAGGCCCCTAAGTGGAGGGCCAGGGGGCACCCTGGGGCCTATACTGGAAGCCCAGGGAGGGAGGTGGACCCCTGGGTAGCTTGCTGGGGTCAAGGTCCCCTAGGTGGAGGGCCAGGGGTCACCCTGTGGGCTATACTGCAAGTCCAGGAAGAGAGGTGGACCCCTGGGTAGCTTGCTGGGGTCATAGGCTCCTAGGTGGAGGGCCAGGGGGCACCCTGGGGCCTAAACTGCAAGTCCAGGAAGAGAGGTGGACCCCTGTGTAGCTTGCTGGGGCCAGAGGCCCATAGGTGGAGGGCCAGGGGGCACCCTTGGGCCTATACTGCAAGTCCAGGGACATCGGTGGACCCCTGGGTAGCTTGCTGGGGTCATAGGATTCTAGGTGGAGGGCCAGGGGGCACCCTGGGGCCTATACTGCAAGTCCAGGGAGGGAGGTGGACCCCTGGGTAGCTTGCTGGGGTCAGGGTCCCCTAGGTGGAGGGCCAGGTGGCAGCCTGTGGGCTATACTGCAAGTCCAGGAAGAGAGGTTGACCCCTGGGTAGCTTGCTGGGGCCAGAGGCCTATAGGTGGAGGGCCAAGGGGCACCCTGGGGCCTATACTGCAAATCCAGGGACATCGGTGGACCACTGGGTAGCTTGCTGGGCTCATAGGCTCCTAGGTGGAGGGCCAGAGGGCACCCTGGGGCCTACACTGCAAGTCCAGGGAGAGATGTGGACCCCTGGGTAGCTTGCTGGGGTCAGGGGCCCCTAGGTTGAGGTCCAGGGGGCACCCTGGGGCCTATAATGCAAGTCCAGGGACATCGGTGGACCCCTGGGTAGCTTGCTGGGGTCAGGGGCCCTTAGGTGGAGGGCCAGGGGGCACCCTTGGGCCTATACTGCAAGTCCAGGGAGTGAGGTGGACTCCTGGGTAGCTTGCTGATGTCAGAGGCCCCTAGGTGGAGGGCCAGGGGGCACCCTGGGGCCTATACTGCAAGTCCAGGGACATCGGTGGACCCCTGGGTAGCTTGCTGGGGTCAGAGGCCCCTAGGTGGAGGGCCAGGGGGCACCCTGGGGCCTATACTACAAGTCCAGGGACATCAGTGGACCACTGTGTAGCTTGCTGGTGTCAGGGGCCCTTAGGTGGAGGGCCAGGGGGCACCCTGGGGCCTATACTGCAAGTTCAGGGAGAGAGGTGGACCCCTGGGTAGCTTGCTGAGGTCAGAGGCCCCTAGGTGGAGGGCCAAGGGGCACCCTGGGGCCTATACTGCAAGTCCAGGGACATCGGTGGACCCCTGGGTAGCTTGCTGGGGTCAGAGGCCCCTAAGTGGAGGGCCAGGGGTTCCCCTGGGGCCTATACTGCAAGTCCAGGGAGTGAGGCGGACTTCTGGGTAGCTTGCTGGGGTCATAGGCTCCTAGGTGGAGGGCCAGGGGGCACCCTGGGGCCTATACTGCAAGTCCAGGGAGAGATGTGGACCCCTGGGTAGCTTGCTGGGGTCAGGGGCCCCTAGGTGGAGGACCCGGGGGCACCCTGGGGCCTATACTGCAAGTCCAGGGACATCGTTGGACCCCTGGGTAGCTTGCTGGGGTCAGGGGCCCTTAGGTGGAGGGCCAGGGGGCACCCTGAGGCCTATACTGCAAGTCCAGGGAGATCAGTGGACCCCTGGGTAGCTTGCTGAGGTCAGAGACCCCTATGTGGAGGGCTAGAAGGTCCCCTGGGGCCCATAATGCAAGTACAGGGAGTGAGGTGGACTCCTGGGTAGCTTGCTGGGGTCAGAGGCCCCTAGGTGGAGGGCCAGAGGGCACCCTGGGGCCTATACTGCAAGTCCAGGGACATCGGTGGACTCCTGGGTAGCTTGCTGGGGTCAGAGGCCCCTAGGTGGAGGGCCAGAGGGCACCCTGGGGCCTATACTGCAAGTCCAGGGACATCGGTGGACCACTGTGTAGCTTGCTGGGGTCAGGGGCCCTTAGGTGGAGGGCCAGGGGGCACCCTGGGGCCTATACTGCAAGTCCAGGAAGAGAGGTGGACCCCTGGGTAGCTTGCTGGGGTCAGGGGCCCCTAGGTGGAGGGCCAGGTGGCAGCCTGTGGGCTATACTGCAAGTCCAGGAAGAGAGGTTGACCCCTGGGTAGCTTGCTGAAGTCAGGAGCCACTAGGTGGAGGGCCAGGGGGCACACTGGGGCCTATACTGCAAGCCTAGAAAGAGAGGTGGACCCCTGGGTTGCTTGCTGGGGTCAGAGGCCCCTAGGTGAAGGGCCAGGGGGCACCCTGGGGCCTATACTGCAAGTCCAGGGAGATCGGTGGACCCCTGGGTAGCTTGCTGGGGTCAGAGGCCCCTAGGTGGAGGGCCAGGGGTTCCCCTGGGGCCTATATTGCAAGTCCAGGAAGAGAGGTGGACCCCTGGGTAGCTTGCTGGGGTCAGGCGTCCCTAGGTGAAGGGCCAGGGGGCATCCTGAGGCCTATACTGCAAGCCCAGGGAGGGAGGTGGACCCCTGGGTAGCTTGCTGGGGTTAGGGTCCCCTAGGTGGATGTCCAGGGGGCACCATGTGGGCTATAATGCAAGCCCAGGAAGAGAGGTGGACCCCTGGGTAGCTTGCTGGGGTCAGGGGCCTCTAGGTTGAGGTCCAGGGGGCATCCTGGGGCCTATACTGCAAGTCCAGGGACATCGGTGGACCCCTGGGTAGCTTGCTGGGGTCAGAGGCCCCTAGGTGGAGGGCCAGGGGATCCCCTGGAGCCTATACTGCAAGTCCAGGGAGTGAGGTGGACTTCTGGGTAGCTTGCTGGGGTCATAGGCTTCTAGGTGGAGGGCCAGGGGGCACCATGGGGCCTATACTGCAAGTCCAGGGAGAGATGTGGACCCCTGGGTAGCTTGCTGGGGTCAGGGGCCCCTAGGTGGAGGTCCAGGGGGCACCCTGGGGCCTATGCTGCAAGTCCAGGGACATCGGTGGACCCCTGGGTAGCTTGCTGGGGTCAGGGGCCCTTAGGTGGAGGGCCAGGGGGCACACTGAGGCCTATACTGCAAGTCCAGGGAGATCAGTGGACCCCTGGGTAGCTTGCTGAGGTCAGAGACCCCTATGTGGAGGGCCAGAAGGTCCCCTGGGGCCTATACTGCAAGTCCAGGGAGTGAGGTGCACTCCTGGGTAGCTTGCTGGGGTCAGAGGCCCCTAGGTGGAGGGCCAGGGGGCTCCCTGGGGCCTATACTGCAAGTCCAGGGACATCGGTGGACCCCTGGGTAGCTTGCTGGGGTCAGAGGCCTCTAGGTGGAGGGCCAGGGGGCACCCTGGGGCCTATACTACAAGTCCTAGGTGAAGGGCCAGGGAGCACCCAGAGGCCTATACTGCAAGCCCAGGGAGGGAGGTGGACCCCTGAGTAGCTTGCTGGGGTCAGGGTCCCCTAGGTGGAGGGCCTGGGGGCACACTGGGGCCTATACTGCAAGTCCAGGAAGAGAGGTGGACCCCTGGGTAGCTTGCAGGGGTCAGAAGCCCCTAGGTGGAGGGCCAGGGGTTCCCCTGGGGCCTATATTGCAAGTCCAGGAAGAGAGGTGGACCCCTGGGTAGCTTGCTGGGGTCAGGCGCCCCTAGGTGAAGGGCCAGGGGGCACCCTGAGGCCTATACTGCAAGCCCAGGGAAGGAGGTGGACCCCTGGGTAGCTTGCTGGGGTCAGGGTCCCCTATGTGGATGTCCAGGGGGCACCCTGTGGGCTATACTGCAAGCCCAGGAAGAGAGGTGGACCCCTGGGTAGCTTGCTGGGGCCAGGTGCCCCTAGGTGAAGGGCCAGGGAGCACCCTGAGGCCTATACTGCAAGCCCAGGGAGGGAGGTGGACCCCTGGGTAGCTTGCTGGGGTCAGGGGCCCCTAGGTTGAGGTCCAGGGTGCATCATGGGGCCTGTACTGCAAGTCCAGGGACATCGGTGGACCCCTGGGTAGCTTGCTGGGGTCAGAGGATCCTAGGTGGAGGGCCAGGGGTTCCCCTGGAGCCTACACTGCAAGTCCAGGGAGTGAGGTGGACTTCTGGGTAGCTTGCTGGGGTCATAGGCTTCTAGGTGGAGGGCCAGGGGGCACCCTGGGGCCTATACTGCAAGTCCAGGGAGAGATGTGGACCCCTGGGTAGCTTGCTGGGGTCAGGGGCCCCTAGGTTGAGGTCCAGGGGGCATCCTGGGGCCTGTACTGCAAGTCCAGGGACATCGGTGAACCCCTGGGTAGCTTGCTGGGGTCAGGGGCCCTTAGGTGGAGGGCCAGGGGGCACCCTGGGGCCTATACTGCAAGTCCAGGGAGTGAGGTGGACTCCTGGGTGGCTTGCTGGGGTCAGAGGCCCCTAGGTGGAGGGTCAGGGGGCACCCTGGGGCCTATACTGCAAGTCCAGGGACATCGGTGGACCCCGGGGTAGCTTGCTGGGGCCAGAGGCCCATAGGTGGAGGGCCAGGGGGCACCCTGGGGCCTATACTGCAAGTCCAGGGACATCGGTTGACCACTGGGTAGCTTGCTGGGGTCAGGGGCCCTTAGGTGGAGGGCCAGGGGGCACCGTGGGGCCTATACTGCAAGTCCAGGAAGAGAGGTAGATTCTGGGTAGCTTGCTGGGGTCAGGCGCCACTAGGTGAAGGGCCAGGGAGCACCCTGAAGCCTATACTGCAAGCCCAGGGAGGGAGGTGGACCCCTGGGTAGCTTGCTGGGGTCAGCGTCCCCTAGGTGGAGGGCCAGGGGGCACACTGGGGCCTATACTGCAAGTAAAGGAAGAGAGGTGGACCCCTGGGTAGCTTGCTGGGGTCAGAGGCCCCTTGGTGAAGGGCCAGGGGGCACCCTGGGGCCTACACTGCAAGTCCAGGGAGATCGGTGAACCCCTGGGTAGCTTGCTGGGGTCAGAGGCCCATAGGTGGAGGGCCAGGGGTTCCCCTGGGGCCTATATTGCAAGTCCAGGAAGAGAGGTGGACCCCTGGGTAGCTTGCTGGGGTAAGGCGCCCCTAGTTGAAGAGCCAGGGAGCACCCTGAGGCCTATACTGCAAGCCCAGGGAGGGAGGTGGACCCCTGGGTAGCTTGCTGGGGTCAGTGTCCCCTAGGTGGATGGCCAGGGGGCACCCTGTGGGCCATACTGCAAGTCCAGGAAGAGAGGTGGACCCCTGGGTAGCTTGCTGGGGTCAGAAGCACCTAGGTGGAGGGCCAAGGGGCACCCTGGGGCCTATACTGCAAGTCCAGGGACATCGGTGGACCATTGGGTAGCTTGCTGGGGTCAGAGGCCCCTAGGTGGAGGGCCAGGGGTTCCCCTGGGGCCTATACTGCAAGTCCAGGGAGTAAGGTGGACTTCTGGGTAGCTTGATGGGGTCATAGGCTCCTAGGTGGAGGGCCAGGGGGCTCCCTGGGGCCTATACTGCAAGTCCAGGGACATCTGTGGACCCCTGGGTAGCTTGCTGGGGTCAGAGGCCCCTAGGTGGAGGGCCAGGGGGCACCCTTGGGCCTATACTGCAAGTCCAGGGAGAGATGTGGACCCCTGGGTAGCTTGCTGGGGTCAGGGGCCCCTAGGTTGAGGTCCAGGGGGCTCCCTGGGGCCTATACTGCAAGTCCAGGGACATCTGTGGACCCCTGGGTAGCTTGCTGGGGTCAGAGGCCCCTAGGTGGAGGGCCAGGGGGCACCCTTGGGCCTATACTGCAAGTCCAGGGAGTGAGGTGGACTCCTGGGTAGCTTGCTGGGGTCAGAGGCCCCTAGGTGGAGGGCCAGGGGGCACCCTGGGACCTATACTGCAAGTCCAGGGACATCGGTGGACCCCTGGGTAGCTTGCTGGGGTCAGAGGTCCCTAGGTGGAGGGCCAGGGGGTACCCTGGGGCCTATACTGCAAGTCCAGGAGCATCGGTGGACGACTGGGTAGCTTGCTGGGGTCAGGGGCCCTTAGGTGGAGGGCCAGGGGGCACCCTGGGGCCTATACTGCAAGTCCAGGAAGAGAGGTTGACCGCTGGGTAGCTTGCTGAAATCCGGAGCCCCTAGGTGGAGGGCCAGGGGAATCACTGGGGCCTATACTGCAAGTCCAGGAAGAGAGGTGGACCCCTGGGTAGCTTGCTGGGGTCAGAGGCCCCTAGGTGAAGGGCCAGGGGGCACCCTGGGGCCTATACTGCAAGTCCAAGGACATCGTTGGACCCCTGGGTAGCTTGCGGGGGTCAGAGGCCCATAAGTGGAGGGCCAGGGGGCACCCTGGGGCCTATACTGGAAGCCCAGGGAGGGAGGTGGACCCCTGGGTAGCTTGCTGGGGTCAGAGTCCCCTAGGTGGAGGGCCAGGGGTCCACCTGTGGGCTATACTGCAAGTCCAGGAAGAGAGGTGAACCCCTGGGTAGCTTGCTGGAGTCAGAGGCCCCTAGGTGGACGGCCAAGGGGCACCCTGGGGCCTATACTTCAAGTCCAGGGACATTGGTGGACCCCTGGGTAGCTTGCTGGGGTCAGAGGCCCCTAGGTGGAGGGCCAGGGGATCCCCTGGGGCCTGTATTGCAATTCCAGGAAGAGAGGTGGACCCCTGGGTAGCTTGCTGGGGTCAGGCGCCCCTAGGTGAAGGGCCAGGGGGCACCCTGAGGCCTATACTGCAAGCACAGGGAGGGAGGTGGACCCCTGGGTAGCTTGCTGGGGTCAAGGGCCCCTAGGTGGAGGACCAGGGGGCACCCTGGGGCCTATACTGCAAGTCCAGGGACATCGGTGGACCCCTGGGTAGCTTGCTGGGGTCAGGGGCCCTTAGGTGGAGGGCCAGGGGGCACCCTGAGGCCTTTACTGCAAGTCCAGGGAGATTAGTGGACCCCTGGGTAGCTTGCTGAGGTCAGAGACCCCTAGGTGGAGGGCCAGAAGGTCCCCTGGGGCCTATACTGCAAGTTCAGGGAGTGAGGTGGACTCCTGGGTAGCTTGCTGGGGTCAGAGGCACCTAGGTGGAGGGCCAGGGGGCACCCTGGGGCCTATACTGCAAGTCCAGGGACATCGGTGGACCCCTGGGTAGCTTGCTGGGGTCAGAGGCCCCTAGGTGGAGGGCCAGGGGGCTCCCTGGGGCCTATACTGCAAGTCCAGGGACATCGGTGGACCCCTGGGTAGCTTGCTGGGGTCAGAGGCCCCTAGGTGGAGGGCCAGTGGGCTCCCTGGGGCCTATACTGCAAGTCCAGGAACATTGGTGGACCACTGGGTAGCTTGCTAGGGTCAGGGGCCCTTAGGTAGAGGGCCAGGGGGCACCCGGGGCCTATACTGCAAGTCCAGGAAGAGAGGTTGACTCCTGGGTAGCTTGCTGAAGTCTGGAGCCCCTAAGTGGAGGGCCAGGGGGCACACTGGGGCCTATACTGCAAGTCCAGGGACATCGGTTGACCACTGGGTAGCTTGCTGGGGTCAGGGGCCCTTAGGTGGAGGGCCAGGGGGCACCGTGGGGCCTATACTGCAAGTCCAGGAAGAGAGGTAGATTCTGGGTAGCTTGCTGGGGTCAGGCGCCACTAGGTGAAGGGCCAGGGAGCACCCTGAAGCCTATACTGCAAGCCCAGGGAGGGAGGTGGACCCCTGGGTAGCTTGCTGGGGTCAGCGTCCCCTAGGTGGAGGGCCAGGGGGCACACTGGGGCCTATACTGCAAGTAAAGGAAGAGAGGTGGACCCCTGGGTAGCTTGCTGGGGTCAGAGGCCCCTTGGTGAAGGGCCAGGGGGCACCCTGGGGCCTACACTGCAAGTCCAGGGAGATCGGTGAACCCCTGGGTAGCTTGCTGGGGTCAGAGGCCCATAGGTGGAGGGCCAGGGGTTCCCCTGGGGCCTATATTGCAAGTCCAGGAAGAGAGGTGGACCCCTGGGTAGCTTGCTGGGATAAGGCGCCCCTAGGTGAAGAGCCAGGGAGCACCCTGAGGCCTATACTGCAAGCCCAGGGAGGGAGGTGGACCCCTGGGTAGCTTGCTGGGGTCAGTGTCCCCTAGGTGGATGGCCAGGGGGCACCCTGTGGGCCATACTGCAAGTCCAGGAAGAGAGGTGGACCCCTGGGTAGCTTGCTGGGGTCAGAAGCACCTAGGTGGAGGGCCAAGGGGCACCCTGGGGCCTATACTGCAAGTCCAGGGACATCGGTGGACCATTGGGTAGCTTGCTGGGGTCAGAGGCCCCTAGGTGGAGGGCCAGGGGTTCCCCTGGGGCCTATACTGCAAGTCCAGGGAGTAAGGTGGACTTCTGGGTAGCTTGATGGGGTCATAGGCTCCTAGGTGGAGGGCCAGGGGGCTCCCTGGGGCCTATACTGCAAGTCCAGGGACATCTGTGGACACCTGGGTAGCTTGCTGGGGTCAGAGGCCCCTAGGTGGAGGGCCAGGGGGCACCCTTGGGCCTATACTGCAAGTCCAGGGAGAGATGTGGACCCCTGGGTAGCTTGCTGGGGTCAGGGGCCCCTAGGTTGAGGTCCAGGGGGCTCCCTGGGGCCTATACTGCAAGTCCAGGGACATCTGTGGACCCCTGGGTAGCTTGCTGGGGTCAGAGGCCCCTAGGTGGAGGGCCAGGGGGCACCCTTGGGCCTATACTGCAAGTCCAGGGAGTGAGGTGGACTCCTGGGTAGCTTGCTGGGTTCAGAGGCCCCTAGGTGGAGGGCCAGGGGGCACCCTGGGACCTATACTGCAAGTCCAGGGACATCGGTGGACCCCTGGGTAGCTTGCTGGGGTCAGAGGTCCCTAGGTGGAGGGCCAGGGGGTACCCTGGGGCCTATACTGCAAGTCCAAGGACATCGTTGGACCCCTGGGTAGCTTGCGGGGGTCAGAGGCCCATAAGTGGAGGGCCAGGGGGCACCCTGGGGCCTATACTGGAAGCCCAGGGAGGGAGGTGGACCACTGGGCAGCTTGCTGGGGTCAGAGTCCCCTAGGTGGAGGGCCAGGGATCCACCTGTGGGCTATACTGCAAGTCCAGGAAGAGAGGTGAACCCCTGGGTAGCTTGCTGGAGTCAGAGGCCCCTAGGTGGACGGCCAAGGGGAACCCTGGGGCCTATACTTCAAGTCCAGGGACATTGGTGGACCCCTGGGTAGCTTGCTGGGGTCAGAGGCCCCTAGGTGGAGGGCCAGGGGATCCCCTGGGGCCTATATTGCAATTCCAGGAAGAGAGGTGGACCCCTGGGTAGCTTGCTGGGGTCAGGCGCCCCTAGGTGAAGGGCCAGGGGGCACCCTGAGGCCTATACTGTAAGCACAGGGAGGGAGGTGGACCCCTGGGTAGCTTGCTGGGGTCAAGGGCCCCTAGGTGGAGGACCAGGGGGCACCCTGGGGCCTATACTGCAAGTCCAGGGACATCGGTGGACCCCTGGGTAGCTTGCTGGGGTCAGGGGCCCTTAGGTGGAGGGCCAGGGGGCACCCTGAGGCCTTTACTGCAAGTCCAGGGAGATTAGTGGACCCCTGGGTAGCTTGCTGAGGTCAGAGACCCCTAGGTGGAGGGCCAGGGGGCTCCCTGGGGCCTATACTGCAAGTCCAGGGACATCGGTGGACCCCTGGGTAGCTTGCTGGGGTCAAAGGCCCCTAGGTGGAGGGCCAGTGGGCTCCCTGGGGCCTATACTGCAAGTCCAGGAACATTGGTGGACCACTGGGTAGCTTGCTAGGGTCAGGGGCCCTTAGGTAGAGGGCCAGGGGGCACCCGGGGCCTATACTGCAAGTCCAGGAAGAGAGGTTGACTCCTGGGTAGCTTGCTGAAGTCTGGAGCCCCTAGGTGGAGGGCCAGGGGGCACACTGGGGCCTATACTGCAAGTCCAGGAAGAGAGGTGGACCCCTGGGTAGCTTGCTGGGGTCAGAGGCCCCTAGGTGAAGGAACAGGGGGCACCCTGGGGCCTATACTGCAAGTCCAAGGACATCGGTGGACCGCTGGGTAGCTTGCGGGGGTCAGAGGCCCCTAAGTGGAGTGCCAGGGGGCACCCTGGGGCCTATACTGGAAGCCCAGGGAGGGGGGTGGACCCCTGGGTAGCTTGCTGGGGTCATAGGCTCCTAGGTGGAGGGCCAGGGGGCACCCTGGGGCCTACACTGCAAGTCCAGGAAGAGAGGTGGACCCCTGGGTAGCTTGCTGGGGTCATAGGCTCCTAGGTGGAGGGCCAGGGGGCACCCTGGGGCCTATACTGCAAGTCCAGGGACATTGGTGGACCCCTGGGTAGCTTGCTGGGGTTAGAGGCCCCTAGGTGGAGGGCCAGGGGTTCCCCTGGGGCCTATACTGCAAGTCCAGGGAGTGAGGTGGACTTCTGGGTAGCTTGCTGGGGTCATAGGCTCCTAGGTGGAGGGCCAGGGGGCACCCTGGGGCCTACACTGCAAGTCCAGGGAGAGATGTGGACCCCTGGGTAGCTTGCTGGGGTCAGGGGCCCCTAGGTGGAGGACCAGGGGGCACCCTGGGGCCTATACTGCAAGTCCAGGGACATCGGTGGACCCCTGGGTAGCTTGCTGAGGTCAGGGGCCCTTAGGTGGAGGGCCAGGGGGCACCCTGAGGCCTATACTGCAAGTCCAGGGACATCGGTGGACCCCTGGGTAGCTTGCTGGGGCCAGAGGCCCATAGGTGGAGGGCCAGGGGGCACCCTGGGGCCTATACTGCAAGTCCAGGAAGAGAGGTGGACACCTGTGTAGCTTGCTGGGGTCAGGGGCCCCTAGGTGGAGGGCCAGGTGGCAGCATGTGGGCTATACTGTAAGTCCAGGAAGAGAGGTTGACCCCTGGGTAGCTTGCTGGGGCCAGAGGCCCATAGGTGGAGGGCCAAGGGGCACCCTGGGGCCTATACTGCAAGTCCAGGGGCATCGGTGGACCACTGGGTAGCTTGCTGGGGTCAGGGGCCCTTAGGTGGAGGGCCAGGGGGCACCCTGGGGCCTATACTGCAAGTCCAGTAAGAGAGGTAGACCCCTAGGTAGCTTGCTGGGGTCAGGCGCCCCTAGGTGAAGGGCCAGGGAGCACCCTGAGGCCTATACTGCAAGCCCAGGGAGGGAGGTGGACCCCTGGGTAGCTTGCTGGGGTCAGGGTCCCTTAGGTGGAGGGCCAGGGGGCACACTGGGGCCTATACTGCAAGTCCAGGAAGAGAGGTGGACCCCTGGGTAGCTTGCTGGGGTCATAGGATTCTAGGTGGAGGGCCAGGGGGCACCCTGGGGCGTATACTACAAGTCCAGGGACATCAGTGGACCACTGTGCAGCTTGCTGGTGTCAGGGGCCCTTAGGTGGAGGGCCAGGGGGCACCCTGGGGCCTATACTACAAGTCCAGGGACATCAGTGGACCACTGTGCAGCTTGCTGGTGTCAGGGGCCCTTAGGTGGAGGGCCAGGGGGCACCCTGGGGCCTATACTGCAAGTCCAGGAAGAGAGGTAGACCACTGGGTAGCTTGCTGGGGTCAGGCGCCCCTAGGTGAAGGGCCAGGGAGCACCCAGAGGCCTATACTGCAAGCCCAGGGAGGGAGGTGGACCCCTGGGTAGCTTGCTGGGGTCAGGGTTCCCTAGGTGGAGGGCCTGGGGGCACACTGGGGCCTATACTGCAAGTCCAGGAAGAGAGGTGGACCCCTGGGTAGCTTGCAGGGGTCAGAGGCCCCTAGGTGGAGGGCCAAGGGTTCCCCTGGGGCCTATATTGCACGTCCAGGAAGAGAGGTGGACCCCTGGGTAGCTTGCTGGGGTCAGGCGCCCCTAGGTGAAGGGCCAGGGAGCACCCTGAGGCCTATACTGCAAGCCCAGGGAGGGAGGTGGACCCCTGGGTAGCTTGCTGGGGTCAGGGTCCCCTAGGTGGATGGCCAGGGGGCACCCTGTGGGCTATACTGCAAGTCTAGGAAGAGAGGTGGACCCCTGGGTAGCTTGCTGGGGTCAGAGGCCCCTAGGTGGAGGGCCAGGGGTTCCCCTGGGGCCTATACTGCAAGTCCAGGGAGTAAGGTTGACTTCTGGGTAGCTTGATGGGGTCATAGGCTCCTTGGTGGAGGGCCAGGGGGCACCCTGGGGCCTACACTGCAAGTCCAGGGAGAGATGTGGACCCCTGGGTAGCTTGCTAGGGTCAGGGGCCCCTAGGTTGAGGTCCAGGGGGCACCCTGGGGCCTATACTGCAAGTCCAGGGACATCGGTGGACCCCTGGGTAGCTTGCTGGAGTCAGGGGCCCTTAGGTGGAGGGCCAGGGGGCACCCTTGGGCCTATACTGCAAGTCCAGGGAGTGAGGTGGACTCCCGGGTAGCTTGCTGGGGTCAGAGGCCCCTAGGTTGAGGGCCAGGGGGCACCCTGGGGCCTATACTGCAAGTCCAGGGACATCGGTGGACCCCTGGGTAGCTTGCTGGGGTCACAGGCCCCTTGGTGGAGGGCCAGGGGGCACCCTGGGGCCTATACTGCAATTCCAGGAACATCGGTGGACCACTGGGTAGCTTGCTAGGGTCAGGGGCCCTTAGGTGGAGGGCCAGGGGGCACCCTGGGGCCTATACTGCAAGTCCAGGAAGAGAGGTTGACCCCTGGGTAGCTTGCTGAAGTCTGGAGCCCCTAGGTGGAGGACCAGGGGGCACACTGGGGCCTATACTGCAAGTCCAGGAAGAGAGGTGGACCACTGGGTAGCTTGTTGGGGTCAGAGGCCCCTAGGTGAAGGGCCATGGGGCACCCTGGGGCCTATACTGCAAGTCCAAGGACATCGGTGGACCGCTGGGTAGCTTGCGGGGGTCAGAGGCCCCTAAGTGGAGGGCCAGGGGGCACCCTGGGGCCTATACTGGAAGCCCAGGGAGGGGGGTGGACCCCTGGGTAGCTTGCTGGGGTAAGGGTCCTCTAGGTGGAGGGCCAGGGGTCACCCTGTGGGCTTTACTGCAAGTCCAGGAAGAGAGGTGGACCCCTGGGTAGCTTGCTGGGGTCATAGGCTCCTAGGTGGAGGGCCAGGGGGCACCCTGGGGCCTACACTGCAAGTCCAGGAAGAGAGGTGGACCCCTGGGTAGCTTGCTGGGGTCATAGGCTCCTAGGTGGAGGGCCAGGGGGCACCCTGGGGCCTATACTGCAAGTCCAGGGACATTGGTGGACCCCTGGGTAGCTTGCTGGGGTTAGAGGCCCCTAGGTGGAGGGCCAGGGGTTCCCCTGGGGCCTATACTGCAAGTCCAGGGAGTGAGGTGGACTTCTGGGTAGCTTGCTGGGGTCATAGGCTCCTAGGTGGAGGGCCAGGGGGCACCCTGGGGCCTACACTGCAAGTCCAGGGAGAGATGTGGACCCCTGGGTAGCTTGCTGGGGTCAGGGGCCCCTAGGTGGAGGACCAGGGGGCACCCTGGGGCCTATACTGCAAGTCCAGGGACATCGGTGGACCCCTGGGTAGCTTGCTGGGGTCAGGGGCCCTTAGGTGGAGGGCCAGGGGGCACCCTGAGGCCTATACTGCAAGTCCAGGGACATCGGTGGACCCCTGGGTAGCTTGCTGGGGCCAGAGGCCCATAGGTGGAGGGCCAGGGGGCACCCTGGGGCCTATACTGCAAGTCCAGGAAGAGAGGTGGACCCCTGTGTAGCTTGCTGGGGTCAGGGGCCCCTAGGTGGAGGGCCAGGTGGCAGCATGTGGGCTATACTGCAAGTCCAGGGACATCAGTGGACCACTGTGCAGCTTGCTGGTGTCAGGGGCCCTTAGGTGGAGGGCCAGGGGGCACCCTGGGGCCTATACTACAAGTCCAGGGACATCAGTGGACCACTGTGCAGCTTGCTGGTGTCAGGGGCCCTTAGGTGGAGGGCCAGGGGGCACCCTGGGGCCTATACTGCAAGTCCAGGAAGAGAGGTAGACCCCTGGGTAGCTTGCTGGGGTCAGGCGCCCCTAGGTGAAGGGCCAGGGAGCACCCAGAGGCCTATACTGCAAGCCCAGGGAGGGAGGTGGACCCCTGGGTAGCTTGCTGGGGTCAGGGTTCCCTAGGTGGAGGGCCTGGGGGTACACTGGGGCCTATACTGCAAGTCCAGGAAGAGAGGTGGACCCCTGGGTAGCTTGCAGGGGTCAGAGGCCCCTAGGTGGAGGGCCAAGGGTTCCCCTGGGGCCTATATTGCACGTCCAGGAAGAGAGGTGGACCCCTGGGTAGCTTGCTGGGGTCAGGCACCCCTAGGTGAAGGGCCAGGGAGCACCCTGAGGCCTATACTGCAAGCCCAGGGAGGGAGGTGGACCCCTGGGTAGCTTGCTGGGGTCAGGGTCCCCTAGGTGGATGGCCAGGGGGCACCCTGTGGGCTATACTGCAAGTCTAGGAAGAGAGGTGGACCCCTGGGTAGCTTGCTGGGGTCAGAGGCCCCTAGGTGGAGGGCCAGGGGTTCCCCTGGGGCCTATACTGCAAGTCCAGGGAGTAAGGTTGACTTCTGGGTAGCTTGATGGGGTCATAGGCTCCTTGGTGGAGGGCCAGGGGGCACCCTGGGGCCTACACTGCAAGTCCAGGGAGAGATGTGGACCCCTGGGTAGCTTGCTAGGGTCAGGGGCCCCTAGGTTGAGGTCCAGGGGGCACCCTGGGGCCTATACTGCAAGTCCAGGGACATCGGTGGACCCCTGGGTAGCTTGCTGGGGTCAGGGGCCCTTAGGTGGAGGGCCAGGGGGCACCCTTGGGCCTATACTGCAAGTCCAGGGAGTGAGGTGGACTCCCGGGTAGCTTGCTGGGGTCAGAGGCCCCTAGGTTGAGGGCCAGGGGGCACCCTGGGGCCTATACTGCAAGTCCAGGGACATCGGTGGACCCCTGGGTAGCTTGCTGGGGTCAGAGGCCCCTTGGTGGAGGGCCAGGGGGCACCCTGGGGCCTATACTGCAATTCCAGGAACATCGGTGGACCACTGGGTAGCTTGCTAGGGTCAGGGGCCCTTAGGTGGAGGGCCAGGGGGCACCCTGGGGCCTATACTGCAAGTCCAGGAAGAGAGGTTGACCCCTGGGTAGCTTGCTGAAGTCTGGAGCCCCTAGGTGGAGGGCCAGGGGGCACACTGGGGCCTATACTGCAAGTCCAGGAAGAGAGGTGGACCCCTGGGTAGCTTGTTGGGGTCAGAGGCCCCTAGGTGAAGGGCCAGGGGGCACCCTGGGGCCTATACTGCAAGTCCAAGGACATCGGTGGACCGCTGGGTAGCTTGCGGGGGTCAGAGGCCCCTAAGTGGAGGGCCAGGGGGCACCCTGGGGCCTATACTGGAAGCCCAGGGAGGGAGGTGGACCCCTGGGTAGCTTGCTGGGGTCAGGGTCCCCTAGGTGGAGGGCCAGGGGTCACCCTGTGGGCTATACTGCAAGTCCAGGAAGAGAGGTGGACCCCTGGGTAGCTTGCTGGGGTCATAGGCTCCTAGGTGGAGGGCCAGGGGGCACCCTGGGGCCTACACTGCAAGTCCAGGAAGAGAGGTGGACCCCTAGGTAGCTTGCTGGGGTCATAGGCTCCTAGGTGGAGGGCCAGGGGGCACCCTGGGGCCTATACTGCAAGTCCAGGGACATCGGTGGACCACTGGGTAGCTTGCTGGGGTCAGGGGCCCTTAGGTGGAGGGCCAGGGGGCACACTGGGGCCTATACTGCAAGTCCAGGAAGAGAGGTGGACCCCTGGGTAGCTTGCTGGGGTAAGGCGCCCCTAGGTGAAGGGCCAGGGAGCACCCTGAGGCCTTTACTGCAAGCCAAGGGAGGGAGGTGGACCCCTGGGTAGCTTGCTGGAGTCAGTGTCCCCTAGGTGGATGGCCAGGGGGCACCCTGTGGGCTATACTGCAAGTCCAGGAAGAGAGGTGGACCCCTGGGTAGCTTGCTGGGGTAAGAGGCCCCTAGGTGGAGGGCAAAGGGGCACCCTGGGGCCTATACTGCAAGTCCAGGGACATCGGTGGACCACTGGGTAGCTTGCTGGGGTCTGAGGCCCCTAAGTGGAGGGCCAGGGGTTCCCCTGGGGCCTATACTGCAAGTCCAGGGAGTAAGGTGGACTTCTGGGTAGCTTGATGGGCTCATAGGCTCCTAGGTGGAGGGCCAAAGGGCACCCTGGGGCCTACACTGCAAGTCCAGGGAGAGATGTGGACCCCTGGGTAGCTTGCTGGGGTCAGGGGCCCCTAGGTTGAGGTCCAGGGGGCACCCTGGGGCCTATAATGCAAGTCCAGGGACATTGGTGGACCCCTGGGTAGCTTGCTGGGGTCAGGGGCCCTTAGGTGGAGGGCCAGGGGGCACCCTTGGGCCTATACTGCAAGTCCAGGGAGTGAGGTGGACTCCTGGGTAGCTTGCTGGGGTCAGAGGCCCCTAGGTGGAGGGCCAGGGGGCACCCTGGGGCCTATACTGCAAGTCCAGGGACATCGGTGGACCCCTGGGTAGCTTGCTGGGGTCAGAGGCCCCTAGGTGGAGGGCCAGGGGGCACCCTGGGGCCTATACTACAAGTCCAGGGACATCGGTGGACCACTGTGTAGCTTGCTGGTGTCAGGGGCCCTTAGGTGGAGGGCCAGGGGGCACCCTGGGGCCTATACTGCAAGTCCAGGAAGAGAGGTAGACCCCTGGGTAGCTTGCTGGGGTCAGGCGCCCCTAGGTGAAGGGCCAGGGAGCACCCAAAGGCCTATACTGCAAGTCCAGGGAGTGAGGTGGACTACCGGGTAGCTTGCTGGTGTCAGAGGCCCCTAGGTGGAGGGCCAGGGGGCACCCTGGGGCCTATACTGCAAGTCCAGGAACATCGGTGGACCACTGGGTAGCTTGCTGGGGTCAGGGGCCCTTAGGTGGAGGGCCAGGGGGCACCCTGGGGCCTATACTGCAAGTCCAGGAAGAGAGGTGGACCCCTGGGTAGCTTGCTGGGGTCAAAGGCCCCTAGGTGAAGGGCCAGGGGGCACCCTGGGGCCTATACTGCAAGTCCAAGGACATCGGTGGACCGCTGGGTAGCTTGCGGGGGTCTGGGGTACCTAAGTGGAGGGCCAGGGGGCACCCTGGGGCCTATACTGGAAGCCCAGGGAGGGAGGTGGACCCCTGGGTAGCTTGCTGGGGTCAGGGTCCCCTAGGTGTAGGGCCAGGGGTCACCCTGTGGGCTATACTGCAAGTCCAGGAAGAGAGGTGAACCCCTGGGTAGCTTGGTGGGGTCAGGGGCCCCTAGGTGGATGTCCGGGGGCACCCTGGGGCCTATTTTGCAAGTCCAGGAAGAGAGGTGGACCCCTGGGTAGCTTGCTGGGGTCAGGCGCCCCTAGGTGAAAGGCCAGGGGGCACCCTGAGGCCTATACTGCAAGCCCAGGGAGGTAGATGGACCCCTGGGTAGCTCTCTGGGGTCAGAGTCCCCTAGGTGGAGGGCCTGGGGGCACCCTGTGGGCTATACTGCAAGTCCAGGAAGAGAGATGTGGACCCCTGGGTAGCTTGCTGGGGTCATAGGCTCCTAGGTGGAGGGCCAGGGGGCACCCTGGGGCCTACACTGCAAGTCCAGGAAGAGAGGTGGACCCCTGGGTAGCTTGCTGGGGTCATAGGCTCCTAGGTGGAGGGCCAGGGGGCACCCTGGGGCCTATACTGCAAGTCCAGGGACATTGGTGGACCCCTGGGTAGCTTGCTGGGGTTAGAGGCCCCTAGGTGGAGGGCCAGGGGTTCCCCTGGGGCCTATACTGCAAGTCCAGGGAGTGAGGTGGACTTCTGGGTAGCTTGCTGGGGTCATAGGCTCCTAGGTGGAGGGCCAGGGGGCACCCTGGGGCCTACACTGCAAGTCCAGGGAGAGATGTGGACCCCTGGGTAGCTTGCTAGGGTCAGGGGCCCCTAGGTGGAGGACCAGGGGGCACCCTGGGGCCTATACTGCAAGTCCAGGGACATCGGTGGACCCCTGGGTAGCTTGCTGAGGTCAGGGGCCCTTAGGTGGAGGGCCAGGGGGCACCCTGAGGCCTATACTGCAAGTCCAGGGACATCGGTGGACCCCTGGGTAGCTTGCTGGGGCCAGAGGCCCATAGGTGGAGGGCCAGGGGGCACCCTGGGGCCTATACTGCAAGTCCAGGAAGAGAGGTGGACACCTGTGTAGCTTGCTGGGGTCAGGGGCCCCTAGGTGGAGGGCCAGGTGGCAGCATGTGGAATATACTGTAAGTCCAGGAAGAGAGGTTGACCCCTGGGTAGCTTGCTGGGGCCAGAGGCCCATAGGTGGAGGGCCAAGGGGCACCCTGGGGCCTATACTGCAAGTCCAGGGACATCGGTGGACCACTGGGTAGCTTGCTGGGGTCAGGGGCCCTTAGGTGGAGGGCCAGGGGGCACCCTGGGGCCTATACTGCAAGTCCAGTAAGAGAGGTAGACCCCTAGGTAGCTTGCTGGGGTCAGGCGCCCCTAGGTGAAGGGCCAGGGAGCACCCTGAGGCCTATACTGCAAGCCCAGGGAGGGAGGTGGACCCCTGGGTAGCTTGCTGGGGTCAGGGTCCCTTAGGTGGAGGGCCAGGGGGCACACTGGGGCCTATACTGCAAGTCCAGGAAGAGAGGTGGACCCCTGGGTAGCTTGCTGGGGTCATAGGATTCTAGGTGGAGGGCCAGGGGGCACCCTGGGGCGTATACTACAAGTCCAGGGACATCAGTGGACCACTGTGCAGCTTGCTGGTGTCAGGGGCCCTTAGGTGGAGGGCCAGGGGGCACCCTGGGGCCTATACTACAAGTCCAGGGACATCAGTGGACCACTGTGCAGCTTGCTGGTGTCAGGGGCCCTTAGGTGGAGGGCCAGGGGGCACCCTGGGGCCTATACTGCAAGTCCAGGAAGAGAGGTAGACCCCTGGGTAGCTTGCTGGGGTCAGGCGCCCCTAGGTGAAGGGCCAGGGAGCACCCAGAGGCCTATACTGCAAGCCCAGGGAGGGAGGTGGACCCCTGGGTAGCTTGCTGGGGTCAGGGTTCCCTAGGTGGAGGGCCTGGGGGCACACTGGGGCCTATACTGCAAGTCCAGGAAGAGAGGTGGACCCCTGGGTAGCTTGCAGGGGTCAGAGGCCCCTAGGTGGAGGGCCAAGGGTTCCCCTGGGGCCTATATTGCACGTCCAGGAAGAGAGGTGGACCCCTGGGTAGCTTGCTGGGGTCTGGCGCCCCTAGGTGAAGGGCCAGGGAGCACCCTGAGGCCTATACTGCAAGCCCAGGGAGGGAGGTGGACCCCTGGGTAGCTTGATGGGGTCAGGGTCCCCTAGGTGGATGGCCAGGGGGCACCCTGTGGGCTATACTGCAAGTCTAGGAAGAGAGGTGGACCCCTGGGTAGCTTGCTGGGGTCAGAGGCCCCTAGGTGGAGGGCCAGGGGTTCCCCTGGGGCCTATACTGCAAGTCCAGGGAGTAAGGTTGACTTCTGGGTAGCTTGATGGGGTCATAGGCTCCTTGGTGGAGGGCCAGGGGGCACCCTGGGGCCTACACTGCAAGTCCAGGGAGAGATGTGGACCCCTGGGTAGCTTGCTAGGGTCAGGGGCCCCTAGGTTGAGGTCCAGGGGGCACCCTGGGGCCTATACTGCAAGTCCAGGGACATCGGTGGACCCCTGGGTAGCTTGCTGGGGTCAGGGGCCCTTAGGTGGAGGGCCAGGGGGCACCCTTGGGCCTATACTGCAAGTCCAGGGAGTGAGGTGGACTCCCGGGTAGCTTGCTGGGGTCAGAGGCCCCTAGGTTGAGGGCCAGGGGGCACCCTGGGGCCTATACTGCAAGTCCAGGGACATCGGTGGACCCCTGGGTAGCTTGCTGGGGTCACAGGCCCCTTGGTGGAGGGCCAGGGGGCACCCTGGGGCCTATACTGCAATTCCAGGAACATCGGTGGACCACTGGGTAGCTTGCTAGGGTCAGGGGCCCTTAGGTGGAGGGCCAGGGGGCACCCTGGGGCCTATACTGCAAGTCCAGGAAGAGAGGTTGACCCCTGGGTAGCTTGCTGAAGTCTGGAGCCCCTAGGTGGAGGGCCAGGGGGCACACTGGGGCCTATACTGCAAGTCCAGGAAGAGAGGTGGACCCCTGGGTAGCTTGTTGGGGTCAGAGGCCCCTAGGTGAAGGGCCATGGGGCACCCTGGGGCCTATACTGCAAGTCCAAGGACATCGGTGGACCGCTGGGTAGCTTGCGGGGGTCAGAGGCCCGTAAGTGGAGGGCCAGGGGGCACCCTGGGGCCTATACTGGAAGCCCAGGGAGGGGGGTGGACCCCTGGGTAGCTTGCTGGGGTAAGGGTCCTCTAGGTGGAGGGCCAGGGGTCACCCTGTGGGCTTTACTGCAAGTCCAGGAAGAGAGGTGGACCCCTGGGTAGCTTGCTGGGGTCATAGGCTCCTAGGTGGAGGGCCAGGGGGCACCCTGGGGCCTACACTGCAAGTCCAGGAAGAGAGGTGGACCCCTGGGTAGCTTGCTGGGGTCATAGGCTCCTAGGTGGAGGGCCAGGGGGCACCCTGGGGCCTATACTGCAAGTCCAGGGACATTGGTGGACCCCTGGGTAGCTTGCTGGGGTTAGAGGCCCCTAGGTGGAGGGCCAGGGGTTCCCCTGGGGCCTATACTGCAAGTCCAGGGAGTGAGGTGGACTTCTGGGTAGCTTGCTGGGGTCATAGGCTCCTAGGTGGAGGGCCAGGGGGCACCCTGGGGCCTACACTGCAAGTCCAGGGAGAGATGTGGACCCCTGGGTAGCTTGCTGGGGTCAGGGGCCCCTAGGTGGAGGACCAGGGGGCACCCTGGGGCCTATACTGCAAGTCCAGGGACATCGGTGGACCCCTGGGTAGCTTGCTGGGGTCAGGGGCCCTTAGGTGGAGGGCCAGGGGGCACCCTGAGGCCTATACTGCAAGTCCAGGGACATCGGTGGACCCCTGGGTAGCTTGCTGGGGCCAGAGGCCCATAGGTGGAGGGCCAGGGGGCACCCTGGGGCCTATACTGCAAGTCCAGGAAGAGAGGTGGACCCCTGTGTAGCTTGCTGGGGTCAGGGGCCCCTAGGTGGAGGGCCAGGTGGCAGCATGTGGGCTATACTGCAAGTCCAGGGACATCAGTGGACCACTGTGCAGCTTGCTGGTGTCAGGGGCCCTTAGGTGGAGGGCCAGGGGGCACCCTGGGGCCTATACTACAAGTCCAGGGACATCAGTGGACCACTGTGCAGCTTGCTGGTGTCAGGGGCCCTTAGGTGGAGGGCCAGGGGGCACCCTGGGGCCTATACTGCAAGTCCAGGAAGAGAGGTAGACCCCTGGGTAGCTTGCTGGGGTCAGGCGCCCCTAGGTGAAGGGCCAGGGAGCACCCAGAGGCCTATACTGCAAGCCCAGGGAGGGAGGTGGACCCCTGGGTAGCTTGCTGGGGTCAGGGTTCCCTAGGTGGAGGGCCTGGGGGTACACTGGGGCCTATACTGCAAGTCCAGGAAGAGAGGTGGACCCCTGGGTAGCTTGCAGGGGTCAGAGGCCCCTAGGTGGAGGGCCAAGGGTTCCCCTGGGGCCTATATTGCACGTCCAGGAAGAGAGGTGGACCCCTGGGTAGCTTGCTGGGGTCAGGCACCCCTAGGTGAAGGGCCAGGGAGCACCCTGAGGCCTATACTGCAAGCCCAGGGAGGGAGGTGGACCCCTGGGTAGCTTGCTGGGGTCAGGGTCCCCTAGGTGGATGGCCAGGGGGCACCCTGTGGGCTATACTGCAAGTCTAGGAAGAGAGGTGGACCCCTGGGTAGCTTGCTGGGGTCAGAGGCCCCTAGGTGGAGGGCCAGGGGTTCCCCTGGGGCCTATACTGCAAGTCCAGGGAGTAAGGTTGACTTCTGGGTAGCTTGATGGGGTCATAGGCTCCTTGGTGGAGGGCCAGGGGGCACCCTGGGGCCTACACTGCAAGTCCAGGGAGAGATGTGGACCCCTGGGTAGCTTGCTAGGGTCAGGGGCCCCTAGGTTGAGGTCCAGGGGGCACCCTGGGGCCTATACTGCAAGTCCAGGGACATCGGTGGACCCCTGGGTAGCTTGCTGGGGTCAGGGGCCCTTAGGTGGAGGGCCAGGGGGCACCCTTGGGCCTATACTGCAAGTCCAGGGAGTGAGGTGGACTCCCGGGTAGCTTGCTGGGGTCAGAGGCCCCTAGGTTGAGGGCCAGGGGGCACCCTGGGGCCTATACTGCAAGTCCAGGGACATCGGTGGACCCCTGGGTAGCTTGCTGGGGTCAGAGGCCCCTTGGTGGAGGGCCAGGGGGCACCCTGGGGCCTATACTGCAATTCCAGGAACATCGGTGGACCACTGGGTAGCTTGCTAGGGTCAGGGGCCCTTAGGTGGAGGGCCAGGGGGCACCCTGGGGCCTATACTGCAAGTCCAGGAAGAGAGGTTGACCCCTGGGTAGCTTGCTGAAGTCTGGAGCCCCTAGGTGGAGGGCCAGGGGGCACACTGGGGCCTATACTGCAAGTCCAGGAAGAGAGGTGGACCCCTGGGTAGCTTGTTGGGGTCAGAGGCCCCTAGGTGAAGGGCCAGGGGGCACCCTGGGGCCTATACTGCAAGTCCAAGGACATCGGTGGACCGCTGGGTAGCTTGGGGGGGTCAGAGGCCCCTAAGTGGAGGGCCAGGGGGCACCCTGGGGCCTATACTGGAAGCCCAGGGAGGGAGGTGGACCCCTGGGTAGCTTGCTGGGGTCAGGGTCCCCTAGGTGGAGGGCCAGGGGTCACCCTGTGGGCTATACTGCAAGTCCAGGAAGAGAGGTGGACCCCTGGGTAGCTTGCTGGGGTCATAGGCTCCTAGGTGGAGGGCCAGGGGGCACCCTGGGGCCTACACTGCAAGTCCAGGAAGAGAGGTGGACCCCTAGGTAGCTTGCTGGGGTCATAGGCTCCTAGGTGGAGGGCCAGGGGGCACCCTGGGGCCTATACTGCAAGTCCAGGGACATCGGTGGACCACTGGGTAGCTTGCTGGGGTCAGGGGCCCTTAGGTGGAGGGCCAGGGGGCACACTGGGGCCTATACTGCAAGTCCAGGAAGAGAGGTGGACCCCTGGGTAGCTTGCTGGGGTAAGGCGCCCCTAGGTGAAGGGCCAGGGAGCACCCTGAGGCCTTTACTGCAAGCCAAGGGAGGGAGGTGGACCCCTGGGTAGCTTGCTGGAGTCAGTGTCCCCTAGGTGGATGGCCAGGGGGCACCCTGTGGGCTATACTGCAAGTCCAGGAAGAGAGGTGGACCCCTGGGTAGCTTGCTGGGGTAAGAGGCCCCTAGGTGGAGGGCAAAGGGGCACCCTGGGGCCTATACTGCAAGTCCAGGGACATCGGTGGACCACTGGGTAGCTTGCTGGGGTCTGAGGCCCCTAAGTGGAGGGCCAGGGGTTCCCCTGGGGCCTATACTGCAAGTCCAGGGAGTAAGGTGGACTTCTGGGTAGCTTGATGGGCTCATAGGCTCCTAGGTGGAGGGCCAAAGGGCACCCTGGGGCCTACACTGCAAGTCCAGGGAGAGATGTGGACCCCTGGGTAGCTTGCTGGGGTCAGGGGCCCCTAGGTTGAGGTCCAGGGGGCACCCTGGGGCCTATAATGCAAGTCCAGGGACATTGGTGGACCCCTGGGTAGCTTGCTGGGGTCAGGGGCCCTTAGGTGGAGGGCCAGGGGGCACCCTTGGGCCTATACTGCAAGTCCAGGGAGTGAGGTGGACTCCTGGGTAGCTTGCTGGGGTCAGAGGCCCCTAGGTGGAGGGCCAGGGGGCACCCTGGGGCCTATACTGCAAGTCCAGGGACATCGGTGGACCCCTGGGTAGCTTGCTGGGGTCAGAGGCCCCTAGGAGGAGGGCCAGGGGGCACCCTGGGGCCTATACTACAAGTCCAGGGACATCGGTGGACCACTGTGTAGCTTGCTGGTGTCAGGGGCCCTTAGGTGGAGGGCCAGGGGGCACCCTGGGGCCTATACTGCAAGTCCAGGAAGAGAGGTAGACCCCTGGGTAGCTTGCTGGGGTCAGGCGCCCCTAGGTGAAGGGCCAGGGAGCACCCAAAGGCCTATACTGCAAGTCCAGGGAGTGAGGTGGACTACCGGGTAGCTTGCTGGTGTCAGAGGCCCCTAGGTGGAGGGCCAGGGGGCACCCTGGGGCCTATACTGCAAGTCCAGGAACATCGGTGGACCACTGGGTAGCTTGCTGGGGTCAGGGGCCCTTAGGTGGAGGGCCAGGGGGCACCCTGGGGCCTATACTGCAAGTCCAGGAAGAGAGGTTGACCCCTGGGTAGCTTGCTGAAGTCTGGAGCCCCCAGGTGGAGGGCCAGGGGGCACACTGGGGCCTATACTGCAAGTCCAGGAAGAGAGGTGGACCCCTGGGTAGCTTGCTGGGGTCAAAGGCCCCTAGGTGAAGGGCCAGGGGGCACCCTGGGGCCTATACTGCAAGTCCAAGGACATCGGTGGACCGCTGGGTAGCTTGCGGGGGTCTGGGGTACCTAAGTGGAGGGCCAGGGGGCAGCCTGGGGCCTATACTGGAAGCCCAGGGAGGGAGGTGGACCCCTGGGTAGCTTGCTGGGGTCAGGGTCCCCTAGGTGTAGGGCCAGGGGTCACCCTGTGGGCTATACTGCAAGTCCAGGAAGAGAGGTGAACCCCTGGGTAGCTTGGTGGGGTCAGGGGCCCCTAGGTGGATGTCCAGGGGGCACCCTGGGGCCTATTTTGCAAGTCCAGGAAGAGAGGTGGACCCCTGGGTAGCTTGCTGGGGTCAGGCGCCCCTAGGTGAAAGGCCAGGGGGCACCCTGAGGCCTATACTGCAAGCCCAGGGAGGTAGATGGACCCCTGGGTAGCTCTCTGGGGTCAGAGTCCCCTAGGTGGAGGGCCTGGGGGCACCCTGTGGGCTATACTGCAAGTCCAGGAAGAGAGATGTGGACCCCTGGGTAGCTTGCTGGGGTCATAGGCTCCTAGGTGGAGGGCCAGGGGGCACCCTGGGGCCTACACTACAAGTTCAGGGAGAGAGGTGGACCCCTGGGTAGCTTGCTGAGGTCAGAGGCCCCTAGGTGGAGGGCCAAGGGGCACCCTGGGGCCTATACTGCAAGTCCAGGGACATCATTGGACCCCTGGGTAGCTTGCTGGGGTTAGAGGCCCCTAGGTGGAGAGCCAGGGGGTCCCTTGGGGCCTATACTGCAAGTCCAGGGAGTGAGGTGGACTTCTGGGTAGCTTGCTGGGGTCATATGCTCCTAGGTGGAGGGCCAGGGGGCACCCAGGGGCCTACACTGCAAGTCCAGGGAGAGTTGTGGACCCCTGGGTAGCTTGCTGGGGTCAGGGGGCCCTAGGTGGAGGGCCAGGGGGCACCCTGGGGCCTATACTGCAAGTCCAGGGACATCGGTGGACCCCTGGGTAGCTTGCTGGGGTCAGAGGCCCCTAGGTGGAGGGCCAGGGGGCATCCTGGGGCCTATACTGCAAGACCAGGGACATCGGTGGACCACTGTGTAGCTTGCTGGGGTCAGGGGCCCTTAGGTGGAGGGCCAGGGGGCACCCTGGGGCCTATAGTGCAAGTCCAGGAAGAGAGGTGGACCCCTGGGTAGCTTGCTGGGGTCAGGGGCCCCTAGGTGGAGGGCCATGTGGCAGCCTGTGGGCTATACTGCAAGTCCAGGAAGAGAGGTGAACCCCTGGGTAGCTTGGTGGGGTCAGGGGCCCCTATGTGGATGGCGAGGGGGCACCCTGGGGCCTATTTTGCAAGTCCAGGAAGAGAGGTGGACCCCTGGGTAGCTTGCTGGGGTCAGGCATCCCTAGGTGAAAGGCCAGGGGGCACCCTGAGGCCTACACTGCAAGCCCAGGGAGGGAGGTGGACCCCTGGGTAGCTCTCTGGGGTCAGAGTCCCCTAGGTGGAGGGCCTGGGGGCACCCTGTGGGCTATACTGCAAGTCCAGGAAGAGAGGTGGACCCCTGGGTAGCTTGCTGGGGTCATAGGCTCCTAGGTGGAGGGCCAGGGGGCACCCTGGGGCCTACACTGCAAGTTCAGGGAGAGAGGTGGACCCCTGGGTAGCTTGCTGAGGTCAGAGGCCCCTAGGTGGAGGGCCAAGGGGCACCCTGGGGCCTATACTGCAAGTCCAGGGACATCGGTGGACCCCTGGGTAGCTTGCTGGGGTCAGAGGCCCCTAGGTGGAGGGCCACGGGTTCCCCTGGGGCCTATACTGCATGTCCAGGGAGTGAGGTGGACTTCTGGGTAGCTTGCTGGGGTCATAGGCTCCTTGGTGGAGGGCCAGGGGGCACCCTGGGGCCTATACTGCATGTCCAGGGAGAGATGTGTACCCCTGGGTAGCTTGCTGGGGTCAGGGGCCCCTGGGTAGCTTGCTGGGGTCAGGGGCCCCTAGGTGGAGGACCAGGGGGCACCCTGGGGCCTATACTGCAAGTCCTGGGAGATCAGTGGACCCCTGGGTAGCTTGCTGAGGTCAGAGACCCCTATGTGGAGGGCCAGAAGGTCCCCTGGGGCCCATACTGCAAGTTCAGGGAGTGAGGTGGACTCCTGGGTAGCTTGCTGGGGTCAGAGGCCCCTAGGTGGAGGGTCAAGGGTTCCCCTGGGGCCTATACTGCAAGTCCAGGGACATCGGTGGACCCCTGGGTAGCTTGCTGGGGTCAGAGGCCCCTAGGTGGAGGGCCAGGGGGCACCCTGGGGCCTATACTGCAAGTCCAGGGACATCGGTGGACCACTGTGTAGCTTGCTGGGGTCAGGGGCCCTTAGGTGGAGGGCCAGGGGGCACCCTGGGGCCTATACTGCAAGTCCAGGAAGAGAGGTGGACCCCTGGGTAGCTTGCTGGGGTCAGGGGCCCCTAGGTGGAGGGCCAGGTGGCAGCCTGTGGGCTATACTGCAAGTCCAGGAAGAGAGGTTGACCCCTGGGTAGCTTGCTGAAGTCAGGAGCCACTAGGTGGAGGGCCAGGGGGCACACTGGGGCCTATACTGCAAGCCTAGAAAGAGAGGTGGACCCCTGGGTAGCTTGCTGGGGTCAGGCGCCCCTGGGTGAAGGGCCAGGGAGCACCCTGAGGCCTATACTGCAAGCCCAGGGAGGGAGGTGGACCCCTGGGTAGCTTGCTGGGGTCAGGGGCCTCTAGGTTGAGGTCCAGGGGGCATCCTGGGGCCTGTACTGCAAGTAAAGGGACATCGGTGGACCCCTGGGTAGCTTGCTGGGGTCAGAGGCCCCTAGGTGGAGGGCCAGGGGATCCCCTGGAGCCTATACTGCAAGTCCAGGGAGTGAGGTGGACTTCTGGGTAGCTTGCTGGGGTCATAGGCTTCTAGGTGGAGGGCCAGGGGGCACCCTGGGGCCTATACTGCAAATCCAGGGAGTGAGGTGGACTCCTGGGTAGCTTGCTGGGGTCAGAGGCCCCTAGGTGTAGGGCCAGGGGTCACCATGTGGGCTATACTGCAAGTCCAGGAAGAGAGGTGAACCCCTGGGTAGCTTGGTGGGGTCAGGGGCCCCTAGGTGGATGGCCAGGGGGCACCCTGGGACCTATTTTGCAAGTCCAGGAAGAGAGTTGGACCCCTGGGTAGCTTGCTGGGGTCAGGCGCCCCTAGGTGGAGGGCCAGGGGTTCCCCTGGGGCCTATATTGCAAGTCCAGGAAGAGAAGTGGACCCCTGGGTAGCTTGCTGGGGTAAGGGTCCCCTAGGTGGAGGGCCAGGGGGCACACTGGGGCCTATACTGAAAGTCCAGGGAGATCGGTAGACCCCTGGGTAGCTTGCTGGGGTCAGGGGCCCCTAGGTGGATGGCCAGGGGGCACCCTATGGGCTATACTGCAAGTCCAGGAAGAGAGGTGGACCCCTGGGTAGCTTGCCGGGGTTAGAGGCCCCTAGGTGGAGGGCCAAGGGGCACCCTGGGGCCTATACTGCAAGTCCAGGGACATCGGTGGACCCCTGGGTAGCTTGCTGGGGTCATAGGCTCCTAGGTGGAGGGCCAGGGGGCACCCTGGGGCCTACACTGCAAGTCCAGGGAGAGATGTGGACCCCTGGGTAGCTTGCTGGGGTCAGGGGCCCCTAGGTTGAGGTCCAGGGGGCACCCTGGGGCCTATACTGCAAGTCCAGGGACATCGGTGGACCCCTGGGTAGCTTGCTGGGGTCAGGGGCCCTTTGGTGGAGGGCCAGGGGGCACCCTTGGGCCTATACTGCAAATCCAGGGAGTGAGGTGGACTCCTGGGTAGCTTGCTGGGGTCAGAGGCCCCTAGGTGAAGGGCCAGGGGGCACCCTGGGGCCTATACTGCAAGTCCAGGGACATCGGTGGACCCCTGGGTAGCTTGCTGGGGTCAGAGGCCCCTAGGTGGAGGGCCAGGGGGCACCCTGTTGCCTATACTACAAGTCCAGGGACATCGGTGGACCACTGTGTAGCTTGCTGGTGTCAGGGGCCCTTAGGTGGAGGGCCAGGGGGCACCCTGGGGCCTATACTGCAAGTCCAGGAAGAGAGGTAGACCCCTGGGTAGCTTGCTGGGGTCAGGCGCCCCTAGGTGAAGGGCCAGGGAGCACCCACAGGCCTATACTGCAAGTCCAGGGAGTGAGGTGGACTACCGGGTAGCTTGCTGGTGTCAGAGGCCCCTAGGTGGAGGGCCAGGGGGCACCCTGGGGCCTATACTGCAAGTCCAGGGACATCGGTGGACCCCTGGGTAGCTTGCTGGGGTCAGAGGCCCCTAGGTGGAGGGCCAAGGGGCACCCTGGGGCCTATACTGCAAGTCCAGGAACATCGGTGGACCACTGGGTAGCTTGCTGGGGTCAGGGGCCCTTAGGTGGAGGGCCAGGGGCACCCTGGGGCCTATACTGCAAGTCCAGGAAGAGAGGTTGACCCCTGGGTAGCTTGCTGAAGTCTGGAGCCCCTAGGTGGAGGGCCAGGGGGCACACTGGGGCCTATACTGCAAGTCCAGGAAGAGAGGTGGACCCCTATGTAGCTTGCTGGGGTCAGAGGCCCCTAGGTGAAGGGCCAGGGGGCACCCTGGGGCCTATACTGCAAGTCCAAGGACATCGGTGGACCGCTGGGTAGCTTGCGGGGGTCAGAGGCCCCTAAGTGGAGGGCCAGGGGGCACCCTGGGGCCTATACTTGAAGCCCAGGGAGGGAGGTGGACCCCTGGGTAGCTTGCAGGGGTCAGGGTCCCCTAGGTGTAGGGCCAGGGGTCACCATGTGGGCTATACTGCAAGTCCAGGAAGAGAGGTGAACCCCTGGGTAGCTTGGTGGTGTCAGGGGCCCCTAGGTGGATGGCCAGGGGGCACCCTGGGACCTATTTTGCAAGTCCAGGAAGAGAGTTGGACCCCTGGGTAGCTTGCTGGGGTCAGGCGCCCCTAGGTGAAAGGCCAGGGGGCACCCTGAGGCCTATACTGCAAGCCCAGGGAGGGAGGTAGACCCCTGGGTAGCTCTCTGGGGTCAGAGTCCCCTAGGTGGAGGGCCTGGGGGCACCCTGTGGGCTATACTGCAAGTCCAGGAAGAGAGGTGGACCCCTGGGTAGCTTGCTGGGGTCATAGGCTCCTAGGTGGAGGGCCAGGGGGCACCCTGGGGCCTACACTACAAGTTCAGGGAGAGAGGTGGACCCCTTGGTAGCTTGCTGAGGTCAGAGGCCCCTAGGTGGAGGGCCAAGGGGCACCCTGGGGCCTATACTGCAAGTCCAGGGACATCGGTGGACCCCTGGGTAGCTTGCTGGGGTTAGAGGCCCCTAGGTGGAGGGCCAGGGGGTCCCCTGGGGCCTATACTGCAAGTCCAGGGAGATCGGTGGACTTCTGGGTAGCTTGCTGGGGTCATAGGCTCCTAGGTGGAGGGCCAGGGGGCACCCAGGGGCCTACTTTGCAAGTCCAGGGAGAGATGTGGACCCCTGGGTAGCTTGCTGGGGTCAGGGGCCCCTAGGTGGAGGGCCAGGGGGCATCCTGGGGCCTATACTGCAAGTCCAGGGACATCGGTGGACCCCTGGGTAGCTTGCTGGGGTCAGAGGCCCCTAGGTGGAGGGCCAGGGGGCATCCTGGGGCCTATACTGCCAGACCAGGGACATCGGTGGACCACTGTGTAGCTTGCTGGGGTCAGGGGCCCTTAGGTGGAGGGCCAGGGGGCACCCTGGGGCCTATAGTGCAAGTCCAGGAAGAGAGGTGGACCCCTGGGTAGCTTGCTGGGGTCAGGGGCCCCTAGGTGGAGGGCCATGTGGCAGCCTGTGGGCTATACTGCAAGTCCAGGAAGAGAGGTGAACCCCTGGGTAGCTTGGTGGGGTCAGGGGCCCCTAGATGGATGGCGAGGGGGCACCCTGGGGCCTATTTTGCAAGTCCAGGAAGAGAGGTGGACCCCTGGGTAGCTTGCTGGGGTCAGGCATCCCTAGGTGAAAGGCCAGGGGGCACCCTGAGGCCTACACTGCAAGCCCAGGGAGGGAGGTGGAACCCTGGGTAGCTCTCTGGGGTCAGAGTCCCCTAGGTGGAGGGCCTGGGGGCACCCTGTGGGCTATACTGCAAGTCCAGATAGAGAGGTGGACCCCTGGGTAGCTTGCTGGGGTCATAGGCTCCTAGGTGGAGGGCCAGGGGGCACCCTGGGGCCTACACTGCAAGTTCAGGGAGAGAGGTGGACCCCTGGGTAGCTTGCTGAGGTCAGAGGCCCCTAGGTGGAGGGCCAAGGGGCACCCTGGGGCCTATACTGCAAGTCCAGGGACATCGGTGGACCCCTGGGTAGCTTGCTGGGGTCAGAGGCCCTTAGGTGGAGGGCCAGGGGTTCCCCTGGGGCCTATACTGCATGTCCAGGGAGTGAGGTGGACTTCTGGGTAGCTTGCTGGAGTCATAGGCTCCTAGGTGGAGGGCCAGGGGGCACCCTGGGGCCTATACTGCAAGTCCAGGGAGAGATGTGGACCCCTGGGTAGCTTGCTGGGGTCAGGGGTCCCTAGGTGGAAGACCAGGGGGCACCCTGGGGCCTATACTGCAAGTCCAGGGACATCGGTGGACCGCTGGGTAGCTTGCTGGGGTCAGGGGCCCTTAGGTGGAGGGCCAGGGGGCACCCTGAGGCCTATACTGCAAGTCCAGGGAGATCAGTGGACCCCTGGGTAGCTTGCTGAGGTCAGAGACCCCTATGTGGAGGGCCAGAAGCTCCCCTGGGGCCCATACTGCAAGTTCAGGGAGTGAGGTGGACTCCTGGGTAGCTTGCTGGGGTCAGAGGCCCCTAGGTGGAGGGCCAAGGGTTCCCCTGGGGCCTATACTGCAAGTCCAGGGACATCGGTGGACCCCTGGGTAGCTTGCTGGGGTCAGAGGCCCCTAGGTGGAGGGCCAGGGGGCACCCTGGGGCCTATACTGCAAGTCCAGGGACATCGGTGGACCACTGTGTAGCTTGCTGGGGTCAGGGGCCCTTAGGTGGAGGGCCAGGGGGCACCCTGGGGCCTATACTGCAAGTCCAGGAAGAGAGGTGGACCCCTGGGTAGCTTGCTGGGGTCAGGGGCCCCTAGGTGGAGGGCCAGGTGGCCGCCTGTGGGCTATACTGCAAGTCCAGGAAGAGAGGTTGACATCTGGGTAGCTTGCTGAAGTCAGGAACCACTAGGTGGAGGGCCAGGGGGCACACTGGGGCCTATACTGCAAGCCTAGAAAGAGAGGTGGACCCCTGGGTAGCTTGCTGGGGTCAGAGGCCCCTAGGTGAAGGGCCAGGGGGCACCCTGGGGCCTATACTGCAAGTCCAGGGAGTGAGGTGGACCCCTGGGTAGCTTGCTGGGGTCAGAGGCCCCTAGGTGGAGGGCCAGGGGTTCCCCTGGGGCCTATACTGCAAGTCCAGGGAGAGATGTGGACCCCTGGGTAGCTTGCTGGGGTCAGGGGCCCCTAGGTTGAGGTCCAGGGGGCATCTCGGGGACTATACTGCAAGTCCAGGAAGAGAGGTGGACCCCTGGGTAGCTTGCTGAGGTCAGGGGCCCCTAGTTGGAGGTCCAGGGGGCACCCTGGGGCCTATAGTGCAAGTCCAGGAAGAGAGGTGGACCCCTGGGTAGCTTGCTGGGGTCAGGGGCCCCTAGGTGGAGGGCCATGTGGCAGCCTGTGGGCTATACTGCAAGTCCAGGAAGAGAGGTGAACCCCTGGGAAGCTTGGTGGGGTCAGGGGCCCCTAGGTGGATGGCGAGGGGGCACCCTGGGGCTTATTTTGCAAGTCCAGGAAGAGAGGTGGACCCCTGGGTAGCTTGCTGGGGTCAGGCATCCCTAGGTGAAAGGCCAGGGGGCACCCTGAGGCCTACACTGCAAGCCCAGGGAGGGAGGTGGACCCCTGGGTAGCTCTCTGGGGTCAGAGTCCCCTATGTGGAGGGCCTGGGGGCACCCTGTGGGCTATACTGCAAGTCCAGGAAGAGAGGTGGACCCCTGGGTAGCTTGCTGGGGTCATAGGCTCCTAGGTGGAGGGCCAGGGGGCACCCTGGGGCCTACACTGCAAGTTCAGGGAGAGAGGTGGACCCCTGGGTAGCTTGCTGAGGTCAGAGGCCCCTATGTGGAGGGCCAAGGGGCACCCTGGGGCCTATACTGCAAGTCCAGGGACATCGGTGGACCCCTGGGTAGCTTGCTGGGGTCAGAGGCCCCTAGGTGGAGGGCCAGGGGTTCCCCTGAGGCCTATACTGCAAGTCCAGGGACATCGGTGGACCCCTGGGTAGCTTGCTGGGGCCAGAGGCCCATAGGTGGAGGGCCAGGGGGCACCCTGGGGCCTATACTGCAAGTCCAGGAAGAGAGGTGGACCCCTGTGTAGCTTGCTGGGGTCAGGGGCCCCTAGGTGGAGGGCCAGGTGGCAGCATGTGGGCTATACTGCAAGTCCAGGGACATCAGTGGACCACTGTGCAGCTTGCTGGTGTCAGGGGCCCTTAGGTGGAGGGCCAGGGGGCACCCTGGGGCCTATACTACAAGTCCAGGGACATCAGTGGACCACTGTGCAGCTTGCTGGTGTCAGGGGCCCTTAGGTGGAGGGCCAGGGGGCACCCTGGGGCCTATACTGCAAGTCCAGGAAGAGAGGCAGACCCCTGGGTAGCTTGCTGGGGTCAGGCGCCCCTAGGTGAAGGGCCAGGGAGCACCCAGAGGCCTATACTGCAAGCCCAGGGAGGGAGGTGGACCCCTGGGTAGCTTGCTGGGGTCAGGGTTCCCTAGGTGGAGGGCCTGGGGGTACACTGGGGCCTATACTGCAAGTCCAGGAAGAGAGGTGGACCCCTGGGTAGCTTGCAGGGGTCAGAGGCCCCTAGGTGGAGGGCCAAGGGTTCCCCTGGGGCCTATATTGCACGTCCAGGAAGAGAGGTGGACCCCTGGGTAGCTTGCTGGGGTCAGGCACCCCTAGGTGAAGGGCCAGGGAGCACCCTGAGGCCTATACTGCAAGCCCAGGGAGGGAGGTGGACCCCTGGGTAGCTTGCTGGGGTCAGGGTCCCCTAGGTGGATGGCCAGGGGGCACCCTGTGGGCTATACTGCAAGTCTAGGAAGAGAGGTGGACCCCTGGGTAGCTTGCTGGGGTCAGAGGCCCCTAGGTGGAGGGCCAGGGGTTCCCCTGGGGCCTATACTGCAAGTCCAGGGAGTAAGGTTGACTTCTGGGTAGCTTGATGGGGTCATAGGCTCCTTGGTGGAGGGCCAGGGGGCACCCTGGGGCCTACACTGCAAGTCCAGGGAGAGATGTGGACCCCTGGGTAGCTTGCTAGGGTCAGGGGCCCCTAGGTTGAGGTCCAGGGGGCACCCTGGGGCCTATACTGCAAGTCCAGGGACATCGGTGGACCCCTGGGTAGCTTGCTGGGGTCAGGGGCCCTTAGGTGGAGGGCCAGGGGGCACCCTTGGGCCTATACTGCAAGTCCAGGGAGTGAGGTGGACTCCCGGGTAGCTTGCTGGGGTCAGAGGCCCCTAGGTTGAGGGCCAGGGGGCACCCTGGGGCCTATACTGCAAGTCCAGGGACATCGGTGGACCCCTGGGTAGCTTGCTGGGGTCAGAGGCCCCTTGGTGGAGGGCCAGGGGGCACCCTGGGGCCTATACTGCAATTCCAGGAACATCGGTGGACCACTGGGTAGCTTGCTAGGGTCAGGGGCCCTTAGGTGGAGGGCCAGGGGGCACCCTGGGGCCTATACTGCAAGTCCAGGAAGAGAGGTTGACCCCTGGGTAGCTTGCTGAAGTCTGGAGCCCCTAGGTGGAGGGCCAGGGGGCACACTGGGGCCTATACTGCAAGTCCAGGAAGAGAGGTGGACCCCTGGGTAGCTTGTTGGGGTCAGAGGCCCCTAGGTGAAGGGCCAGGGGGCACCCTGGGGCCTATACTGCAAGTCCAAGGACATCGGTGGACCGCTGGGTAGCTTGCGGGGGTCAGAGGCCCCTAAGTGGAGGGCCAGGGGGCACCCTGGGGCCTATACTGGAAGCCCAGGGAGGGAGGTGGACCCCTGGGTAGCTTGCTGGGGTCAGGGTCCCCTAGGTGGAGGGCCAGGGGTCACCCTGTGGGCTATACTGCAAGTCCAGGAAGAGAGGTGGACCCCTGGGTAGCTTGCTGGGGTCATAGGCTCCTAGGTGGAGGGCCAGGGGGCACCCTGGGGCCTACACTGCAAGTCCAGGAAGAGAGGTGGACCCCTAGGTAGCTTGCTGGGGTCATAGGCTCCTAGGTGGAGGGCCAGGGGGCACCCTGGGGCCTATACTGCAAGTCCAGGGACATCGGTGGACCACTGGGTAGCTTGCTGGGGTCAGGGGCCCTTAGGTGGAGGGCCAGGGGGCACACTGGGGCCTATACTGCAAGTCCAGGAAGAGAGGTGGACCCCTGGGTAGCTTGCTGGGGTAAGGCGCCCCTAGGTGAAGGGCCAGGGAGCACCCTGAGGCCTTTACTGCAAGCCAAGGGAGGGAGGTGGACCCCTGGGTAGCTTGCTGGAGTCAGTGTCCCCTAGGTGGATGGCCAGGGGGCACCCTGTGGGCTATACTGCAAGTCCAGGAAGAGAGGTGGACCCCTGGGTAGCTTGCTGGGGTAAGAGGCCCCTAGGTGGAGGGCAAAGGGGCACCCTGGGGCCTATACTGCAAGTCCAGGGACATCGGTGGACCACTGGGTAGCTTGCTGGGGTCTGAGGCCCCTAAGTGGAGGGCCAGGGGTTCCCCTGGGGCCTATACTGCAAGTCCAGGGAGTAAGGTGGACTTCTGGGTAGCTTGATGGGCTCATAGGCTCCTAGGTGGAGGGCCAAAGGGCACCCTGGGGCCTACACTGCAAGTCCAGGGAGAGATGTGGACCCCTGGGTAGCTTGCTGGGGTCAGGGGCCCCTAGGTTGAGGTCCAGGGGGCACCCTGGGGCCTATAATGCAAGTCCAGGGACATTGGTGGACCCCTGGGTAGCTTGCTGGGGTCAGGGGCCCTTAGGTGGAGGGCCAGGGGGCACCCTTGGGCCTATACTGCAAGTCCAGGGAGTGAGGTGGACTCCTGGGTAGCTTGCTGGGGTCAGAGGCCCCTAGGTGGAGGGCCAGGGGGCACCCTGGGGCCTATACTGCAAGTCCAGGGACATCGGTGGACCCCTGGGTAGCTTGCTGGGGTCAGAGGCCCCTAGGTGGAGGGCCAGGGGGCACCCTGGGGCCTATACTACAAGTCCAGGGACATCGGTGGACCACTGTGTAGCTTGCTGGTGTCAGGGGCCCTTAGGTGGAGGGCCAGGGGGCACCCTGGGGCCTATACTGCAAGTCCAGGAAGAGAGGTAGACCCCTGGGTAGCTTGCTGGGGTCAGGCGCCCCTAGGTGAAGGGCCAGGGAGCACCCAAAGGCCTATACTGCAAGTCCAGGGAGTGAGGTGGACTACCGGGTAGCTTGCTGGTGTCAGAGGCCCCTAGGTGGAGGGCCAGGGGGCACCCTGGGGCCTATACTGCAAGTCCAGGAACATCGGTGGACCACTGGGTAGCTTGCTGGGGTCAGGGGCCCTTAGGTGGAGGGCCAGGGGGCACCCTGGGGCCTATACTGCAAGTCCAGGAAGAGAGGTTGACCCCTGGGTAGCTTGCTGAAGTCTGGAGCCCCCAGGTGGAGGGCCAGGGGGCACACTGGGGCCTATACTGCAAGTCCAGGAAGAGAGGTGGACCCCTGGGTAGCTTGCTGGGGTCAAAGGCCCCTAGGTGAAGGGCCAGGGGGCACCCTGGGGCCTATACTGCAAGTCCAAGGACATCGGTGGACCGCTGGGTAGCTTGCGGGGGTCTGGGGTACCTAAGTGGAGGGCCAGGGGGCACCCTGGGGCCTATACTGGAAGCCCAGGGAGGGAGGTGGACCCCTGGGTAGCTTGCTGGGGTCAGGGTCCCCTAGGTGTAGGGCCAGGGGTCACCCTGTGGGCTATACTGCAAGTCCAGGAAGAGAGGTGAACCCCTGGGTAGCTTGGTGGGGTCAGGGGCCCCTAGGTGGATGTCCAGGGGGCACCCTGGGGCCTATTTTGCAAGTCCAGGAAGAGAGGTGGACCCCTGGGTAGCTTGCTGGGGTCAGGCGCCCCTAGGTGAAAGGCCAGGGGGCACCCTGAGGCCTATACTGCAAGCCCAGGGAGGTAGATGGACCCCTGGGTAGCTCTCTGGGGTCAGAGTCCCCTAGGTGGAGGGCCTGGGGGCACCCTGTGGGCTATACTGCAAGTCCAGGAAGAGAGATGTGGACCCCTGGGTAGCTTGCTGGGGTCATAGGCTCCTAGGTGGAGGGCCAGGGGGCACCCTGGGGCCTACACTGCAAGTCCAGGAAGAGAGGTGGACCCCTGGGTAGCTTGCTGGGGTCATAGGCTCCTAGGTGGAGGGCCAGGGGGCACCCTGGGGCCTATACTGCAAGTCCAGGGACATTGGTGGACCCCTGGGTAGCTTGCTGGGGTTAGAGGCCCCTAGGTGGAGGGCCAGGGGTTCCCCTGGGGCCTATACTGCAAGTCCAGGGAGTGAGGTGGACTTCTGGGTAGCTTGCTGGGGTCATAGGCTCCTAGGTGGAGGGCCAGGGGGCACCCTGGGGCCTACACTGCAAGTCCAGGGAGAGATGTGGACCCCTGGGTAGCTTGCTGGGGTCAGGGGCCCCTAGGTGGAGGACCAGGGGGCACCCTGGGGCCTATACTGCAAGTCCAGGGACATCGGTGGACCCCTGGGTAGCTTGCTGAGGTCAGGGGCCCTTAGGTGGAGGGCCAGGGGGCACCCTGAGGCCTATACTGCAAGTCCAGGGACATCGGTGGACCCCTGGGTAGCTTGCTGGGGCCAGAGGCCCATAGGTGGAGGGCCAGGGGGCACCCTGGGGCCTATACTGCAAGTCCAGGAAGAGAGGTGGACACCTGTGTAGCTTGCTGGGGTCAGGGGCCCCTAGGTGGAGGGCCAGGTGGCAGCATGTGGGCTATACTGTAAGTCCAGGAAGAAAGGTTGACCCCTGGGTAGCTTGCTGGGGCCAGAGGCCCATAGGTGGAGGGCCAAGGGGCACCCTGGGGCCTATACTGCAAGTCCAGGGACATCGGTGGACCACTGGGTAGCTTGCTGGGGTCAGGGGCCCTTAGGTGGAGGGCCAGGGGGCACCCTGGGGCCTATACTGCAAGTCCAGTAAGAGAGGTAGACCCCTAGGTAGCTTGCTGGGGTCAGGCGCCCCTAGGTGAAGGGCCAGGGAGCACCCTGAGGCCTATACTGCAAGCCCAGGGAGGGAGGTGGACCCCTGGGTAGCTTGCTGGGGTCAGGGTCCCTTAGGTGGAGGGCCAGGGGGCACACTGGGGCCTATACTGCAAGTCCAGGAAGAGAGGTGGACCCCTGGGTAGCTTGCTGGGGTCATAGGATTCTAGGTGGAGGGCCAGGGGGCACCCTGGGGCGTATACTACAAGTCCAGGGACATCAGTGGACCACTGTGCAGCTTGCTGGTGTCAGGGGCCCTTAGGTGGAGGGCCAGGGGGCACCCTGGGGCCTATACTACAAGTCCAGGGACATCAGTGGACCACTGTGCAGCTTGCTGGTGTCAGGGGCCCTTAGGTGGAGGGCCAGGGGGCACCCTGGGGCCTATACTGCAAGTCTAGGAAGAGAGGTAGACCCCTGGGTAGCTTGCTGGGGTCAGGCGCCCCTAGGTGAAGGGCCAGGGAGCACCCAGAGGCCTATACTGCAAGCCCAGGGAGGGAGGTGGACCCCTGGGTAGCTTGCTGGGGTCAGGGTTCCCTAGGTGGAGGGCCTGGGGGCACACTGGGGCCTATACTGCAAGTCCAGGAAGAGAGGTGGACCCCTGGGTAGCTTGCAGGGGTCAGAGGCCCCTAGGTGGAGGGCCAAGGGTTCCCCTGGGGCCTATATTGCACGTCCAGGAAGAGAGGTGGACCCCTGGGTAGCTTGCTGGGGTCAGGCGCCCCTAGGTGAAGGGCCAGGGAGCACCCTGAGGCCTATACTGCAAGCCCAGGGAGGGAGGTGGACCCCTGGGTAGCTTGCTGGGGTCAGGGTCCCCTAGGTGGATGGCCAGGGGGCACCCTGTGGGCTATACTGCAAGTCTAGGAAGAGAGGTGGACCCCTGGGTAGCTTGCTGGGGTCAGAGGCCCCTAGGTGGAGGGCCAGGGGTTCCCCTGGGGCCTATACTGCAAGTCCAGGGAGTAAGGTTGACTTCTGGGTAGCTTGATGGGGTCATAGGCTCCTTGGTGGAGGGCCAGGGGGCACCCTGGGGCCTACACTGCAAGTCCAGGGAGAGATGTGGACCCCTGGGTAGCTTGCTAGGGTCAGGGGCCCCTAGGTTGAGGTCCAGGGGGCACCCTGGGGCCTATACTGCAAGTCCAGGGACATCGGTGGACCCCTGGGTAGCTTGCTGGGGTCAGGGGCCCTTAGGTGGAGGGCCAGGGGGCACCCTTGGGCCTATACTGCAAGTCCAGGGAGTGAGGTGGACTCCCGGGTAGCTTGCTGGGGTCAGAGGCCCCTAGGTTGAGGGCCAGGGGGCACCCTGGGGCCTATACTGCAAGTCCAGGGACATCGGTGGACCCCTGGGTAGCTTGCTGGGGTCACAGGCCCCTTGGTGGAGGGCCAGGGGGCACCCTGGGGCCTATACTGCAATTCCAGGAACATCGGTGGACCACTGGGTAGCTTGCTAGGGTCAGGGGCCCTTAGGTGGAGGGCCAGGGGGCACCCTGGGGCCTATACTGCAAGTCCAGGAAGAGAGGTTGACCCCTGGGTAGCTTGCTGAAGTCTGGAGCCCCTAGGTGGAGGGCCAGGGGGCACACTGGGGCCTATACTGCAAGTCCAGGAAGAGAGGTGGACCCCTGGGTAGCTTGTTGGGGTCAGAGGCCCCTAGGTGAAGGGCCATGGGGCACCCTGGGGCCTATACTGCAAGTCCAAGGACATCGGTGGACCGCTGGGTAGCTTGCGGGGGTCAGAGGCCCCTAAGTGGAGGGCCAGGGGGCACCCTGGGGCCTATACTGGAAGCCCAGGGAGGGGGGTGGACCCCTGGGTAGCTTGCTGGGGTAAGGGTCCTCTAGGTGGAGGGCCAGGGGTCACCCTGTGGGCTTTACTGCAAGTCCAGGAAGAGAGGTGGACCCCTGGGTAGCTTGCTGGGGTCATAGGCTCCTAGGTGGAGGGCCAGGGGGCACCCTGGGGCCTACACTGCAAGTCCAGGAAGAGAGGTGGACCCCTGGGTAGCTTGCTGGGGTCATAGGCTCCTAGGTGGAGGGCCAGGGGGCACCCTGGGGCCTATACTGCAAGTCCAGGGACATTGGTGGACCCCTGGGTAGCTTGCTGGGGTTAGAGGCCCCTAGGTGGAGGGCCAGGGGTTCCCCTGGGGCCTATACTGCAAGTCCAGGGAGTGAGGTGGACTTCTGGGTAGCTTGCTGGGGTCATAGGCTCCTAGGTGGAGGGCCAGGGGGCACCCTGGGGCCTACACTGCAAGTCCAGGGAGAGATGTGGACCCCTGGGTAGCTTGCTGGGGTCAGGGGCCCCTAGGTGGAGGACCAGGGGGCACCCTGGGGCCTATACTGCAAGTCCAGGGACATCGGTGGACCCCTGGGTAGCTTGCTGGGGTCAGGGGCCCTTAGGTGGAGGGCCAGGGGGCACCCTGAGGCCTATACTGCAAGTCCAGGGACATCGGTGGACCCCTGGGTAGCTTGCTGGGGCCAGAGGCCCATAGGTGGAGGGCCAGGGGGCACCCTGGGGCCTATACTGCAAGTCCAGGAAGAGAGGTGGACCCCTGTGTAGCTTGCTGGGGTCAGGGGCCCCTAGGTGGAGGGCCAGGTGGCAGCATGTGGGCTATACTGCAAGTCCAGGGACATCAGTGGACCACTGTGCAGCTTGCTGGTGTCAGGGGCCCTTAGGTGGAGGGCCAGGGGGCACCCTGGGGCCTATACTACAAGTCCAGGGACATCAGTGGACCACTGTGCAGCTTGCTGGTGTCAGGGGCCCTTAGGTGGAGGGCCAGGGGGCACCCTGGGGCCTATACTGCAAGTCCAGGAAGAGAGGTAGACCCCTGGGTAGCTTGCTGGGGTCAGGCGCCCCTAGGTGAAGGGCCAGGGAGCACCCAGAGGCCTATACTGCAAGCCCAGGGAGGGAGGTGGACCCCTGGGTAGCTTGCTGGGGTCAGGGTTCCCTAGGTGGAGGGCCTGGGGGTACACTGGGGCCTATACTGCAAGTCCAGGAAGAGAGGTGGACCCCTGGGTAGCTTGCAGGGGTCAGAGGCCCCTAGGTGGAGGGCCAAGGGTTCCCCTGGGGCCTATATTGCACGTCCAGGAAGAGAGGTGGACCCCTGGGTAGCTTGCTGGGGTCAGGCACCCCTAGGTGAAGGGCCAGGGAGCACCCTGAGGCCTATACTGCAAGCCCAGGGAGGGAGGTGGACCCCTGGGTAGCTTGCTGGGGTCAGGGTCCCCTAGGTGGATGGCCAGGGGGCACCCTGTGGGCTATACTGCAAGTCTAGGAAGAGAGGTGGACCCCTGGGTAGCTTGCTGGGGTCAGAGGCCCCTAGGTGGAGGGCCAGGGGTTCCCCTGGGGCCTATACTGCAAGTCCAGGGAGTAAGGTTGACTTCTGGGTAGCTTGATGGGGTCATAGGCTCCTTGGTGGAGGGCCAGGGGGCACCCTGGGGCCTACACTGCAAGTCCAGGGAGAGATGTGGACCCCTGGGTAGCTTGCTAGGGTCAGGGGCCCCTAGGTTGAGGTCCAGGGGGCACCCTGGGGCCTATACTGCAAGTCCAGGGACATCGGTGGACCCCTGGGTAGCTTGCTGGGGTCAGGGGCCCTTAGGTGGAGGGCCAGGGGGCACCCTTGGGCCTATACTGCAAGTCCAGGGAGTGAGGTGGACTCCCGGGTAGCTTGCTGGGGTCAGAGGCCCCTAGGTTGAGGGCCAGGGGGCACCCTGGGGCCTATACTGCAAGTCCAGGGACATCGGTGGACCCCTGGGTAGCTTGCTGGGGTCAGAGGCCCCTTGGTGGAGGGCCAGGGGGCACCCTGGGGCCTATACTGCAATTCCAGGAACATCGGTGGACCACTGGGTAGCTTGCTAGGGTCAGGGGCCCTTAGGTGGAGGGCCAGGGGGCACCCTGGGGCCTATACTGCAAGTCCAGGAAGAGAGGTTGACCCCTGGGTAGCTTGCTGAAGTCTGGAGCCCCTAGGTGGAGGGCCAGGGGGCACACTGGGGCCTATACTGCAAGTCCAGGAAGAGAGGTGGACCCCTGGGTAGCTTGTTGGGGTCAGAGGCCCCTAGGTGAAGGGCCAGGGGGCACCCTGGGGCCTATACTGCAAGTCCAAGGACATCGGTGGACCGCTGGGTAGCTTGTGGGGGTCAGAGGCCCCTAAGTGGAGGGCCAGGGGGCACCCTGGGGCCTATACTGGAAGCCCAGGGAGGGAGGTGGACCCCTGGGTAGCTTGCTGGGGTCAGGGTCCCCTAGGTGGAGGGCCAGGGGTCACCCTGTGGGCTATACTGCAAGTCCAGGAAGAGAGGTGGACCCCTGGGTAGCTTGCTGGGGTCATAGGCTCCTAGGTGGAGGGCCAGGGGGCACCCTGGGGCCTACACTGCAAGTCCAGGAAGAGAGGTGGACCCCTAGGTAGCTTGCTGGGGTCATAGGCTCCTAGGTGGAGGGCCAGGGGGCACCCTGGGGCCTATACTGCAAGTCCAGGGACATCGGTGGACCACTGGGTAGCTTGCTGGGGTCAGGGGCCCTTAGGTGGAGGGCCAGGGGGCACACTGGGGCCTATACTGCAAGTCCAGGAAGAGAGGTGGACCCCTGGGTAGCTTGCTGGGGTAAGGCGCCCCTAGGTGAAGGGCCAGGGAGCACCCTGAGGCCTTTACTGCAAGCCAAGGGAGGGAGGTGGACCCCTGGGTAGCTTGCTGGAGTCAGTGTCCCCTAGGTGGATGGCCAGGGGGCACCCTGTGGGCTATACTGCAAGTCCAGGAAGAGAGGTGGACCCCTGGGTAGCTTGCTGGGGTAAGAGGCCCCTAGGTGGAGGGCAAAGGGGCACCCTGGGGCCTATACTGCAAGTCCAGGGACATCGGTGGACCACTGGGTAGCTTGCTGGGGTCTGAGGCCCCTAAGTGGAGGGCCAGGGGTTCCCCTGGGGCCTATACTGCAAGTCCAGGGAGTAAGGTGGACTTCTGGGTAGCTTGATGGGCTCATAGGCTCCTAGGTGGAGGGCCAAAGGGCACCCTGGGGCCTACACTGCAAGTCCAGGGAGAGATGTGGACCCCTGGGTAGCTTGCTGGGGTCAGGGGCCCCTAGGTTGAGGTCCAGGGGGCACCCTGGGGCCTATAATGCAAGTCCAGGGACATTGGTGGACCCCTGGGTAGCTTGCTGGGGTCAGGGGCCCCTAGGTTGAGGTCCAGGGGGCACCCTGGGGCCTATAATGCAAGTCCAGGGACATTGGTGGACCCCTGGGTAGCTTGCTGGGGTCAGGGGCCCTTAGGTGGAGGGCCAGGGGGCACCCTTGGGCCTATACTGCAAGTCCAGGGAGTGAGGTGGACTCCTGGGTAGCTTGCTGGGGTCAGAGGCCCCTAGGTGGAGGGCCAGGGGGCACCCTGGGGCCTATACTGCAAGTCCAGGGACATCGGTGGACCCCTGGGTAGCTTGCTGGGGTCAGAGGCCCCTAGGTGGAGGGCCAGGGGGCACCCTGGGGCCTATACTACAAGTCCAGGGACATCGGTGGACCACTGTGTAGCTTGCTGGTGTCAGGGGCCCTTAGGTGGAGGGCCAGGGGGCACCCTGGGGCCTATACTGCAAGTCCAGGAAGAGAGGTAGACCCCTGGGTAGCTTGCTGGGGTCAGGCGCCCCTAGGTGAAGGGCCAGGGAGCACCCAAAGGCCTATACTGCAAGTCCAGGGAGTGAGGTGGACTACCGGGTAGCTTGCTGGTGTCAGAGGCCCCTAGGTGGAGGGCCAGGGGGCACCCTGGGGCCTATACTGCAAGTCCAGGAACATCGGTGGACCACTGGGTAGCTTGCTGGGGTCAGGGGCCCTTAGGTGGAGGGCCAGGGGGCACCCTGGGGCCTATACTGCAAGGCCAGGAAGAGAGGTTGACCCCTGGGTAGCTTGCTGAAGTCTGGAGCCCCCAGGTGGAGGGCCAGGGGGCACACTGGGGCCTATACTGCAAGTCCAGGAAGATAGGTGGACCCCTGGGTAGCTTGCTGGGGTCAAAGGCCCCTAGGTGAAGGGCCAGGGGGCACCCTGGGGCCTATACTGCAAGTCCAAGGACATCGGTGGACCGCTGGGTAGCTTGCGGGGGTCTGGGGTACCTAAGTGGAGGGCCAGGGGGCACCCTGGGGCCTATACTGGAAGCCCAGGGAGGGAGGTGGACCCCTGGGTAGCTTGCTGGGGTCAGGGTCCCCTAGGTGTAGGGCCAGGGGTCACCCTGTGGGCTATACTGCAAGTCCAGGAAGAGAGGTGAACCCCTGGGTAGCTTGGTGGGGTCAGGGGCCCCTAGGTGGATGTCCAGGGGGCACCCTGGGGCCTATTTTGCAAGTCCAGGAAGAGAGGTGGACCCCTGGGTAGCTTGCTGGGGTCAGGCGCCCCTAGGTGAAAGGCCAGGGGGCACCCTGAGGCCTATACTGCAAGCACAAGGAGGTAGATGGACCCCTGGGTAGCTCTCTGGGGTCAGAGTCCCCTAGGTGGAGGGCCTGGGGGCACCCTGTGGGCTATACTGCAAGTCCAGGAAGAGAGATGTGGACCCCTGGGTAGCTTGCTGGGGTCATAGGCTCCTAGGTGGAGGGCCAGGGGGCACCCTGGGGCCTACACTACAAGTTCAGGGAGAGAGGTGGACCCCTGGGTAGCTTGCTGAGGTCAGAGGCCCCTAGGTGGAGGGCCAAGGGGCACCCTGGGGCCTATACTGCAAGTCCAGGGACATCGTTGGACCCCTGGGTAGCTTGCTGGGGTTAGAGGCCCCTAGGTGGAGAGCCAGGGGGTCCCTTGGGGCCTATACTGCAAGTCCAGGGAGTGAGGTGGACTTCTGGGTAGCTTGCTGGGGTCATATGCTCCTAGGTGGAGGGCCAGGGGGCACCCAGGGGCCTACACTGCAAGTCCAGGGAGAGTTGTGGACCCCTGGGTAGCTTGCTGGGGTCAGGGGGCCCTAGGTGGAGGGCCAGGGGGCACCCTGGGGCCTATACTGCAAGTCCAGGGACATCGGTGGACCCCTGGGTAGCTTGCTGGGGTCAGAGGCCCCTAGGTGGAGGGCCAGGGGGCATCCTGGGGCCTATACTGCAAGACCAGGGACATCGGTGGACCACTGTGTAGCTTGCTGGGGTCAGGGGCCCTTAGGTGGAGGGCCAGGGGGCACCCTGGGGCCTATAGTGCAAGTCCAGGAAGAGAGGTGGACCCCTGGGTAGCTTGCTGGGGTCAGGGGCCCCTAGGTGGAGGGCCATGTGGCAGCCTGTGGGCTATACTGCAAGTCCAGGAAGAGAGGTGAACCCCTGGGTAGCTTGGTGGGGTCAGGGGCCCCTATGTGGATGGCGAGGGGGCACCCTGGGGCCTATTTTGCAAGTCCAGGAAGAGAGGTGGACCCCTGGGTAGCTTGCTGGGGTCAGGCATCCCTAGGTGAAAGGCCAGGGGGCACCCTGAGGCCTACACTGCAAGCCCAGGGAGGGAGGTGGACCCCTGGGTAGCTCTCTGGGGTCAGAGTCCCCTAGGTGGAGGGCCTGGGGGCACCCTGTGGGCTATACTGCAAGTCCAGGAAGAGAGGTGGACCCCTGGGTAGCTTGCTGGGGTCATAGGCTCCTAGGTGGAGGGCCAGGGGGCACCCTGGGGCCTACACTGCAAGTTCAGGGAGAGAGGTGGACCCCTGGGTAGCTTGCTGAGGTCAGAGGCCCCTAGGTGGAGGGCCAAGGGGCACCCTGGGGCCTATACTGCAAGTCCAGGGACATCGGTGGACCCCTGGGTAGCTTGCTGGGGTCAGAGGCCCCTAGGTGGAGGGCCACGGGTTCCCCTGGGGCCTATACTGCATGTCCAGGGAGTGAGGTGGACTTCTGGGTAGCTTGCTGGGGTCATAGGCTCCTTGGTGGAGGGCCAGGGGGCACCCTGGGGCCTATACTGCAAGTCCAGGGAGAGATGTGTACCCCTGGGTAGCTTGCTGGGGTCAGGGGCCCCTGGGTAGCTTGCTGGGGTCAGGGGCCCCTAGGTGGAGGACCAGGGGGCACCCTGGGGCCTATACTGCAAGTCCTGGGAGATCAGTGGACCCCTGGGTAGCTTGCTGAGGTCAGAGACCCCTATGTGGAGGGCCAGAAGGTCCCCTGGGGCCCATACTGCAAGTTCAGGGAGTGAGGTGGACTCCTGGGTAGCTTGCTGGGGTCAGAGGCCCCTAGGTGGAGGGTCAAGGGTTCCCCTGGGGCCTATACTGCAAGTCCAGGGACATCGGTGGACCCCTGGGTAGCTTGCTGGGGTCAGAGGCCCCTAGGTGGAGGGCCAGGGGGCACCCTGGGGCCTATACTGCAAGTCCAGGGACATCGGTGGACCACTGTGTAGCTTGCTGGGGTCAGGGGCCCTTAGGTGGAGGGCCAGGGGGCACCCTGGGGCCTATACTGCAAGTCCAGGAAGAGAGGTGGACCCCTGGGTAGCTTGCTGGGGTCAGGGGCCCCTAGGTGGAGGGCCAGGTGGCAGCCTGTGGGCTATACTGCAAGTCCAGGAAGAGAGGTTGACCCCTGGGTAGCTTGCTGAAGTCAGGAGCCACTAGGTGGAGGGCCAGGGGGCACACTGGGGCCTATACTGCAAGCCTAGAAAGAGAGGTGGACCCCTGGGTAGCTTGCTGGGGTCAGGCGCCCCTGGGTGAAGGGCCAGGGAGCACCCTGAGGCCTATACTGCAAGCCCAGGGAGGGAGGTGGACCCCTGGGTAGCTTGCTGGGGTCAGGGGCCTCTAGGTTGAGGTCCAGGGGGCATCCTGGGGCCTGTACTGCAAGTAAAGGGACATCGGTGGACCCCTGGGTAGCTTGCTGGGGTCAGAGGCCCCTAGGTGGAGGGCCAGGGGATCCCCTGGAGCCTATACTGCAAGTCCAGGGAGTGAGGTGGACTTCTGGGTAGCTTGCTGGGGTCATAGGCTTCTAGGTGGAGGGCCAGGGGGCACCCTGGGGCCTATACTGCAAATCCAGGGAGTGAGGTGGACTCCTGGGTAGCTTGCTGGGGTCAGAGGCCCCTAGGTGTAGGGCCAGGGGTCACCATGTGGGCTATACTGCAAGTCCAGGAAGAGAGGTGAACCCCTGGGTAGCTTGGTGGGGTCAGGGGCCCCTAGGTGGATGGCCAGGGGGCACCCTGGGACCTATTTTGCAAGTCCAGGAAGAGAGTTGGACCCCTGGGTAGCTTGCTGGGGTCAGGCGCCCCTAGGTGGAGGGCCAGGGGTTCCCCTGGGGCCTATATTGCAAGTCCAGGAAGAGAAGTGGACCCCTGGGTAGCTTGCTGGGGTAAGGGTCCCCTAGGTGGAGGGCCAGGGGGCACACTGGGGCCTATACTGAAAGTCCAGGGAGATCGGTAGACCCCTGGGTAGCTTGCTGGGGTCAGGGGCCCCTAGGTGGATGGCCAGGGGGCACCCTATGGGCTATACTGCAAGTCCAGGAAGAGAGGTGGACCCCTGGGTAGCTTGCCGGGGTTAGAGGCCCCTAGGTGGAGGGCCAAGGGGCACCCTGGGGCCTATACTGCAAGTCCAGGGACATCGGTGGACCCCTGGGTAGCTTGCTGGGGTCATAGGCTCCTAGGTGGAGGGCCAGGGGGCACCCTGGGGCCTACACTGCAAGTCCAGGGAGAGATGTGGACCCCTGGGTAGCTTGCTGGGGTCAGGGGCCCCTAGGTTGAGGTCCAGGGGGCACCCTGGGGCCTATACTGCAAGTCCAGGGACATCGGTGGACCCCTGGGTAGCTTGCTGGGGTCAGGGGCCCTTTGGTGGAGGGCCAGGGGGCACCCTTGGGCCTATACTGCAAATCCAGGGAGTGAGGTGGACTCCTGGGTAGCTTGCTGGGGTCAGAGGCCCCTAGGTGAAGGGCCAGGGGGCACCCTGGGGCCTATACTGCAAGTCCAGGGACATCGGTGGACCCCTGGGTAGCTTGCTGGGGTCAGAGGCCCCTAGGTGGAGGGCCAGGGGGCACCCTGTTGCCTATACTACAAGTCCAGGGACATCGGTGGACCACTGTGTAGCTTGCTGGTGTCAGGGGCCCTTAGGTGGAGGGCCAGGGGGCACCCTGGGGCCTATACTGCAAGTCCAGGAAGAGAGGTAGACCCCTGGGTAGCTTGCTGGGGTCAGGCGCCCCTAGGTGAAGGGCCAGGGAGCACCCACAGGCCTATACTGCAAGTCCAGGGAGTGAGGTGGACTACCGGGTAGCTTGCTGGTGTCAGAGGCCCCTAGGTGGAGGGCCAGGGGGCACCCTGGGGCCTATACTGCAAGTCCAGGGACATCGGTGGACCCCTGGGTAGCTTGCTGGGGTCAGAGGCCCCTAGGTGGAGGGCCAAGGGGCACCCTGGGGCCTATACTGCAAGTCCAGGAACATCGGTGGACCACTGGGTAGCTTGCTGGGGTCAGGGGCCCTTAGGTGGAGGGCCAGGGGCACCCTGGGGCCTATACTGCAAGTCCAGGAAGAGAGGTTGACCCCTGGGTAGCTTGCTGAAGTCTGGAGCCCCTAGGTGGAGGGCCAGGGGGCACACTGGGGCCTATACTGCAAGTCCAGGAAGAGAGGTGGACCCCTATGTAGCTTGCTGGGGTCAGAGGCCCCTAGGTGAAGGGCCAGGGGGCACCCTGGGGCCTATACTGCAAGTCCAAGGACATCGGTGGACCGCTGGGTAGCTTGCGGGGGTCAGAGGCCCCTAAGTGGAGGGCCAGGGGGCACCCTGGGGCCTATACTTGAAGCCCAGGGAGGGAGGTGGACCCCTGGGTAGCTTGCAGGGGTCAGGGTCCCCTAGGTGTAGGGCCAGGGGTCACCATGTGGGCTATACTGCAAGTCCAGGAAGAGAGGTGAACCCCTGGGTAGCTTGGTGGTGTCAGGGGCCCCTAGGTGGATGGCCAGGGGGCACCCTGGGACCTATTTTGCAAGTCCAGGAAGAGAGTTGGACCCCTGGGTAGCTTGCTGGGGTCAGGCGCCCCTAGGTGAAAGGCCAGGGGGCACCCTGAGGCCTATACTGCAAGCCCAGGGAGGGAGGTAGACCCCTGGGTAGCTCTCTGGGGTCAGAGTCCCCTAGGTGGAGGGCCTGGGGGCACCCTGTGGGCTATACTGCAAGTCCAGGAAGATAGGTGGACCCCTGGGTAGCTTGCTGGGGTCATAGGCTCCTAGGTGGAGGGCCAGGGGGCACCCTGGGGCCTACACTACAAGTTCAGGGAGAGAGGTGGACCCCTGGGTAGCTTGCTGAGGTCAGAGGCCCCTAGGTGGAGGGCCAAGGGGCACCCTGGGGCCTATACTGCAAGTCCAGGGACATCGGTGGACCCCTGGGTAGCTTGCTGGGGTTAGAGGCCCCTAGGTGGAGGGCCAGGGGGTCCCCTGGGGCCTATACTGCAAGTCCAGGGAGATCGGTGGACTTCTGGGTAGCTTGCTGGGGTCATAGGCTCCTAGGTGGAGGGCCAGGGGGCACCCAGGGGCCTACTTTGCAAGTCCAGGGAGAGATGTGGACCCCTGGGTAGCTTGCTGGGGTCAGGGGCCCGTAGGTGGAGGGCCAGGGGGCATCCTGGGGCCTATACTGCAAGTCCAGGGACATCGGTGGACCCCTGGGTAGCTTGCTGGGGTCAGAGGCCCCTAGGTGGAGGGCCAGGGGGCATCCTGGGGCCTATACTGCCAGACCAGGGACATCGGTGGACCACTGTGTAGCTTGCTGGGGTCAGGGGCCCTTAGGTGGAGGGCCAGGGGGCACCCTGGGGCCTATAGTGCAAGTCCAGGAAGAGAGGTGGACCCCTGGGTAGCTTGCTGGGGTCAGGGGCCCCTAGGTGGAGGGCCATGTGGCAGCCTGTGGGCTATACTGCAAGTCCAGGAAGAGAGGTGAACCCCTGGGTAGCTTGGTGGGGTCAGGGGCCCCTAGATGGATGGCGAGGGGGCACCCTGGGGCCTATTTTGCAAGTCCAGGAAGAGAGGTGGACCCCTGGGTAGCTTGCTGGGGTCAGGCATCCCTAGGTGAAAGGCCAGGGGGCACCCTGAGGCCTACACTGCAAGCCCAGGGAGGGAGGTGGAACCCTGGGTAGCTCTCTGGGGTCAGAGTCCCCTAGGTGGAGGGCCTGGGGGCACCCTGTGGGCTATACTGCAAGTCCAGATAGAGAGGTGGACCCCTGGGTAGCTTGCTGGGGTCATAGGCTCCTAGGTGGAGGGCCAGGGGGCACCCTGGGGCCTACACTGCAAGTTCAGGGAGAGAGGTGGACCCCTGGGTAGCTTGCTGAGGTCAGAGGCCCCTAGGTGGAGGGCCAAGGGGCACCCTGGGGCCTATACTGCAAGTCCAGGGACATCGGTGGACCCCTGGGTAGCTTGCTGGGGTCAGAGGCCCTTAGGTGGAGGGCCAGGGGTTCCCCTGGGGCCTATACTGCATGTCCAGGGAGTGAGGTGGACTTCTGGGTAGCTTGCTGGAGTCATAGGCTCCTAGGTGGAGGGCCAGGGGGCACCCTGGGGCCTATACTGCAAGTCCAGGGAGAGATGTGGACCCCTGGGTAGCTTGCTGGGGTCAGGGGTCCCTAGGTGGAAGACCAGGGGGCACCCTGGGGCCTATACTGCAAGTCCAGGGACATCGGTGGACCGCTGGGTAGCTTGCTGGGGTCAGGGGCCCTTAGGTGGAGGGCCAGGGGGCACCCTGAGGCCTATACTGCAAGTCCAGGGAGATCAGTGGACCCCTGGGTAGCTTGCTGAGGTCAGAGACCCCTATGTGGAGGGCCAGAAGCTCCCCTGGGGCCCATACTGCAAGTTCAGGGAGTGAGGTGGACTCCTGGGTAGCTTGCTGGGGTCAGAGGCCCCTAGGTGGAGGGCCAAGGGTTCCCCTGGGGCCTATACTGCAAGTCCAGGGACATCGGTGGACCCCTGGGTAGCTTGCTGGGGTCAGAGGCCCCTAGGTGGAGGGCCAGGGGGCACCCTGGGGCCTATACTGCAAGTCCAGGGACATCGGTGGACCACTGTGTAGCTTGCTGGGGTCAGGGGCCCTTAGGTGGAGGGCCAGGGGGCACCCTGGGGCCTATACTGCAAGTCCAGGAAGAGAGGTGGACCCCTGGGTAGCTTGCTGGGGTCAGGGGCCCCTAGGTGGAGGGCCAGGTGGCCGCCTGTGGGCTATACTGCAAGTCCAGGAAGAGAGGTTGACATCTGGGTAGCTTGCTGAAGTCAGGAACCACTAGGTGGAGGGCCAGGGGGCACACTGGGGCCTATACTGCAAGCCTAGAAAGAGAGGTGGACCCCTGGGTAGCTTGCTGGGGTCAGAGGCCCCTAGGTGAAGGGCCAGGGGGCACCCTGGGGCCTATACTGCAAGTCCAGGGAGTGAGGTGGACCCCTGGGTAGCTTGCTGGGGTCAGAGGCCCCTAGGTGGAGGGCCAGGGGTTCCCCTGGGGCCTATACTGCAAGTCCAGGGAGAGATGTGGACCCCTGGGTAGCTTGCTGGGGTCAGGGGCCCCTAGGTTGAGGTCCAGGGGGCATCTCGGGGACTATACTGCAAGTCCAGGAAGAGAGGTGGACCCCTGGGTAGCTTGCTGAGGTCAGGGGCCCCTAGTTGGAGGTCCAGGGGGCACCCTGGGGCCTATAGTGCAAGTCCAGGAAGAGAGGTGGACCCCTGGGTAGCTTGCTGGGGTCAGGGGCCCCTAGGTGGAGGGCCATGTGGCAGCCTGTGGGCTATACTGCAAGTCCAGGAAGAGAGGTGAACCCCTGGGAAGCTTGGTGGGGTCAGGGGCCCCTAGGTGGATGGCGAGGGGGCACCCTGGGGCTTATTTTGCAAGTCCAGGAAGAGAGGTGGACCCCTGGGTAGCTTGCTGGGGTCAGGCATCCCTAGGTGAAAGGCCAGGGGGCACCCTGAGGCCTACACTGCAAGCCCAGGGAGGGAGGTGGACCCCTGGGTAGCTCTCTGGGGTCAGAGTCCCCTATGTGGAGGGCCTGGGGGCACCCTGTGGGCTATACTGCAAGTCCAGGAAGAGAGGTGGACCCCTGGGTAGCTTGCTGGGGTCATAGGCTCCTAGGTGGAGGGCCAGGGGGCACCCTGGGGCCTACACTGCAAGTTCAGGGAGAGAGGTGGACCCCTGGGTAGCTTGCTGAGGTCAGAGGCCCCTATGTGGAGGGCCAAGGGGCACCCTGGGGCCTATACTGCAAGTCCAGGGACATCGGTGGACCCCTGGGTAGCTTGCTGGGGTCAGAGGCCCCTAGGTGGAGGGCCAGGGGTTCCCCTGGGGCCTATACTGCATGTCCAGGGAGTGAGGTGGAATTCTGGGTAGCTTGCTGGGGTCATAGGCTCCTAGGTGGAGGGCCAGGGGGCACCCTGGGGCCTATACTGCAAGTCCAGGGAGAGATGTGGACCCCTGGGTAGCTTGCTGGGGTCAGGGGCCCCTAGGTGGAGGACCAGGGGTCACCCTGTGGCCTATACTGCAAGTCCAGGGACATCGGTGGACCCCTGGGTAGCTTGCTGGGGTCAGGGGCCCTTAGGTGGAGGGCCAGAGGGCACCCTGAGGCCTATACTGCAAGTCCAGGGAGATCAGTGGACCCCTGGGTAGCTTGCTGAGGTCAGAGACCCCTATGTGGAGGGCCAGAAGGTCCCCTGGGGCCCATACTGCAAGTTCAGGGAGTGAGGTGGACTCCTGGGTAGCTTGCTGGGGTCAGAGGCCCCTAGGTGGAGGGCCAAGGGTTCCCCTGGGGCCTATACAGCAAGTCCAGGGACATCGGTGGACCCCTGGGTAGCTTGCTGGGGTCAGAGGCCCCTAGGTGGAGGGCCAGGGGCACCCTGGGGCCTATACTGCAAGTCCAGGGACATCGGTGGACCACTATATAGCTTGCTGGGGTCAGGGGCCCTTAGGTGGAGGGCCAGGGGGCACCCTGGGGCCCATTCTGCAAGTCCAGGAAGAGAGGTGGACCCCTGGGTAGCTTGCTGGGGTCAGGGGCCCCTAGGTGGAGGGCCAGGTGGCAGCCTGTGGGCTATACTGCAAGTCCAGGAAGAGAGGTTGACCCCTGGGTAGCTTGCTGAAGTCAGGAGCCACTAGGTGGAGGGCCAGGGGGCACACTGGGGCCAATACTGCAAGCCTAGAAAGAGAGGTGGACCCCTGGGTAGCTTGCTGGTGTCAGAGGCCCCTAGGTGAAGGGCCAGGGGGCACCCTGGGGCCTATACTGCAAGTCCAGGGAGTGAGGTGGACCCCTGGGTAGCTTGCTGGGGTCAGAGGCCCCTAGGTGGAGGGCCAGGGGTTCCCCTGGGGCCTATATTGCAAGCCCAGGAAGAGAGGTGGACCCCTGGGTAGCTTGCTGGGGTCAGGCGACCCTAGGTGAAGGGCCAGGGGGCATCCTGAGTTCTATACTGCAAGCCCAGGGAGGGAGGTGGACCCCTGGGTAGCTTGCTGGGGTCAGGGTCCCCTAGGTGGATGTCCAGCGGGCACCCTGTGGGCTATACTGCAAGCCCAGGAAGAGAGGTGGACCCCTGGGTAGCTTGCTGGGGTCAGGCGCCCCTGGGTGAAGGGCCAGGGAGCACCCTGAGGCCTATACTGCAAGCCCAGGGAGGGAAGTGGACCCCTGGGTAGCTTGCTGGGGTCAGGGGCCTCTAGGTTGAGGTCCAGGGGGCATCCTGGGGCCTGTACTGCAAGTAAAGGGACATCGGTGGACCCCTGGGTAGCTTGCTGGGGTCAGAGGCCCCTAGGTGGAGGGCCAGGGGATCCCCTGGAGCCTATACTGCAAGTCCAGGGAGTAAGTGGACTTCTGGGTAGCTTGCTGGGGTCATAGGCTTCTAGGTGTAGGCCAGGGGGCACCCTGGGGCCTATACTGCAAGTCCAGGGAGAGATGTGGACCCCTGGGTAGCTTGCTGGGGTCAGGGGCCCCTAGTTGGAGGTCCAGGGGGCACCCTGGGGCCTATACTGCAAGTCCAGGGACATCGGTTGACCCCTGGGTAGCTTGCTGGGGTCAGGGGCCCTTAGGTGGAGGGCCAGGGGGCACCCTGAGGCCTATACTGCAAGTCCAGGGACATCGGTGGACCCCAGGGTAGCTTGCTGGGGTCAGGGGCCCTTAGTTGGAGGGCCAGGGGGCACCCTTGGGCCTATACTGCAAGTCCAGGGAGTGAGGTGGACTCCTGGGTAGCTTGCTGGGGTCAGAGGCCCCTAGGTGGAGGGCCAGGGGGCACCCTGGGGCCTATACTGCAAGTCCAGGGACATCGGTGGACCCCTGGGTAGCTTGCTGCGGTCAGAGGCCCCTAGGTGGAGGGCCAGGGGGCACCCTGGGGCCTATACTGCAAGTCCATGAACATCGGTGGACCACTGGGTAGCTTGCTGGGGTCAGGGGCCCTTAGGTGGAGGGCCAGGGGGCACCCTGGGGCCTATACTGCAAGTCCAGGAAGAGAGGTTGACTGCTGGGTAGCTTGCTGAAATCTGGAGCCCCTAGGTGGAGGGCCAGGGGGCACACTGGGGCCTATACTGCAAGTCCAGGAAGAGAGGTGCACCCCTGGGTAGCTTGCTGGAATCAGGCGCCCCTGGGTGAAGGGCCAGGGAGCAACCTGAGGCCTATACTGCAAGCCCAGGGAGGGAGGTGGACCCCTGGGTAGCTTGCTGGGGTCAGGGGCCTCTAGGTTGAGGTCCAGGGGGCATCCTGGGGCCTGTACTGCAAGTCCAGGGACATCGGTGGACCCCTGGGTAGCTTGCTGGGGTCAGAGGCCCCTAGGTGGAGGGCCAGGGGATCCCCTGGAGCCTATACTGCAAGTCCAGGAAGAGAGGTAGACCCATGGGTAGCTTGCTGGGGTCCGACGCCCCTAGGTGAAGGGCCAGAGAGCACCCAGAGGCCTATACTGCAAGCCCAGGGAAGGAGGTGGACCCCTGGGTAGCTTGCTGGGGTCAGGGTCCCCTAGGTGGAGGGCCTGGGGGCACACTGGGGCCTATACTGCAAGTCCAGGAAGAGAGGTGGACCCCTGGGTAGCTTGCAGGGGTCAGAGGCCCCTAGGTGGAGGGCCAGGGGTTCCCCTGGGGCCTATATTGCAAGTCCAGGAAGAGAGGTGGACCACTGGGTAGCTTGCTGGGGTCAGGGTCCCCTAGGTGGAGGGCCAGGGGGCACACTGGTGCCTATACTGCAAGTCCAGGGAGATCGGTGGACCCCTGGGTAGCTTGCTGGGGTCAGAGGCCCCTAGGTGGAGGGCCAGGGGGCACCCTGGGGCCTATACTGCAAGTCCAGGAACATCGGTGGACCACTGGGTAGCTTGCTGGGGTCAGGGGCCCTTAGGTGGATGGCCAGGGGGCACCCTGGGGCCTATACTGCAAGTCCAGGAAGAGAGGTTGACCCCTGGGTAGCTTGCTGAAGTCTGGAGCCCCCAGGTGGAGGGCCAGGGGGCACACTGGGGCCTATACTGCAAGTCCAGGAAGAGAGGTGGACCCCTGGGTAGCTTGCTGGGGTCAAAGGCCCCTAGGTGAAGGGCCAGGGGGCACCCTGGGGCCTATACTGCAAGTCCAAGGACATCGGTGGACCGCTGGGTAGCTTGCGGGGGTCTGGGGTCCCCTAGGTGTAGGGCCAGGGGTCACCCTGTGGGCTATACTGCAAGTCCAGGAAGAGAGGTGAACCCCTGGGTAGCTTGGTGGGGTCAGGGGCCCCTAGGTGGATGTCCAGGGGGCACCCTGGGGCCTATTTTGCAAGTCCAGGAAGAGAGGTGGACCCCTGGGTAGCTTGCTGGGGTCAGGCGCCCCTAGGTGAAAGGCCAGGGGGCACCCTGAGGCCTATACTGCAAGCCCAGGGAGGTAGATGGACCCCTGGGTAGCTCTCTGGGGTCAGAGTCCCCTAGGTGGAGGGCCTGGGGGCACCCTGTGGGCTATACTGCAAGTCCAGGAAGAGAGATGTGGACCCCTGGGTAGCTTGCTGGGGTCATAGGCTCCTAGGTGGAGGGCCAGGGGGCACCCTGGGGCCTACACTACAAGTTCAGGGAGAGAGGTGGACCCCTGGGTAGCTTGCTGAGGTCAGAGGCCCCTAGGTGGAGGGCCAAGGGGCACCCTGGGGCCTATACTGCAAGTCCAGGGACATCGTTGGACCCCTGGGTAGCTTGCTGGGGTTAGAGGCCCCTAGGTGGAGAGCCAGGGGGTCCCTTGGGGCCTATACTGCAAGTCCAGGGAGTGAGGTGGACTTCTGGGTAGCTTGCTGGGGTCATATGCTCCTAGGTGGAGGGCCAGGGGGCACCCAGGGGCCTACACTGCAAGTCCAGGGAGAGTTGTGGACCCCTGGGTAGCTTGCTGGGGTCAGGGGGCCTTAGGTGGAGGGCCAGGGGGCACCCTGGGGCCTATACTGCAAGTCCAGGGACATCGGTGGACCCCTGGGTAGCTTGCTGGGGTCAGAGGCCCCTAGGTGGAGGGCCAGGGGGCATCCTGGGGCCTATACTGCAAGACCAGGGACATCGGTGGACCACTGTGTAGCTTGCTGGGGTCAGGGGCCCTTAGGTGGAGGGCCAGGGGGCACCCTGGGGCCTATAGTGCAAGTCCAGGAAGAGAGGTGGACCCCTGGGTAGCTTGCTGGGGTCAGGGGCCCCTAGGTGGAGGGCCATGTGGCAGCCTGTGGGCTATACTGCAAGTCCAGGAAGAGAGGTGAACCCCTGGGTAGCTTGGTGGGGTCAGGGGCCCCTATGTGGATGGCGAGGGGGCACCCTGGGGCCTATTTTGCAAGTCCAGGAAGAGAGGTGGACCCCTGGGTAGCTTGCTGGGGTCAGGCATCCCTAGGTGAAAGGCCAGGGGGCACCCTGAGGCCTACACTGCAAGCCCAGGGAGGGAGGTGGACCCCTGGGTAGCTCTCTGGGGTCAGAGTCCCCTAGGTGGAGGGCCTGGGGGCACCCTGTGGGCTATACTGCAAGTCCAGGAAGAGAGGTGGACCCCTGGGTAGCTTGCTGGGGTCATAGGCTCCTAGGTGGAGGGCCAGGGGGCACCCTGGGGCCTACACTGCAAGTTCAGGGAGAGAGGTGGACCCCTGGGTAGCTTGCTGAGGTCAGAGGCCCCTAGGTGGAGGGCCAAGGGGCACCCTGGGGCCTATACTGCAAGTCCAGGGACATCGGTGGACCCCTGGGTAGCTTGCTGGGGTCAGAGGCCCATAGGTGGAGGGCCACGGGTTCCCCTGGGGCCTATACTGCATGTCCAGGGAGTGAGGTGGACTTCTGGGTAGCTTGCTGGGGTCATAGGCTCCTTGGTGGAGGGCCAGGGGGCACCCTGGGGCCTATACTGCAAGTCCAGGGAGAGATGTGTACCCCTGGGTAGCTTGCTGGGGTCAGGGGCCCCTGGGTAGCTTGCTGGGGTCAGGGGCCCCTAGGTGGAGGACCAGGGGGCACCCTGGGGCCTATACTGCAAGTCCTGGGAGATCAGTGGACCCCTGGGTAGCTTGCTGAGGTCAGAGACCCCTATGTGGAGGGCCAGAAGGTCCCCTGGGGCCCATACTGCAAGTTCAGGGAGTGAGGTGGACTCCTGGGTAGCTTGCTGGGGTCAGAGGCCCCTAGGTGGAGGGCCAAGGGTTCCCCTGGGGCCTATACTGCAAGTCCAGGGACATCGGTGGACCCCTGGGTAGCTTGCTGGGGTCAGAGGCCCCTAGGTGGAGGGCCAGGGGGCACCCTGGGGCCTATACTGCAAGTCCAGGGACATCGGTGGACCACTGTGTAGCTTGCTGGGGTCAGGGGCCCTTAGGTGGAGGGCCAGGGGGCACCCTGGGGCCTATACTGCAAGTCCAGGAAGAGAGGTGGACCCCTGGGTAGCTTGCTGGGGTCAGGGGCCCCTAGGTGGAGGGCCAGGTGGCAGCCTGTGGGCTATACTGCAAGTCCAGGAAGAGAGGTTGACCCCTGGGTAGCTTGCTGAAGTCAGGAGCCACTAGGTGGAGGGCCAGGGGGCACACTGGGGCCTATACTGCAAGCCTAGAAAGAGAGGTGGACCCCTGGGTAGCTTGCTGGGGTCAGGCGCCCCTGGGTGAAGGGCCAGGGAGCACCCTGAGGCCTATACTGCAAGCCCAGGGAGGGAGGTGGACCCCTGGGTAGCTTGCTGGGGTCAGGGGCCTCTAGGTTGAGGTCCAGGGGGCATCCTGGGGCCTGTACTGCAAGTAAAGGGACATCGGTGGACCCCTGGGTAGCTTGCTGGGGTCAGAGGCCCCTAGGTGGAGGGCCAGGGGATCCCCTGGAGCCTATACTGCAAGTCCAGGGAGTGAGGTGGACTTCTGGGTAGCTTGCTGGGGTCATAGGCTTCTAGGTGGAGGGCCAGGGGGCACCCTGGGGCCTATACTGCAAATCCAGGGAGTGAGGTGGACTCCTGGGTAGCTTTCTGGGGTCAGAGGCCCCTAGGTGTAGGGCCAGGGGTCACCATGTGGGCTATACTGCAAGTCCAGGAAGAGAGGTGAACCCCTGGGTAGCTTGGTGGGGTCAGGGGCCCCTAGGTGGATGGCCAGGGGGCACCCTGGGACCTATTTTGCAAGTCCAGGAAGAGAGTTGGACCCCTGGGTAGCTTGCTGGGGTCAGGCGCCCCTAGGTGGAGGGCCAGGGGTTCCCCTGGGGCCTATATTGCAAGTCCAGGAAGAGAAGTGGACCCCTGGGTAGCTTGCTGGGGTAAGGGTCCCCTAGGTGGAGGGCCAGGGGGCACACTGGGGCCTATACTGAAAGTCCAGGGAGATCGGTAGACCCCTGGGTAGCTTGCTGGGGTCAGGGGCCCCTAGGTGGATGGCCAGGGGGCACCCTATGGGCTATACTGCAAGTCCAGGAAGAGAGGTGGACCCCTGGGTAGCTTGCCGGGGTTAGAGGCCCCTAGGTGGAGGGCCAAGGGGCACCCTGGGGCCTATACTGCAAGTCCAGGGACATCGGTGGACCCCTGGGTAGCTTGCTGGGGTCATAGGCTCCTAGGTGGAGGGCCAGGGGGCACCCTGGGGCCTACACTGCAAGTCCAGGGAGAGATGTGGACCCCTGGGTAGCTTGCTGGGGTCAGGGGCCCCTAGGTTGAGGTCCAGGGGGCACCCTGGGGCCTATACTGCAAGTCCAGGGACATCGGTGGACCCCTGGGTAGCTTGCTGGGGTCAGGGGCCCTTTGGTGGAGGGCCAGGGGGCACCCTTGGGCCTATACTGCAAATCCAGGGAGTGAGGTGGACTCCTGGGTAGCTTGCTGGGGTCAGAGGCCCCTAGGTGAAGGGCCAGGGGGCACCCTGGGGCCTATACTGCAAGTCCAGGGACATCGGTGGACCCCTGGGTAGCTTGCTGGGGTCAGAGGCCCCTAGGTGGAGGGCCAGGGGGCACCCTGTTGCCTATACTACAAGTCCAGGGACATCGGTGGACCACTGTGTAGCTTGCTGGTGTCAGGGGCCCTTAGGTGGAGGGCCAGGGGGCACCCTGGGGCCTATACTGCAAGTCCAGGAAGAGAGGTAGACCCCTGGGTAGCTTGCTGGGGTCAGGCGCCCCTAGGTGAAGGGCCAGGGAGCACCCACAGGCCTATACTGCAAGTCCAGGGAGTGAGGTGGACTACCGGGTAGCTTGCTGGTGTCAGAGGCCCCTAGGTGGAGGGCCAGGGGGCACCCTGGGGCCTATACTGCAAGTCCAGGGACATCGGTGGACCCCTGGGTAGCTTGCTGGGGTCAGAGGCCCCTAGGTGGAGGGCCAAGGGGCACCCTGGGGCCTATACTGCAAGTCCAGGAACATCGGTGGACCACTGGGTAGCTTGCTGGGGTCAGGGGCCCTTAGGTGGAGGGCCAGGGGCACCCTGGGGCCTATACTGCAAGTCCAGGAAGAGAGGTTGACCCCTGGGTAGCTTGCTGAAGTCTGGAGCCCCTAGGTGGAGGGCCAGGGGGCACACTGGGGCCTATACTGCAAGTCCAGGAAGAGAGGTGGACCCCTATGTAGCTTGCTGGGGTCAGAGGCCCCTAGGTGAAGGGCCAGGGGGCACCCTGGGGCCTATACTGCAAGTCCAAGGACATCAGTGGACCGCTGGGTAGCTTGCGGGGGTCAGAGGCCCCTAAGTGGAGGGCCAGGGGGCACCCTGGGGCCTATACTTGAAGCCCAGGGAGGGAGGTGGACCCCTGGGTAGCTTGCAGGGGTCAGGGTCCCCTAGGTGTAGGGCCAGGGGTCACCATGTGGGCTATACTGCAAGTCCAGGAAGAGAGGTGAACCCCTGGGTAGCTTGGTGGTGTCAGGGGCCCCTAGGTGGATGGCCAGGGGTCACCCTGGGACCTATTTTGCAAGTCCAGGAAGAGAGTTGGACCCCTGGGTAGCTTGCTGGGGTCAGGCGCCCCTAGGTGAAAGGCCAGGGGGCACCCTGAGGCCTATACTGCAAGCCCAGGGAGGGAGGTAGACCCCTGGGTAGCTCTCTGGGGTCAGAGTCCCCTAGGTGGAGGGCCTGGGGGCACCCTGTGGGCTATACTGCAAGTCCAGGAAGAGAGGTGGACCCCTGGGTAGCTTGCTGGGGTCATAGGCTCCTAGGTGGAGGGCCAGGGGGCACCCTGGGGCCTACACTACAAGTTCAGGGAGAGAGGTGGACCCCTGGGTAGCTTGCTGAGGTCAGAGGCCCCTAGGTGGAGGGCCAAGGGGCACCCTGGGGCCTATACTGCAAGTCCAGGGACATCGGTGGACCCCTGGGTAGCTTGCTGGGGTTAGAGGCCCCTAGGTGGAGGGCCAGGGGGTCCCCTGGGGCCTATACTGCAAGTCCAGGGAGATCGGTGGACTTCTGGGTAGCTTGCTGGGGTCATAGGCTCCTAGGTGGAGGGCCAGGGGGCACCCAGGGGCCTACTTTGCAAGTCCAGGGAGAGATGTGGACCCCTGGGTAGCTTGCTGGGGTCAGGGGCCCCTAGGTGGAGGGCCAGGGGGCATCCTGAGGCCTATACTGCAAGTCCAGGGACATCGGTGGACCCCTGGGTAGCTTGCTGGGGTCAGAGGCCCCTAGGTGGAGGGCCAGGGGGCATCCTGGGGCCTATACTGCCAGACCAGGGACATCGGTGGACCACTGTGTAGCTTGCTGGGGTCAGGGGCCCTTAGGTGGAGGGCCATGTGGCAGCCTGTGGGCTATACTGCAAGTCCAGGAAGAGAGGTGAACCCCTGGGTAGCTTGGTGGGGTCAGGGGCCCCTAGATGGATGGCGAGGGGGCACCCTGGGGCCTATTTTGCAAGTCCAGGAAGAGAGGTGGACCCCTGGGTAGCTTGCTGGGGTCAGGCATCCCTAGGTGAAAGGCCAGGGGGCACCCTGAGGCCTACACTGCAAGCCCAGGGAGGGAGGTGGAACCCTGGGTAGCTCTCTGGGGTCAGAGTCCCCTAGGTGGAGGGCCTGGGGGCACCCTGTGGGCTATACTGCAAGTCCAGATAGAGAGGTGGACCCCTGGGTAGCTTGCTGGGGTCATAGGCTCCTAGTTGGAGGGCCAGGGGGCACCCTGGGGCCTACACTGCAAGTTCAGGGAGAGAGGTGGACCCCTGGGTAGCTTGCTGAGGTCAGAGGCCCCTAGGTGGAGGGCCAAGGGGCACCCTGGGGCCTATACTGCAAGTCCAGGGACATCGGTGGACCCCTGGGTAGCTTGCTGGGGTCAGAGGCCCTTAGGTGGAGGGCCAGGGGTTCCCCTGGGGCCTATACTGCATGTCCAGGGAGTGAGGTGGACTTCTGGGTAGCTTGCTGGAGTCATAGGCTCCTAGGTGGAGGGCCAGGGGGCACCCTGGGGCCTATACTGCAAGTCCAGGGAGAGATGTGGACCCCTGGGTAGCTTGCTGGGGTCAGGGGTCCCTAGGTGGAAGACCAGGGGGCACCCTGGGGCCTATACTGCAAGTCCAGGGACATCGGTGGACCGCTGGGTAGCTTGCTGGGGTCAGGGGCCCTTAGGTGGAGGGCCAGGGGGCACCCTGAGGCCTATACTGCAAGTCCAGGGAGATCAGTGGACCCCTGGGTAGCTTGCTGAGGTCAGAGACCCCTATGTGGAGGGCCAGAAGCTCCCCTGGGGCCCATACTGCAAGTTCAGGGAGTGAGGTGGACTCCTGGGTAGCTTGCTGGGGTCAGAGGCCCCTAGGTGGAGGGCCAAGGGTTCCCCTGGGGCCTATACTGCAAGTCCAGGGACATCGGTGGACCCCTGGGTAGCTTGCTGGGGTCAGAGGCCCCTAGGTGGAGGGCCAGGGGGCACCCTGGGGCCTATACTGCAAGTCCAGGGACATCGGTGGACCACTGTGTAGCTTGCTGGGGTCAGGGGCCCTTAGGTGGAGGGCCAGGGGGCACCCTGGGGCCTATACTGCAAGTCCAGGAAGAGAGGTGGACCCCTGGGTAGCTTGCTGGGGTCAGGGGCCCCTAGGTGGAGGGCCAGGTGGCCGCCTGTGGGCTATACTGCAAGTCCAGGAAGAGAGGTTGACATCTGGGTAGCTTGCTGAAGTCAGGAACCACTAGGTGGAGGGCCAGGGGGCACACTGGGGCCTATACTGCAAGCCTAGAAAGAGAGGTGGACCCCTGGGTAGCTTGCTGGGGTCAGAGGCCCCTAGGTGAAGGGCCAGGGGGCACCCTGGGGCCTATACTGCAAGTCCAGGGAGTGAGGTGGACCCCTGGGTAGCTTGCTGGGGTCAGAGGCCCCTAGGTGGAGGGCCAGGGGTTCCCCTGGGGCCTATACTGCAAGTCCAGGGAGAGATGTGGACCCCTGGGTAGCTTGCTGGGGTCAGGGGCCCCTAGGTTGAGGTCCAGGGGGCATCTCGGGGACTATACTGCAAGTCCAGGAAGAGAGGTGGACCCCTGGGTAGCTTGCTGAGGTCAGGGGCCCCTAGTTGGAGGTCCAGGGGGCACCCTGGGGCCTATAGTGCAAGTCCAGGAAGAGAGGTGGACCCCTGGGTAGCTTGCTGGGGTCAGGGGCCCCTAGGTGGAGGGCCATGTGGCAGCCTGTGGGCTATACTGCAAGTCCAGGAAGAGAGGTGAACCCCTGGGAAGCTTGGTGGGGTCAGGGGCCCCTAGGTGGATGGCGAGGGGGCACCCTGGGGCTTATTTTGCAAGTCCAGGAAGAGAGGTGGACCCCTGGGTAGCTTGCTGGGGTCAGGCATCCCTAGGTGAAAGGCCAGGGGGCACCCTGAGGCCTACACTGCAAGCCCAGGGAGGGAGGTGGACCCCTGGGTAGCTCTCTGGGGTCAGAGTCCCCTATGTGGAGGGCCTGGGGGCACCCTGTGGGCTATACTGCAAGTCCAGGAAGAGAGGTGGACCCCTGGGTAGCTTGCTGGGGTCATAGGCTCCTAGGTGGAGGGCCAGGGGGCACCCTGGGGCCTACACTGCAAGTTCAGGGAGAGAGGTGGACCCCTGGGTAGCTTGCTGAGGTCAGAGGCCCCTATGTGGAGGGCCAAGGGGCACCCTGGGGCCTATACTGCAAGTCCAGGGACATCGGTGGACCCCTGGGTAGCTTGCTGGGGTCAGAGGCCCCTAGGTGGAGGGCCAGGGGTTCCCCTGGGGCCTATACTGCATGTCCAGGGAGTGAGGTGGAATTCTGGGTAGCTTGCTGGGGTCATAGGCTCCTAGGTGGAGGGCCAGGGGGCACCCTGGGGCCTATACTGCAAGTCCAGGGACATCGGTGGACCCCTGGGTAGCTTGCTGGGGTCAGGGGCCCCTAGGTGGAGGACCAGGGGTCACCCTGTGGCCTATACTGCAAGTCCAGGGACATCGGTGGACCCCTGGGTAGCTTGCTGGGGTCAGGGGCCCTTAGGTGGAGGGCCAGAGGGCACCCTGAGGCCTATACTGCAAGTCCAGGGAGATCAGTGGACCCCTGGGTAGCTTGCTGAGGTCAGAGACCCCTATGTGGAGGGCCAGGGGGCACCCTGAGGCCTATACTGCAAGTCCAGGGAGAGATGTGGACTCCTGGGTAGCTTCTTGGGTTCAGAGGCCCCTAGGTGGAGGGCCAAGGGTTCCCCTGGGGCCTATACAGCAAGTCCAGGGACATCGGTGGACCCCTGGGTAGCTTGCTGGGGTCAGAGGCCCCTAGGTGGAGGGCCAGGGGCACCCTGGGGCCTATACTGCAAGTCCAGGGACATCGGTGGACCACTATATAGCTTGCTGGGGTCAGGGGCCCTTAGGTGGAGGGCCAGGGGGCACCCTGGGGCCCATTCTGCAAGTCCAGGAAGAGAGGTGGACCCCTGGGTAGCTTGCTGGGGTCAGGAGCCCCTAGGTGGAGGGCCTGGTGGCAGCCTGTGGGCTATACTGCAAGTCCAGGAAGAGAGGTTGACCCCTGGGTAGCTTGCTGAAGTCAGGAGCCACTAGGTGGAGGGCCAGGGGGCACACTGGGGCCAATACTGCAAGCCTAGAAAGAGAGGTGGACCCCTGGGTAGCTTGCTGGTGTCAGAGGCCCCTAGGTGAAGGGCCAGGGGGCACCCTGGGGCCTATACTGCAAGTCCAGGGAGTGAGGTGGACCCCTGGGTAGCTTGCTGGGGTCAGAGGCCCCTAGGTGGAGGGCCAGGGGTTCCCCTGAGGCCTATATTGCAAGCCCAGGAAGAGAGGTGGACCCCTGGGTAGCTTGCTGGGGTCAGGCGACCCTAGGTGAAGGGCCAGGGGGCATCCTGAGTTCTATACTGCAAGCCCAGGGAGGGAGGTGGACCCCTGGGTAGCTTGCTGGGGTCAGGGTCCCCTAGGTGGATGTCCAGCGGGCACCCTGTGGGCTATACTGCAAGCCCAGGAAGAGAGGTGGACCCCTGGGTAGCTTGCTGGGGTCAGGCGCCCCTGGGTGAAGGGCCAGGGAGCACCCTGAGGCCTATACTGCAAGCCCAGGGAGGGAAGTGGACCCCTGGGTAGCTTGCTGGGGTCAGGGGCCTCTAGGTTGAGGTCCAGGGGGCATCCTGGGGCCTGTACTGCAAGTAAAGGGACATCGGTGGACCCCTGGGTAGCTTGCTGGGGTCAGAGGCCCCTAGGTGGAGGGCCAGGGGATCCCCTGGAGCCTATACTGCAAGTCCAGGGAGTAAGGTGGACTTCTGGGTAGCTTGCTGGGGTCATAGGCTTCTAGGTGTAGGCCAGGGGGCACCCTGGGGCCTATACTGCAAGTCCAGGGAGAGATGTGGACCCCTGGGTAGCTTGCTGGGGTCAGGGGCCCCTAGTTGGAGGTCCAGGGGGCACCCTGGGGCCTATACTGCAAGTCCAGGGACATCGGTTGACCCCTGGGTAGCTTGCTGGGGTCAGGGGCCCTTAGGTGGAGGGCCAGGGGGCACCCTGAGGCCTATACTGCAAGTCCAGGGACATCGGTGGACCCCAGGGTAGCTTGCTGGGGTCAGGGGCCCTTAGTTGGAGGGCCAGGGGGCACCCTTGGGCCTATACTGCAAGTCCAGGGAGTGAGGTGGACTCCTGGGTAGCTTGCTGGGGTCAGAGGCCCCTAGGTGGAGGGCCAGGGGGCACCCTGGGGCCTATACTGCAAGTCCAGGGACATCGGTGGACCCCTGGGTAGCTTGCTGCGGTCAGAGGCCCCTAGGTGGAGGGCCAGGGGGCACCCTGGGGCCTATACTGCAAGTCCATGAACATCGGTGGACCACTGGGTAGCTTGCTGGGGTCAGGGGCCCTTAGGTGGAGGGCCAGGGGGCACCCTGGGGCCTATACTGCAAGTCCAGGAAGAGAGGTTGACTGCTGGGTAGCTTGCTGAAATCTGGAGCCCCTAGGTGGAGGGCCAGGGGGCACACTGGGGCCTATACTGCAAGTCCAGGAAGAGAGGTGCACCCCTGGGTAGCTTGCTGGAATCAGGCGCCCCTGGGTGAAGGGCCAGGGAGCAACCTGAGGCCTATACTGCAAGCCCAGGGAGGGAGGTGGACCCCTGGGTAGCTTGCTGGGGTCAGGGGCCTCTAGGTTGAGGTCCAGGGGGCATCCTGGGGCCTGTACTGCAAGTCCAGGGACATCGGTGGACCACTGGGTAGCTTGCTGGGGTCAGAGGCCCCTAAGTGGAGGGCCAGGGGTTCCCCTGGGGCCTATACTGCAAGTCCAGGGAGTAAGGTGGACTTCTGGGTAGCTTGATGGGCTCATAGGCTCCTAGGTGGAGGGCCAGAGGGCACACTGGGGCCTATACTGCAAGCCTAGAAAGAGAGGTGGACCCCTGGGTAGCTTGCTGGGGTCAGAGGCCCCTAGGTGAAGGGCCAGGGGGCACCCTGGGGCCTATACTGCAAGTCCAGGGAGATCGGTGGACCCCTGGGTAGCTTGCTGGGGTCAGAGGCCCCTAGGTGGAGGGCCAGGGGTTCCCCTGGGGCCTATATTGCAAGTCCAGGAAGAGAGGTGGACCCCTGGGTAGCTTGCTGGGGTCAGGCGACCCTAGGTGAAGGGCCAGAGGGCACCCTGGGGCCTATACTGCAAGTCCAGGGACATCGGTGGACTCCTGGGTAGCTTGCTGGGGTCAGAGGCCCCTAGGTGGAGGGCCAGAGGGCACCCTGGGGCCTATACTGCAAGTCCAGGGACATCGGTGGACCAATGTGTAGCTTGCTGGGGTCAGGGGCCCTTAGGTGGAGGGCCAGGGGGCACCCTGGGGCCTATACTGCAAGTCCAGGAAGAGAGGTGGACCCCTGGGTAGCTTGCTGGGGTCAGGGGCCCCTAGGTGGAGGGCCAGGTGGCAGCCTGTGGGCTATACTGCAAGTCCAGGAAGAGAGGTTGACCCCTGGGTAGCTTGCTGAAGTCAGGAGCCACTAGGTGGAGGGCCAGGGGGCACACTGGGGCCTATACTGCAAGCCTAGAAAGAGAGGTGGACCCCTGGGTAGCTTGCTGGGGTCAGAGGCCCCTAGGTGAAGGGCCAGGGGGCACCCTGGGGCCTATACTGCAAGTCCAGGGAGATCAGTGGACCCCTGGGTAGCTTGCTGGGGTCAGAGGCCCCTAGGTGGAGGGCCAGGGGTTCCCCTGGGGCCTATATTGCAAGTCCAGGAAGAGAGGTGGACCCCTGGGTAGCTTGCTGGGGTCAGGCGACCCTAGGTGAAGGGCCAGGGGGCATCCTGAGGCCTATACTGCAAGCCCAGGGAGGGAGGTGGACCCCTGGGTAGCTTGCTGGGGTTAGGGTCCCCTAGGTGAATGTCCAGGGGGCACCATGTGGGCTATAATGCAAGCCCAGGAAGAGAGGTGGACCCCTGGGTAGCTTGCTGGGGTCAGGGGCCTATAGGTTGAGGTCCAGGGGGCATCCTGGGGCCTGTACTGCAAGTCCAGGGACATCGGTGGACCCCTGGGTAGCTTGCTGGGGTCAGAGGCCCCTAGGTGGAGGGCCAGGGGATCCCCTGGAGCCTATACTGCAAGTCCAGGGAGTGAGGTGGACTTCTGGGTAGCTTGCTGGAGTCATAGGCTTCTAGGTGGAGGGCCAGGGGGCACCATGGGGCCTATACTGCAAGTCCAGGGAGAGATGTGGACCCCTGGGTAGCTTGCTGGGGTCAGAGGCCTCTAGGTGGAGGGCCAGGGGGCACCCTGGGGCCTATACTACAAGTCCTAGGTGAAGGGCCAGGGAGCACCCAGAGGCCTATACTGCAAGCCCAGGGAGGGAGGTGGACCCCTGAGTAGCTTGCTGGGGTCAGGGTCCCCTAGGTGGAGGGCCTGGGGGCACACTGGGGCCTATACTGCAAGTCCAGGGAGAGATGTGGACCCCTGGGTAGCTTGCTGGGGTCAGAGGCCTCTAGGTGGAGGGCCAGGGTCACCCTGGGGCCTATACTACAAGTCCTAGGTGAAGGGCCAGGGAGCACCCAGAGGCCTATACTGCAAGCCCAGGGAGGGAGGTGGACCCCTGAGTAGCTTGCTGGGGTCAGGGTCCCCTAGGTAGAGGGCCTGGGGGCACACTGGGGCCTATACTGCAAGTCCAGGAAGAGAGGTGGACCCCTGGGTAGCTTGCAGGGGTCAGAAGCCCCTAGGTGGAGGGCCAGGGGTTCCCCTGGGGCCTATATTGCAAGTCCAGGAAGAGAGGTGGACCCCTGGGTAGCTTGCTGGGGTCAGAGGCCTCTAGGTGGAGGGCCAGGGGGCACCCTGGGGCCTATACTACAAGTCCTAGGTGAAGGGCCAGGGAGCACCCAGAGGCCTATACTGCAAGCCCAGGGAGGGAGGTGGACCCCTGAGTAGCTTGCTGGGGTCAGGGTCCCCTAGGTGGAGGGCCTGGGGGCACACTGGGGCCTATACTGCAAGTCCAGGAAGAGAGGTGGACCCCTGGGTAGCTTGCAGGGGTCAGAGGCCCCTAGGTGGAGGGCCAGGGGTTCCCCTGGGGCCTATATTGCAAGTCCAGGAAGAGAGGTGGACCCCTGGGTAGCTTGCTGGGGTAAGGGTCCCCTAGGTGGAGGGCCAGGGGGCACACTGGGGCCTATACTGCAAGTCCAGGGAGATCGGTGGACCCCTGGGTAGCTTGCTGGGGTCAGAGGCCCCTAGGTGGAGGGCCAGGGGTTCCCCTGTGGCCTATATTGCAAGTCCAGGAAGAGAGGTGGACCCCTGGGTAGCTTGCTGGGGTAAGGCACCCCTAGGTGAAGGGCCAGGGAGCACCCTGAGGCCTATACTGCAAGCCCAGGGAGGGAGGTGGACCCCTGGGTAGCTTGCCGGGGTCAGAGGCCCCCAGGTGGAGGGCCAAGGGGCACCCTGGGGCCTATACTGCAAGTCCAGGGACATCGTTGGACCCCTGGGTAGCTTGCTGGGGTCAGAGGCCCCTAGGTGGAGGGCCAGGGGTTCCCCTGGGGCCTATACTGCAAGTCCAGGGACATCGGTGGACCCCTGGGTAGCTTGCTGGGGTCATAGGCTCCTAGGTGGAGGGCCAGGGGGCACCCTGGGGCCTACACTGCAAGTCCAGGGAGAGATGTGGACCCCTGGGTAGCTTGCTGGGGTCAGGGGCCCCTAGGTTGAGGTCCAAGGGGCACCCTGGGGCCTATACTGCAAGTCCAGGGACATCGGTGGACCCCTGGGTAGCTTGCTGGGGTCAGAGGCCCCTAGGTGGAGGGCCAGGGGTTCCCCTGGGGCCTATATTGCAAGTCCAGGAAGAGAGGTGGACCCCTGGGTAGCTTGCTGGGGTCAGGGGCCCTTAGGTGGAGGGCCAGGGGGCACCCTTGGGCCTATACTGCAAGTCCAGGGAGTGAGGTGGACTCCTGGGTAGCTTGCTGGGGTCAGAGGCCCCTAGGTGGAGGACCAGGGGATCCCCTGGAGCCTATACTGCAAGTCCAGGGAGTGAGGTGGACTTCTGGGTAGCTTGCTGGGGTCATAGGCTTCTAGGTGGAGGGCCAGGGGGCACCCTGGGGCCTATACTGCAAGTCCAGGGAGAGATGTGGACCCCTGGGTAGCTTGCTGGGGTCAGGGGCCCCTAGGTTGAGGTCCAGGGGGCATCCTGGGGACTATACTGCAAGTCCAGGAAGAGAGGTGGACCCCTGGGTAGCTTGCTGGGGTCAGGGGCCCCTAAGTGGAGGTCCAGGGGGCACCCTGGGGCCTATACTGCAAGTCCAGGGACATCGGTGGACCACTGGGTAGCTTGCTGGGGTCAGGGGCCCTTAGGTGGAGGGCCAGGGGGCACCCTGGGGCCTATACTGCAAGTCCAGGAAGAGAGGTAGACCCCTGGGTAGCTTGCTGGGGTCAGGCGCCCCTAGGTGGATGGCCAGGGGGCACCCTGTGGGCTATACTGCAAGTCCAGGAAGAGAGGTGGGTAGCTTGCTGGGGTCAGAGGCCCCGAGGTGGAGGGCCAAGGGGCACCCTGGGGCCTATACTGCAAGTCCAGGGACATCGGTGGACCACTGGGTAGCTTGCTGGGGTCAGGGGCCCTTAGGTGGAGGGCCAGGAAGCACCCTGAGGCCTATACTGCAAGCCCAGGGAGGGAGGTGGACCCCTGGGTAGCTTGCTGGGGTCAGGGTCCCCTAGGTGGAGGGCCAGGGGGCACACTGGGGCCTATACTGCAAGTCCAGGAAGAGAGGTGGACCCCTTGGTAGCTTGCTGGGGTCAGAGGCCCCTTGGTGAAGGGCCAGGGAGCACCCTGGGGCCTATACTGCAAGTGCAGGGAGATCGGTGGACCCCTGGGTAGCTTGCTGGGGTCAGAGAACCCTAGGTGGAGGGCCAGGGGTTCCCCTGGGGCCTATATTGCAAGTCAAGGAAGAGAGGTGGACCCCTGGGTAGCTTGCTGGGGTAAGGCGCCCCTAGGTGAAGGGCCAGGGAGCACCCTGAGGCCTATACTGCAAGCCCAGGGAGGGAGGTGGACCCCTGGGTAGCTTGCTGGGGTCAGTGTCCCCTAGGTGGATGGCCAGGGGGCACCCTGTGGGCTATACTGCAAGTCCAGGAAGAGAGGTGGGTAGCTTGCTGGGGTCAGAGGCCCCGAGGTGGAGGGCCAAGGGGCACCCTGGGGCCTATACTGCAAGTCCAGGAAGAGAGGTGGACCCCTGGGTAGCTTGCTGAGGTCAGGGGCCCCTAGGTGGAGGGCCAGGTGGCAGCCTGTGGGCTATACTGCAAGTCCAGGAAGAGACGTTGACCCCTGGGTAGCTTGCTGAAGTCAGGAGCCACTAGGTGGAGGGCCAGGGGGCACACTGGGGCCTATGCTGCAAGCCTAGAAAGAGAGGTGGACCCCTGGGTAGCTTGCTGGGGTCAGAGGCCCCTAGGTGAAGGGCCAGGGGGCACCCTGGGGCCTATACTGCAAGTCTAGGGAGATCGGTGGACCCCTGGGTAGCTTGCTGGAGTCAGAGGCCCCTAGGTGGAGGGCCAGGGGTTCCCCTGGGGCCTATATTGCAAGTCCAGGAAGAGAGGTGGACCCCTGGGTAGCTTGCTGGTGTCAGGCGCCCCTAGGTGAAGGGCCAGGGGGCACCCTGAGGCCTATACTGCAAGCCCAGGGAAGGAGGTGGACCCCTGGGTAGCTTGCTGGGGTCAGGGTCCCCTAGGTGGATGTCCAGGGGGCACCCTGTGGGTTATACTGCAAGCCCAGGAAGAGAGGTGGACCCCTGGGTAGCTTGCTGGGGCCAGGCGCCCCTAGGTGAAGGGCCAGGGAGCACCCTGAGGCCTATACTGCAAGCCCAGGGAGGGAGGTGGACCCCTGGGTAGCTTGCTGGGGTCAGGGGCCCCTAGGTTGAGGTCCAGGGGGCATCATGGGGCCTGTACTGCAAGTCCAGGGACGTCGGTGGACCCCTGGGTAGCTTGCTGGGGTCAGAGGATCCTAGGTGGAGGGCCAGGGGTTCCCCTGGAGCCTAAACTGCAAGTCCAGGGAGTGAGGTGGACTTCTGGGTAGCTTGCTGGGGTCATAGGCTTCTAGGTGGAGGGCCAGGGGGCACCCTGGGGCCTATACTGCAAGTCCAGGGAGAGATGTGGACCCCTGGGTAGCTTGCTGGGGTCAGGGGCCCCTAGGTTGAGGTCCAGGGGGCATCCTGGGGCCTGTACTGCAAGTCCAGGGACATCGGTGGACCCCTGGGTAGCTTGCTGGAGTCAGAGGCCCCTAGGTGGAGGGCCAGGGGTTCCCCTGGGGCCTATATTGCAAGTCCAGGAAGAGAGGTGGACCCCTGGGTAGCTTGCTGGGGTTAGGCGCCCCTAGGTGAAGGGCCAGGGGGCACCCTGAGGCCTATACTGCAAGCCCAGGGAAGGAGGTGGACCCCTGGGTAGCTTGCTGGGGTCAGGGTCCCCTAGGTGGATGTCCAGGGGGCACCCTGTGGGTTATACTGCAAGCCCAGGAAGAGAGGTGGACCCCTGGGTAGCTTGCTGGGGCCAGGCGCCCCTAGGTGAAGGGCCAGGGAGCACCCTGAGGCCTATACTGCAAGCCCAGGGAGGGAGGTGGACCCCTGGGTAGCTTGCTGGGGTCAGGGGCCCCTAGGTTGAGGTCCAGGGGGCATCATGGGGCCTGTACTGCAAGTCCAGGGACGTCGGTGGACCCCTGGGTAGCTTGCTGGGGTCAGAGGATCCTAGGTGGAGGGCCAGGGGTTCCCCTGGAGCCTAAACTGCAAGTCCAGGGAGTGAGGTGGACTTCTGGGTAGCTTGCTGGGGTCATAGGCTTCTAGGTGGAGGGCCAGGGGGCACCCTGGGGCCTATACTGCAAGTCCAGGGAGAGATGTGGACCCCTGGGTAGCTTGCTGGGGTCAGGGGCCCCTAGGTTGAGGTCCAGGGGGCATCCTGGGGCCTGTACTGCAAGTCCAGGGACATCGGTGAACCCCTGGGTAGCTTGCTGGGGTCAGGGGCCCTTAGGTGGAGTGCCAGGGGGCACCCTGGGGCCTATACTGCAAGTCCAGGGAGTGAGGTGGACTCCTGGGTGGCTTGCTGGGGTCAGAGGCCCCTAGGTGGAGGGTCAGGGGGCACCCTGGGGCCTATACTGCAAGTCCAGGGACATCGGTGGACCCCTGGGTAGCTTGCTGGGGCCAGAGACCCATAGGTGGAGGGCCAGGGGGCACCCTGGGGCCTTTACTGCAAGTCCAGGGACATCGGTTGACCACTGGGTAGCTTGCTGGGGTCAGGGGCCCTTAGGTGGAGGGCCAGGGAGCACCCTGAAGCCTATACTGCAAGTCCAGGAAGAGAGGTAGATTCTGGGTAGCTTGCTGGGGTCAGGCGCCCCTAGGTGAAGGGCCAGGGAGCACCCTGAAGCCTATACTGCAAGCCCAGGGAGGGAGGTGGACCCCTGGGTAGCTTGCTGGGGTCAGCGTCCCCTAGGTGGAGGGCCAGGGGGCACACTGGGGCCTATACTGCAAGTAAAGGAAGAGAGGTGGACCCCTGGGTAGCTTGCTGGGGTCAGAGGCCCCTTGGTGAAGGGCCAGGGGGCACCCTGGGGCCTACACTGCAAGTCCAGGGAGATCGGTGAACCCCTGGGTAGCTTGCTGGGGTCAGAGGCCCATAGGTGGAGGGCCAGGGGTTCCCCTGGGGCCTATATTGCAAGTCCAGGAAGAGAGGTGGACCCCTGGGTAGCTTGCTGGGGTAAGGCGCCCCTAGGTGAAGAGCCAGGGAGCACCCTGAGGCCTATACTGCAAGCCCAAGGAGGGAGGTGGACCCCTGGGTAGCTTGCTGGGGTCAGTGTCCCCTAGGTGGATGGCCAGGGGGCACCCTGTGGGCTATACTGCAAGTCCAGGAAGAGAGGTGGACCCCTGGGTAGCTTGCTGGGGTCAAAAGCACCTAGGTGGGGGGCCAAGGGGCACCCTGGGGCCTATACTGCAAGTCCAGGGACATCGGTGGACCATTGGGTAGCTTGCTGGGGTCAGAGGCCCCTAGGTGGAGGGCCAGGGGTTCCCCTGGGGCCTATACTGCAAGTCTAGGGAGTAAGGTGGACTTCTGGGTAGCTTGATGGGGTCATAGGCTCCTAGGTGGAGGGCCAGGGGGCACCCTGGGGCCTACACTGCAAGCCCAGGGAGAGATGTGGACCCCTGGGTAGCTTGCTGGGGTCAGGGGCCCCTAGGTTGAGGTCCAGGGGGCTCCCTGGGGCCTATACTGCAAGTCCAGGGACATCTGTGGACCCCTGGGTAGCTTGCTGGGGTCAGGGGCCCCTAGGTGGAGGGCCAGGGGGCACCCTGGGGCCTATACTGCAAGTCCAGGGAGTGAGGTGGACTCCTGGGTAGCTTGCCGGGGTCAGAGGCCCCTAGGTGGAGGGCCAGGGGGCACCCTGGGACCTATACTGCAAGTCCAGGGACATCGGTGGACCCCTGGGTAGCTTGCTGGGGTCAGAGGTCCCTAGGTGGAGGGCCAGGGGGCACCCTGGGGCCTATACTGCAAGTCCAGGAACATCGGTGGACGACTGGGTAGCTTGCTGGGGTCAGGGGCCCTTAGGTGGAGGGCCAGGGGGCACCCTGGGGCCTATACTGCAAGTCCAGGAAGAGAGGTTGACCGCTGGGTAGCTTGCTGAAATCCGGAGCCCCTAGGTGGAGGGCCAGGGGGCTCACTGAGGCCTATACTGCAAGTCCAGGGAGTGAGGTGGACTTCTGGGTAGCTTGCTGGGGTCATAGGCTCCTAGGTGGAGGGCCAGGGGGCACCCTGGGGCCTACACTGCAAGTCCAGGGAGAGATGTGGACCCCTGGGTAGCTTGCTGGGGTCAGGGGCCCCTAGGTGGAGGACCAGGGGGCACCCTGGGGCCTATACTGCAAGTCCAGGGACATCGGTGGACCCCTGGGTAGCTTGCTGGGGTCAGGGGCCCTTAGGTGGAGGGCCAGGGGGCACCCTGAGGCCTATACTGCAAGTCCAGGGACATTGGTGGACCCCTGGGTAGCTTGCTGGGGCCAGAGGCCCATAGGTGGAGGGCCAGGGGGCACCCTGGGGCCTATACTGCAAGTCCAGGAAGAGAGGTGGACCCCTGTGTAGCTTGCTGGGGTCAGGGGCCCCTAGGTGGAGGGCCAGGTGGCAGCATGTGGGCTATACTGCAAGTCCAGGAAGAGAGGTTGACCCCTGGGTAGCTTGCTGGGGCAAGAGGCCTATAGGTGGAGGGCCAAGGGGCACCCTGGGGCCTATACTGCAAGTCCAGGGACATCGGTGGACCACTGGGTAGCTTGCTGGGGTCAAGGGCCCTTAGGTGGAGGGCCAGGGGGCACCCTGGGGCCTATACTGCAAGTCCAGGAAGAGAGGTAGACCCCTGGGTAGCTTGCTGGGGTCAGGCGCCCCTAGGTGAAGGGCCAGGGAGCACCCTGAGGCCTATACTGCAAGCCCAGGGAGGGAGGTGGACCCCTGGGTAGCTTGCTGGGGTCAGGGTCCCTTAGGTGGAGGGCCAGGGGGCACACTGGGGCCTATACTGCAAGTCCAGGAAGAGAGGTGGACCCCTGGGTAGCTTGCTGGGGTCATAGGATTCTAGGTGGAGGGCCAGGGGGCACCCTGGGGCCTATACTACAAGTCCAGGGACATCAGTGGACCACTGTGCAGCTTGCTGGTGTCAGGGGCCCTTAGGTGGAGGGCCAGGGGGCACCCTGGGGCCTATACTGCAAGTCCAGGGACATCGGTGGACCCCTGGGTAGCTTGCTGGGGTCAGAGGTCCCTAGGTGGAGGGCCAGGGGGTACCCTGGGGCCTATACTGCAAGTCCAGGAACATCGGTGGACGACTGGGTAGCTTGCTGGGGTCAGGGGCCCTTAGGTGGAGGGCCAGGGGGCACCCTGGGGCCTATACTGCAAGTCCAGGAAGAGAGGTTGACCGCTGGGTAGCTTGCTGAAATCCGGAGCCCCTAGGTGGAGGGCCAGGGGGCTCACTGGGGCCTATACTGCAAGTCCAGGAAGAGAGATGGACCCTTGGGTAGCTTGCTGGGGTCAGAGGCCCCTAGGTGAAGGGCCAGGGGGCACCCTGGGGCCTATACTGCAAGTCCAAGGACATCGTTGGACCCCTGGGTAGCTTGCGGGGGTCAGAGGCCCATAAGTGGAGGGCCAGGGGGCACCCTGGGGCCTATACTGGAAGCCCAGGGAGGGAGGTGGACCCCTGGGTAGCTTGCTGGGGTCAGAGTCCCCTAGGTGGAGGGCCAGGGGTCCACCTGTGGGCTATACTGCAAGTCCAGGAAGAGAGGTGAACCCCTGGGTAGCTTGCTGGAGTCAGAGGCCCCTAGGTGGACGGCCAAGGGGCACCCTGGGGCCTATACTTCAAGTCCAGGGACATTGGTGGACCCCTGGGTAGCTTGCTGGGGTCAGAGGCCCCTAGGTGGAGGGCCAGGGGATCCCCTGGGGATCATATTGCATTTCCAGGAAGAGAGGTGGACCCCTGGGTAGCTTGCTGGGGTCAGGCGCCCCTATGTGAAGGGCCAGGGGGCACCCTGAGGCCTATACTGCAAGCACAGGGAGGGAGGTGGACCCCTGGGTAGCTTGCTGGGGTCAAGAGCCCCTAGGTGGAGGACCAGGGGGCACCCTGGGGCCTATACTGCAAGTCCAGGGACATCGGTGAACCCCTGGGTAGCTTGCTGGGGTCAGGGGCCCTTAGGTGGAGGGCCAGGGGGCACCCTGAGGCCTTTACTGCAAGTCCAGGGAGATTAGTGGACCCCTGGGTAGCTTGCTGAGGTCAGAGACCCCTAGGTGGAGGGCCAGAAGGTCCCCTGGGGCCTATACTGCAAGTCCAGGGACATCGGTGGACCCCTGGGTAGCTTGCTGGGGTCAGAGGCCCCTAGGTGGAGGTCCAGGGGGCTCCCTGGGGCCTATACTGCAAGTCCAGGGACATCGGTGGACCCCTGGGTAGCTTGCTGGGGTCAGAGGCCCCTAGGTGGAGGGCCAGTGGGCTCCCTGGGGCCTATACTGCAAGTCCAGGAACATTGGTGGACCACTGGGTAGCTTGCTAGGGTCAGGGGCCCTTAGGTAGAGGGCCAGGGGGCACCCGGGGCCTATACTGCAAGTCCAGGAAGAGAGGTTGACTCCTGGGTAGCTTGCTGAAGTCTGGAGCCCCTAGGTGGAGGGCCAGGGGGCACACTGGGGCCTATACTGCAAGTCCAGGAAGAGAGGTGGACCCCTGGGTAGCTTGCTGGGGTCAGAGGCCCCTAGGTGAAGGAACAGGGGGCACCCTGGGGCCTATACTGCAAGTCCAAGGACATCGGTGGACCGCTGGGTAGCTTGCGGGGGTTAGAGGCCCCTAAGTGGAGGGCCAGGGGGCACCCTGGGGCCTATACTGGAAGCCCAGGGAGGGGGGTGGACCCCTGGGTAGCTTGCTGGGGTCATAGGCTCCTAGGTGGAGGGCCAGGGGGCACCCTGGGGCCTACACTGCAAGTCCAGGAAGAGAGGTGGACCCCTGGGTAGCTTGCTGGGGTCATAGGCTCCTAGGTGGAGGGCCAGGGGGCACCCTGGGGCCTATACTGCAAGTCCAGGGACATTGGTGGACCCCTGGGTAGCTTGCTGGGGTCAGAGGCCCCTAGGTGGAGGGCCAGGGGTCCACCTGTGGGCTATACTGCAAGTCCAGGAAGAGAGGTGAACCCCTGGGTAGCTTGCTGGAGTCAGAGGCCCCTAGGTGGACGGCCAAGGGGCACCCTGGGGCCTATACTTCAAGTCCAGGGACATTGGTGGACCCCTGGGTAGCTTGCTGGGGTCAGAGGCCCCTAGGTGGAGGGCCAGGGGATCCCCTGGGGATCATATTGCATTTCCAGGAAGAGAGGTGGACCCCTGGGTAGCTTGCTGGGGTCAGGCGCCCCTAGGTGAAGGGCCAGGGGGCACCCTGAGGCCTATACTGCAAGCACAGGGAGGGAGGTGGACCCCTGGGTAGCTTGCTGGGGTCAAGGGCCCCTAGGTGGAGGACCAGGGGGCACCCTGGGGCCTATACTGCAAGTCCAGGGACATCGGTGGACCCCTGGGTAGCTTGCTGGGGTCAGGGGCCCTTAGGTGGAGGGCCAGGGGGCACCCTGAGGCCTTTACTGCAAGTCCAGGGAGTGAGGTGGACTTCTGGGTAGCTTGCTGGGGTCATAGGCTCCTAGGTGGAGGGCCAGGGGGCACCCTGGGGCCTACACTGCAAGTCCAGGGAGAGATGTGGACCCCTGGGTAGCTTGCTGGGGTCAGGGGCCCCTAGGTGGAGGACCAGGGGGCACCCTGGGGCCTATACTGCAAGTCCAGGGACATCGGTGGACCCCTGGGTAGCTTGCTGGTGTCAGGGGCCCTTAGGTGGAGGGCCAGGGGGCACCCAGGGGCCTATACTACAAGTCCAGGGACATCAGTGGACCACTGTGCAATTTGCTGGTGTCAGGGGCCCTTAGGTGGAGGGCCAGGGGGCACCCTGGGGCCTATACTGCAAGTCCAGGAAGAGAGGTAGACCCCTGGGTAGCTTGCTGGGGTCAGGCGCCCCTAGGTGAAGGGCCAGGGAGCACCCAGAGGCCTATACTGCAAGCCCAGGGAGGGAGGTGGACCCCTGGGTAGCTTGCTGGGGTCAGGGTTCCCTAGGTGGAGGGCCTGGGGGCACACTGGGGCCTATACTGCAAGTCCAGGAAGAAAAGTGGACCCCTGGGTAGCTTGCAGGGGTCAGAGGCCCCTAGGTGGAGGGCCAAGGGTTCCCCTGGGGCCTATATTGCACGTCCAGGAAGAGAGGTGGACCCCTGGGTAGCTTGCTGGGGTCAGGCGCCCCTAGGTAAAGGGCCAGGGAGCACCCTGAGGCCTATACTGCAAGCCCAGGGAGGGAGGTGGACCCCTGGGTAGCTTGCTGGGGTCAGGGTCCCCTAGGTGGATGGCCAGGGGGCACCCTGTGGGCTATACTGCAAGTCTAGGAAGAGAGGTGGACCCCTGGGTAGCTTGCTGGGGTCAGAGGCCCCTAGGTGGAAGGCCAGGGGTTCCCCTGGGGCCTATACTGCAAGTCCAGGGAGTAAGGTTGACTTCTGGGTAGCTTGATGGGGTCATAGGCTCCTTGGTGGAGGGCCAGGGGGCACCCTGGGGCCTACACTGCAAGTCCAGGGAGAGATGTGGACCCCTGGGTAGCTTGCTAGGGTCAGGGGCCCCTAGGTTGAGGTCCAGGGGGCACCCTGGGGCCTATACTGCAAGTCCAGGGACATCGGTGGACCCCTGGGTAGCTTGCTGGGGTCAGGGGCCCTTAGGTGGAGGGCCAGGGTGCACCCTTGGGCCTATACATCAAGTCCAGGGAGTGAGGTGGACTCCCGGGTAGCTTGTTGGGGTCAGAGGCCCCTAGGTTGAGGGCCAGGGGGCACCCTGGGGCCTATACTGCAAGTCGGGGGACATCAGTGGACCCCTGGGTAGCTTGCTGGGGTCAGAGGCCCCTTGGTGGAGGGCCAGGGGGCACCCTGGGGCCTATACTGCAATTCCAGGAACATCGGTGGACCACTGGGTAGCTTGCTAGGGTCAGGGGCCCTTAGGTGGAGGGCCAGGGGGCACCCTGGGGCCTATACTGCAAGTCCAGGAAGAGAGGTTGACCCCTGGGTAGCTTGCTGAAGTCTGGAGCCCCTAGGTGGAGGGCCAGGGGGCACACTGGGGCCTATACTGCAAGTCCAGGAAGAGAGGTGGACTCCTGGGTAGCTTGTTGGGGTCAGAGGCCCCTAGGTGAAGGGCCAGGGGGCACCCTGGGGCCTATACTGCAAGTCCAAGGACATCGGTGGACCGCTGGGATGCTTGCGGGGGTCAGAGGCCCCTAAGTGGAGGGCCAGGGGGCACCCTGGGGCCTATACTGGAAGCCCAGGGAGGGGGGTGGACCCCTGGGTAGCTTGCTGGGGTAAGGGTCCTCTAGGTGGAGGGCCAGGGGTCACCCTGTGGGCTTTACTGCAAGTCCAGGAAGAGAGGTGGACCCCTGGGTAGCTTGCTGGGGTCATAGGCTCCTAGGTGGAGGGCCAGGGGGCACCCTGGGGCCTACACTGCAAGTCCAGGAAGAGAGGTGGACCCCTGGGTAGCTTGCTGGGGTCATAGGCTCCTAGGTGGAGGGCCAGGGGGCACCCTGGGGCCTATACTGCAAGTCCAGGGACATTGGTGGACCCCTGGGTAGCTTGCTGGGGTTAGAGGCCCCTAGGTGGAGGGCCAGGGGTTCCCCTGGGGCCTATACTGCAAGTCCAGGGAGTGAGGTGGACTTCTGGGTAGCTTGCTGGGGTCATAGGCTCCTAGGTGGAGGGCCAGGGGGCACCCTGGGGCCTACACTGCAAGTCCAGGGAGAGATGTGGACCCCTGGGTAGCTTGCTGGGGTCAGGGGCCCCTAGGTGGAGGACCAGGGGGCACCCTGGGGCCTATACTGCAAGTCCAGGGACATCGGTGGACCCCTGGGTAGCTTGCTGGGGTCAGGGGCCCTTAGGTGGAGGGCCAGGGGGCACCCTGAGGCCTATACTGCAAGTCCAGGGACATCGGTGGACCCCTGGGTAGCTTGCTGGGGCCAGAGGCCCATAGGTGGAGGGCCAGGGGGCACCCTGGGGCCTATACTGCAAGTCCAGGAAGAGAGGTGGACCCCTGTGTAGCTTGCTGGGGTCAGGGGCCCCTAGGTGGAGGGCCAGGTGGCAGCATGTGGGCTATACTGCAAGTCCAGGAAGAGAGGTTGACCCCTGGGTAGCTTGCTGGGGCCAGAGGCCCATAGGTGGAGGGCCAAGGGGCACCCTGGGGCCTATACTGCAAGTCCAGGGACATCGGTGGACCACTGGGTAGCTTGCTGGGGTCAGGGGCCCTTAGGTGGAGGGCCAGGGGGCACCCTGGGGCCTATACTGCAAGTCCAGGAAGAGAGGTAGACCCCTGGGTAGCTTGCTGGGGTCAGGCGCCCCTAGGTGAAGGGCCAGGGAGCACCCTGAGGCCTATACTGCAAGCCCAGGGAGGGAGGTGGACCCCTGGGTAGCTTGCTGGGGTCAGGGTCCCTTAGGTGGAGGGCCAGGGGGCACACTGGGGCCTATACTGCAAGTCCAGGAAGAGAGGTGGACCCCTGGGTAGCTTGCTGGGGTCATAGGATTCTAGGTGGAGGGCCAGGGGGCACCCTGGGGCCTATACTACAAGTCCAGGGACATCAGTGGACCACTGTGCAGCTTGCTGGTGTCAGGGGCCCTTAGGTGGAGGGCCAGGGGGCACCCTGGGGCCTATACTACAAGTCCAGGGACATCAGTGGACCACTGTGCAGCTTGCTGGTGTCAGGGGCCCTTAGGTGGAGGGCCAGGGGGCACCCTGGGGCCTATACTGCAAGTCCAGGAAGAGACGTAGACCCCTGGGTAGCTTGCTGGGGTCAGGCGCCCCTAGGTGAAGGGCCAGGGAGCACCCAGAGGCCTATACTGCAAGCCCAGGGAGGGAGGTGGACCCCTGGGTAGCTTGCTGGGGTCAGGGTTCCCTAGGTGGAGGGCCTGGGGGCACACTGGGGCCTATACTGCAAGTCCAGGAAGAGAGGTGGACCCCTGGGTAGCTTGCAGGGGTCAGAGGCCCCTAGGTGGAGGGCCAAGGGTTCCCCTGGGGCCTATATTGCACGTCCAGGAAGAGAGGTGGACCCCTGGGTAGCTTGCTGGGGTCAGGCGCCCCTAGGTGAAGGGCCAGGGACCACCCTGAGGCCTATACTGCAAGCCCAGGGAGGGAGGTGGACCCCTGGGTAGCTTGCTGGGGTCAGGGTCCCCTAGGTGGATGGCCAGGGGGCACCCTGTGGGCTATACTGCAAGTCTAGGAAGAGAGGTGGACCCCTGGGTAGCTTGCTGGGGTCAGAGGCCCCTAGGTGGAGGGCCAGGGGTTCTCCTGGGGCCTATACTGCAAGTCCAGGGAGTAAGGTTGACTTCTGGGTAGCTTGATGGGGTCATAGGCTCCTTGGTGGAGGGCCAGGGGGCACCCTGGGGCCTACACTGCAAGTCCAGGGAGAGATGTGGACCCCTGGGTAGCTTGCTAGGGTCAGGGGCCCCTAGGTTGAGGTCCAGGGGGCACCCTGGGGCCTATACTGCAAGTCCAGGGACATCGGTGGACCCCTGGGTAGCTTGCTGGGGTCAGGGGCCCTTAGGTGGAGGGCCAGGGGGCACCCTTGGGCCTATACTGCAAGTCCAGGGAGTGAGGTGGACTCCCGGGTAGCTTGCTGGGGTCAGAGGCCCCTAGGTTGAGGGCCAGGGGGCACCCTGGGGCCTATACTGCAAGTCCAGGGACATCGGTGGACCCCTGGGTAGCTTGCTGGGGTCAGAGGCCCCTTGGTGGAGGGCCAGGGGCACCCTGGGGCCTATACTGCAATTCCAGGAACATCGGTGGACCACTGGGTATCTTGCTAGGGTCAGGGGCCCTTAGGTGGAGGGCCAGGGGGCACCCTGGGGCCTATACTGCAAGTCCAGGAAGAGAGGTTGACCCCTGGGTAGCTTGCTGAAGTCTGGAGCCCCTAGGTGGAGGGCCAGGGGGCACACTGGGGCCTATACTGCAAGTCCAGGAAGAGAGGTGGACCCCTGGGTAGCTTGTTGGGGTCAGAGGCCCCTAGGTGAAGGGCCAGGGGGCACCCTGGGGCCTATACTGCAAGTCCAAGGACATCGGTGGACCGCTGGGTAGCTTGCGGGGGTCAGAGGCCCCTAAGTGGAGGGCCAGGGGGCACCCTGGGGCCTATACTGGAAGCCCAGGGAGGGAGGTGGACCCCTGGGTAGCTTGCTGGGGTCAGGGTCCCATAGGTGGAGGGCCAGGGGTCACCCTGTGGGCTATACTGCAAGTCCAGGAAGAGAGGTGGACCCCTGGGTAGCTTGCTGGGGTCATAGGCTCCTAGGTGGAGGGCCAGGGGGCACCCTGGGGCCTACACTACAAGTCCAGGAAGAGAGGTGGACCCCTAGGTAGCTTGCTGGGGTCATAGGCTCCTAGGTGGAGGGCCAGGGGGCACCCTGGGGCCTATACTGCAAGTCCAGGGACATCGGTGGACCACTGGGTAGCTTGCTGGGGTCAGGGGCCCTTAGGTGGAGGGCCAGGGGGCACACTGGGGCCTATACTGCAAGTCCAGGAAGAGAGGTGGACCCCTGGGTAGCTTGCTGGGGTCAGGGGCCCCTTGGTGAAGGGCCAGGGGGCACCCTGGGGCCTATAATGCAAGTCCAGGGAGATCGGTGGACCCCTGGGTAGCTTGCTGGGGTAAGAGGCCCCTAGGTGGAGGGCAAAGGGGCACCCTGGGGCCTATACTGCAAGTCCAGGGACATCGGTGGACCACTGGGTAGCTTGCTGGGGTCTGAGGCCCCTAAGTGGAGGGCCAGGGGTTCCCCTGGGGCCTATACTGCAAGTCCAGGGAGTAAGGTGGACTTCTGGGTAGCTTGATGGGCTCATAGGCTCCTAGGTGGAGGGCCAGAGGGCACCCTGGGGCCTACACTGCAAGTCCAGGGAGAGATGTGGACCCCTGGGTAGCTTGCTGGGGTCAGGGGCCCCTAGGTTGAGGTCCAGGGGGCACCCTGGGGCCTATAATGCAAGTCCAGGGACATTGGTGGACCCCTGGGTAGCTTGCTGGGGTCAGGGGCCCTTAGGTGGAGGGCCAGGGGGCACCCTTGGGCCTATACTGCAAGTCCAGGGAGTGAGGTGGACTCCTGGGTAGCTTGCTGGGGTCAGAGGCCCCTAGGTGGAGGGCCAAGGGGCACCCTGGGGCCTATACTGCAAGTCCAGGGACATCGGTGGACCCCTGGGTAGCTTGCTGGGGTCAGAGGCCCCTAGGTGGAGGGCCAGGGGGCACCCTGGGGCCTATACTACAAGGCCAGGGACATCGGTGGACCACTGTGTAGCTTGCTGGTGTCAGGGGCCCTTAGGTGGAGGGCCAGGGGGCACCCTGGGGCCTATACTGCAAGCCCAGGAAGAGAGGTAGACCCCTGGGTAGCTTGCTGGGGTCAGGCGCCCCAAGGTGAAGGGCCAGGGAGCACCCAAAGGCCTATACTGCAAGTCCAGGGAGTGAGGTGGACTACCGGGTAGCTTGCTGGTGTCAGAGGCCCCTAGGTGGAGGGCCAGGGGGCACCCTGGGGCCTATACTGCAAGTCCAGGAACATCGGTGGACCACTGGGTAGCTTGCTGGGGTCAGGGGCCCTTAGGTGGAGGGCCAGGGGGCACCCTGGGGCCTATACTGCAAGTCCAGGAAGAGAGGTTGACCCTTGGGTAGCTTGCTGAAGTCTGGAGCCCCCAGGTGGAGGGCCAGGGGGCACACTGGGGCCTATAATGCAAGTCCAGGAAGAGAGGTGGACCCCTGGGTAGCTTGCTTGGGTCAAAGGCCCCTAGGTGAAGGGCCAAGGGGCACCCTGGGGCCTATACTGCAAGTCCAAGGACATCGGTGGACCGCTGGGTAGCTTGCGGGGGTCTGAGGCCCCTAAGTGGAGGGCCAGGGGGCACCCTGGGGCCTATACTGGAAGCCCAGGGAGGGAGGTGGACCCCTGGGTAGCTTGCTGGGGTCAGGGTCCCCTAGGTGTAGGGCCAGGGGTCACCCTGTGGGCTATACTGCAAGTCCAGGAAGAGAGGTGAACCCCTGGGTAGCTTGGTGGGGTCAGGGGCCCCTAGGTGGATGGCCAGGGGGCACCCTGGGGCCTATTTTGCAAGTCCAGGAAGAGAGGTGGACCCCTGGGTAGCTTGCTGGGGTCAGGCGCCCCTAGGTGAAAGGCCAGGGGGCACCCTGAGGCCTATACTGCAAGCCCAGGGAGGGAGATGGACCCCTGGGTAGCTCTCTGGGGTCAGAGTCCCCTAGGTGGAGGGCCTGGGGGCACCCTGTGGGCTATACTGCAAGTCCAGGAAGAGAGATGTGGACCCCTGGGTAGCTTGCTGGGGTCATAGGCTCCTAGGTGGAGGGCCAGGGGGCACCCTGGGGCCTACACTACAAGTTCAGGGAGAGAGGTGGACCCCTGGGTAGCTTGCTGGGGTTAGAGGCCCCTAGGTGGAGGGCCAGGGGGTCCCTTGGGGCCTATACTGCAAGTCCAGGGAAAGAGGTGGACTTCTGGGTAGCTTGCTGGGGTCATATGCTCCTAGGTGGAGGGCCAGGGGGCACCCAGGGGCCTACACTGCAAGTCCAGGGAGAGATGTGGACCCCTGGGTAGCTTGCTGGGGTCAGGGGCCCCTAGGTGGAGGGCCAGGGGGCACCCTGGGGCCTATACTGCAAGTCCAGGGACATCGGTGGACCCCTGGGTAGCTTGCTGGGGTCAGAGGCCCCTAGGTGGAGGGCCAGGGGGCATCCTGGGGCCTATACTGCAAGACCAGGGACATCGGTGGACCACTGTGTAGCTTGCTGGGGTCAGGGGCCCTTAGGTGGAGGGCCAGGGGGCACCCTGGGGCCTATAGTGCAAGTCCAGGAAGAGAGGTGGACCCCTGGGTAGCTTGCTGGGGTCAGGGGCCCCTAGGTGGAGGGCCATGTGGCAGCCTGTGGGCTATACTGCAAGTCCAGGAAGAGAGGTGGACCCCTGGGTAGCTCTCTGGGGTCAGAGTCCCCTAGGTGGAGGGCCTGGGGGCACCCTGTGGGCTATACTGCAAGTCCAGGAAGAGAGGTGGACCCCTGGGTAGCTTGCTGGGGTCATAGGCTCCTAGGTGGAGGGCCAGGGGGCACCCTGGGGCCTACACTGCAAGTTCAGGGAGAGAGGTGGACCCCTGGGTAGCTTGCTGAGGTCAGAGGCCCCTAGGTGGAGGGCCAAGGGGCACCCTGGGGCCTATACTGCAAGTCCAGGGACATCGGTGGACCCCTGGGTAGCTTGCTGGGGTCAGAGGCCCCTAGGTGGAGGGCCACGGGTTCCCCTGGGGCCTATACTGCATGTCCAGGGAGTGAGGTGGACTTCTGGGTAGCTTGCTGGGGTCATAGGCTCCTAGGTGGAGGGCCAGGGGGCACCCTGGGGCCTAAACTGCAAGTCCAGGGAGAGATGTGTACCCCTGGGTAGCTTGCTGGGGTCAGGGGCCCCTAGGTGGAGGACCAGGGGGCACCCTGGGGCCTATACTGCAAGTCCTGGGAGATCAGTGGACCCCTGGGTAGCTTGCTGAGGTCAGAGACCCCTATGTGGAGGGCCAGAAGGTCCCCTGGGGCCCATACTGCAAGTTCAGGGAGTGAGGTGGACTCCTGGCTAGCTTGCTGGGGTCAGAGGCCCCTAGGTGGAGGGCCAAGGGTTCCCCTGGGGCCTATACTGCAAGTCCAGGGACATCGGTGGACCCCTGGGTAGCTTGCTGGGGTCAGAGGCCCCTAGGTGGAGGGCCAGGGGGCACCCTGGGGCCTATACTGCAAGTCCAGGGACATCGGTGGACCACTGTGTAGCTTGCTGGGGTCAGGGGCCCTTAGGTGGAGGGCCAGGGGGCACCCTGGGGCCTATACTGCAAGTCCAGGAAGAGAGGTGGACCCCTGGGTAGCTTGCTGGGGTCAGGGGCCCCTAGGTGGAGGGCCAGGTGGCAGCCTGTGGGCTATACTGCAAGTCCAGGAAGAGAGGTTGACCCCTGGGTAGCTTGCTGAAGTCAGGAGCCACTAGGTGGAGGGCCAGGGGGCACACTGGGGCCTATACTGCAAGCCTAGAAAGAGAGGTGGACCCCTGGGTAGCTTGCTGGGGTCAGAGGCCCCTAGGTGAAGGGCCAGGGGGCACCCTGGGGCCTATACTGCAAGTCCAGGGAGTGAGGTGGACCCCTGGGTAGCTTGCTGGGGTCAGGGTCCCCTAGGTGGATGTCCAGCGGGCACCCTGTGGGCTATACTGCAAGCCCAGGAAGAGAGGTGGACCCCTGGGTAGCTTGCTGGGGTCAGGCGCCCCTGGGTGAAGGGCCAGGGAGCACCCTGAGGCCTATACTGCAAGCCCAGGGAGGGAGGTGGACCCCTGGGTAGCTTGCTGGGGTCAGGGGCCTCTAGGTTGAGGTCCAGGGGGCATCCTCGGGCCTGTACTGCAAGTAAAGGGACATCGGTGGACCCCTGGGTAGCTTGCTGGGGTCAGAGGCCCCTAGGTGGAGGGCCAGGGGATCGCCTGGAGCCTATACTGCAAGTCCAGGGAGTGAGGTGGACTTCTGGGTAGCTTGCTGGGGTCATAGGCTTCTAGGTGGAGGGCCAGGGGGCACCCTGGGGCCTATACTGCAAGTCCAGGGAGAGATGTGGACCCCTGGGTAGCTTGCTGGGGTCAGGGGCCCCTAGGTTGAGGTCCAGGGGGCATCCTGGGGACTATACTGCAAGTCCAGGAAGAGAGGTGGACCCCTGGGTAGCTTGCTGGGGTCAGGGGCCCCTAGTTGGAGGTCCAGGGGGTACCCTGGGGCCTATACTGCAAGTCCAGGGACATCGGTGGACCCCTGGGTAGCTTGCTGGGGTCAGGGGCCCTTAGGTGGAGGGCCAGGGGGCACCCTGAGGCCTATACTGCAAGTACAGGGAGATCAGTGGACCCCTGGGTAGCTTGCTGAGGTCAGAGACCCCTATGTGGAGGGCCAGAAGGTCCCCTGGGGCCTATACTGCAAGTCCAGGGAGTGAGGTACACTCCTGGGTAGCTTGCTGGGGTCAGAGGCCCCTAGGTGGAGGGCCAGGGGGCTCCCTGGGGCCTATACTGCAAGTCCAGGGACATCGGTGGACCCCTGGGTAGCTTGCTGGGGTCAGAGGCCCCTAGGTGGAGGGCCAGGGGGCACCCTGGGGCCTATACTACAAGTCCAGGGACATCGGTGGACCACTGTGTAGCTTGCTGGGGTCAGGGGCCCTTAGGTGGAGGGCCAGGGGGCACCCTGGGGCCTATACTGCAAGTCCAGGAAAAGAGGTAGACCCATGGGTAGCTTGCTGGGGTCAGGCGCCCCTAGGTGAAGGGCCAGGGAGCACCCAGAGGCCTATACTGTAAGCCCAGGGAGGGAGGTGGACCCCTGGGTAGCTTGCTGGGGTCAGGGTCCCCTAGGTGGAGGGCCTGGGGGCACACTGGGGCCTATACTGCAAGTCCAGGAAGAGAGGTGGACCCCTGGGTAGCTTGCAGGGGTCAGAGGCCCCTAGGTGGAGGGCCAGGGGTTCCCCTGGGGCCTACATTGCAAGTCCAGGAAGAGAGGTGGACCCCTGGGTAGCTTGCTGGGGTAAGGGTCCCCTAGGTGGAGGGCCAGGGGGCACACTGGCGCCTATATTGCAAGTCCAGTAAGAGAGGTGGACCCCTGGGTAGCTTGCTGGGGTCAGGCGCCCCTAGGTGAAAGGCCAGGGGGCACCCTGAGGCCTATACTGCAAGCCCAGGGAGGGAGGTGGACCCCTGGGTAGCTTGCTGGGGTCAGGGTCCCCTAGGTGGAGGGCCAAGAGGCACCCTGTGGACTATACTGCAAGTCCAGGAAGAGAGGTGGACCCCTGGGTAGCTTGCTGGGGTCAGGGGCCCCTAGGTGGAGGTCCAGGGGGCACCCTGGGGCCTATACTTCAAGTCCAGGGACATCGGTGGACCCCTGGGTAGCTTGCTGGGGTCAGAGGCCCCTAGGAGGAGGGCCAGGGGGCAACCTGGGGCCTATACTACAAGTCCAGGGACATCAGTGGACCACTCTGTAGCTTGCTGGGGTCAGGGGCCCTTAGGTGGAAGGCCAGGGGGCACCCTGGGGCCTATACTGCAAGTCCAGGAAGAGAGGTAGACCCCTGGGTAGCTTGCAGGGGTCAGGCGCCCCCAGGTGAAGGGCCAGGGAGCACCCTGGGGCCTATACTGCAAGTTGAGGGACATCAGTGGACCCCTGGGTAGCTTGCTGGGGTCAGAGGCCCCCAGGTGGAGGGCCAGGGGTTCCCCTGGAGCCTATACTGCAAGTCCAGGGAGTGAGGTGGACTTCTGGGTAGCTTGCTGGGGTCATAGGCTCCTAGGTGGAGGGCCAGGGGGCACCCTGGGGCCTATTCTGCAAGTCCAGGGAGAGATGTGGACCCCTGGGAAGCTTGCTGGGGTTAGGGGCCCCTAGGTTGAGGTTCAGGGGGCATCCTGGGGCCTATACTGCAAGTCCAGGGACATCGGTGGACCCCTGGGTAGCTTGCTGGGGTCAGGGGCCCTTAGATGGAGGGCCAGGGGGCACCCTGGGGCCTATACTGCAAGTCCAGGGAGTGAGGTGGACTCCTGGGTAGCTTGCTGTGGTCAGAGGCCCCTAGGTGGAGGGCCAGGGGGCACCTTGGGGCCTATACTGCAAGTCCAGGGACATCGGTGGACCCCTGGGTAGCTTGCTGGGGTCAGAGGCCCCTAGGTGGAGGGCCAGGGGGCACCCTGGGGCCTATAATGCAAGTCCAGGGACATCGGTGGACCACTGGGTAGCCTGCTGGGGTCAGGGGCTCTTAGGTGGAGGGCCAGGGGCACCCTGGGGCCTATACTGCAAGTCCAGGAAGAGAAGTGGTCCCCTGGGTAGCTTGCTGGGGTCAGGGTCCCCTAGGTGGAGGGAGAGGGGGCACACTGGGGCCTATACTGCAAGTCCAGGAAGAGAGGTGGACCCCTGGGTAGCTTGCTGGGGTCAGAGGCCCCTTGGTGAAGGGCCAGGGGGCACCCTGGGGCCTATACTGCAAGTCCAGGGAGATCGGTGGACCCCTGGGTAGCTTGCTGGGGTCAGAGGCCCCTAGGTGGAGGGCCAGGGGTTCCCCTGGTGCCTATAATGCAAGTCCAGGAAGAGAGGTGGACCCCTGGGTAGCTTGCTGGGGTAAGGCGCCCCTAGGTGAAGGGCCAGGGAGCACCCTGAGGCCTATACTGCAAGCCCAGGGAGGGAGGTGGACCCCTGGGTAGCTTGCTGGGGTCAGGGTCCCCTAGGTGGAGGGCCAAGGGGCACCCTGGGGCCTATACTGCAAGTCCAGGGACATCGGTGGACCCCTGGGTAGCTTGCTGGGGTCAGAGGCCCCTAGGTGGAGGGCCAGAAGGTCCCCTGGGGCCTATACTGCAAGTCCAGGGAGTAAGGTGGACTTCTATGTAGCTTGATGGGGTCATAGGCTCGTAGGTGGAGGGCCAGGGGGCACCCTGATGCCTACACTGCAAGTCCACGGAGAGATGTGGACCCCTGGGTAGCTTGCTGGGGTCAGGGGCCCCTAGGTTGAGGTCCAGGGGGCACCCTGGGGCCTATACTGCAAGTCCAGGGACATCGGTGGACCCCTGGGTAGCTTGCTGGGGTCAGGGGCCCTTAGGTGGAGGGACAGGGGGCACCCTGAGGCCTATACTGCAAGTCCAGGGAGATCAGTGGACCCCTGGGTAGCTTGCTGAGGTCAGAGACCCCTAGGTTGAGGGCCAGAAGGTCCCCTGGGGCCTATACTGCAAGTTCAGGGAGTGAGGTGGACTCCTGGGTAGCTTGCTGGGGTCAGGGGCCCTTAGGTGGAGGGCCAGGGGGCACCCTGGGGCCTATACTGCAAGTCCAGGAAGAGAGGTGGACCCCTGGGTAGCTTGCTGGGGTCAGGGTCCCCTAGGTGGAGGGCCAGGTGGCAGCCTGAGGGCTATACTGCAAGTCCAGGAAGAGAGGTTGACCCCTGGGTAGCTTGCTGAAGTCAGGAGCCACTAGGTGGAGGGCCAGGGGGCACACTGGGGCCTATACTGCAAGTCTAGGAAGAGAGGTGGACCCTTGGGTCGCTTGCAGGGGTCAGAGGCCCCTAGGTGGAGGGCCAAGGGGCACCCTGGGGCCTATACTGCAAGTCGAGGGACATCAGTGGACCCCTGGGTAGCTTGCTGGGGTCAGAGGCCCCTAAGTGGAGGGCCAGGGGCACCCTGGGGCCTATACTGCAAGCCCAGGGAGGGAGGTGGACCCTTGGGTAGCTTGCTGGGGTCAGGGGCCCTTAGGTGGATTGCCAGGGGGCACCCTGGGGCCTATACTGCAAGTCAAGGAAGAGAAGTGGACCCCTGGGTAGCTTGCTGGGGTCAGGGTCCCCTAGGTGGAGGGAGAGGGGCCACACTGGGGCCCATACTACAAGTCCAGGAAGAGAGATGGACCCCTGGGTAGCTTGCTGGGGTCAGGGGCCCCTAGGTGGAGGGCCAGGTGGCAGCCTGTGGGCTATACTGCAAGTCCAGGAAGAGAGGTTGACCCCTGGGTAGCTTGCTGAAGTCAGGAGCCCCTAGGTGGAGGGCCAGAGGGCACACTGGGGCCTATACTGCAAGACCAGGAAGAGAGGTGGACCCCTGGGTAGCTTGCTGGGGACAGAGGCCCCTAGGTGAAGGGCCAGGGGGCACCCTGGGGCCTATACTGCAAGTCCAAGGAGATCGGTGGACCGCTGGGTAGCTTGCTGGGGTCAGAGACCCCTAAGTGGAGGGCCAGGGGGCACCCTGGGGCCTATACTGCAAGCCCAGGGAGGGAGGTGGACCCCTGGGTAGCTTGCTGGGGTCAGGGTCCCCTAGGTGCAGGGCCAGGGGTTACCCTGTGGGCTATACTGCAAGTCCAGGAATAGAGGTGGACCCCTGGGTAGCTTGGTGGGGTCAGGGGCCCCAAGGTGGATGGCCAGGGGGCACCCTGGGGCCTATATTGCAAGTCCAGTAAGAGAGGTGGACCCCTGGGTAGCTTGCTGGGGTCAGGCGCCCCTAGGTGAAAGGCCAGGGGGCACCCTGAGGCCTATACTGCAAGCCCAGGGAGGGAGGTGGACCCCTGGGTAGCTTGCTGGGGTCAGGGTCCCCTAGGTGGTGGGCCAAGAGGCACCCTGTGGACTATACTGCAAGTCCAGGAAGAGAGGTGGACCCCTGGGTAGCTTGCTGGGGTCAGGGGCCCCTAGGTGGAGGTCCAGGGGGCACCCTGGCGCCTATACTGCAAGTCCAGGGACATCGGTGGAACCCTGGGTAGCTTGCTGGGGTCAGAGGCCCCTAGGTGGAGGGCCAGGGGGCACCCTGGGGCCTATACTACAAGTCCAGGGACATCAGTGGACCACTGTGTAGCTTGCTGGGGTCAGGGGCCCTTAGGTGGAAGGCCAGGGGGCACCCTGGGGCCTATACTGCAAGTCCAGGAAGAGAGGTAGACCCCTGGGTAGCTTGCTGGGGTCAGGCGCCCCTAGGTGAAGGGCCAAGGAGCACCCTGAAGCCTATACTGCAAGCCCATGGAGGGAGGTGGACCCCTGGGTAGCTTGCTGTGGTCAGGGTCCCCTAGGTGGAGGGCCAAGGGGCACCCTGTGGGCTATACTGCAAGTCCAGGAAGAGAGGTGGACCCCTGGGTAACTTGCTGGGGTCATAGGCTCCAAGGTGGAGGGCCAGGGGGCACCCTGGGGCCTACACTGCAAGTCCAGGGAGAGAGGTGGACCCCTGGGTAGCTTGCTGAGGTCAGAGGCCCCTAGGTGGAGGGCCAAGGGGCACCCTGGGGCCTATACTGCAAGTCCAGGGGCATCGGTGGACCCCTGGGTAGCTTACTGGGGTCAGAGGCCCCTAAGTGGAGGGCCAGGGGTTCCCCTGGGGCCTTTACTGCAAGTCCAGGGAGTGATGTAGACTTCTGGGTAGCTTGCTGGGGTCATAGCCTCCTAGGTGGAGGGCCAGGGGGCACCCTGGGGATTACATTGCAAGTCCAGGGAGAGATGTGGACCCCTGGGTAGCTTGCTGGGGTCAGGGGCCCCTAGATGCAGGTCCAGGGGGCACCCTGGGGCCTATACTGCAAGTCCAGGGACATCGGTGAACCCCTGGGTAGCTTGCTGGGGTCAGGGGCCCTTAGGTGGAGGGACAGGGGGCACCCTGAGGCCTATACTGCAAGTCCAGGGAGATCAGTGGACCCCTGGGTAGCTTGCTGAGGTCAGAGACCCCTATGTGGAGAGCCAGAAGGTCCCCTGGGGCCTATACTGCAAGTTCAGGGAGTGAGGTGGACTCCTGGGTAGCTTGCTGGGGTCAGAGGCCCCTAGGTGGAGGGCCAGGGGGCACCCTGGGGCCTATACTGCAAGTCCAGGGACATCGGTGGACCCCTGAGTAGCTTGCTGGGGTCAGAGGCCCCTAGGTGGAGGACCAGGGGGCACCCTGGGGCCTATACTGCAAGTCCAGGGACATCGGTGGACCCCTTTGTAGCTTGCTGGGGTCAGGGGCCCTTAGGTGGAGGGCCAGGGGGCACCCTGGGGCCTATACTGCAAGTCCAGGAAGAGAGGTGGACCCCTGGGTAGCTTGCTGGGGTCAGGGGCCCCTAGGTGGTGGGCCAGGTGGCAGCCTGTGGGCTATACTGCAAGTCCAGGAAGAGAGGTTGACCCCTGGGTAGCTTGCTGAAGTCAGGAGCCACTAGGTGGAGGGCCAGGGGGCACACTGGGGCCTATACTGCAAGTCTAGGAAGAGAGGTGGACCCCTGGATAGCTTGCTGGGGTCAGAGGCCCCTAGGTGAAGGGCCAGGGGGCACCCTGGTGCCTATACTGCAAGTCCAGGGAGATCGGTGGACCCCTGGGTAGCTTGCTGGGGTCAAAGGCCCCAAGGTGGAGGGCCAGGGGTTCCCCTGGGGCCTATATTGCAAGTCCAGGAAGAGAGGTGGACCCCTGGGTAGCTTGCTGGGGTCAGGCGCCCCTAGGTGAAGGGCCAGGGGGCACCCTGAGGCCTATACTGCAAGCCCAGGGAGGGAGGTGAACCCCTGGGTAGCTTGCTGGGGTCAGGGTCCCCTAGTTGGATGGCCAGGGGGCACCCTGTGGGCTATACTGCAAGTCCAGGAAGAGAGGTGGACCCCGGGGTAGCTTGCTGGGGTCAGAGGCCCCTAGGTGGAGGGCCAGGGGGCACCCTGGGGCCTATACTGCAAGTCCAGGAAGAGAGGTAGACCCCTGGGTAGCTTGCTGGGGTCAGGCGCCCCTAGGTGAAGGGCCAGGGAGCACCCAGAGGCCTATACTGCAAGCCCAGGGAGGGAGGTGGACCCCTGGGTAGCTTGCTGGGGTCAGGGTTCCCTAGGTGGAGGGCCTGGGGGCACACTGGGGCCTATACTGCAAGTCCAGGAAGAGAGGTGGACCCCTGGGTAGCTTGCAGGGGTCAGAGGCCCCTAGGTGGAGGGCCAAGGGTTCCCCTGGGGCCTATATTGCACGTCCAGGAAGAGAGGTGGACCCCTGGGTAGCTTGCTGGGGTCAGGCGCCCCTAGGTGAAGGGCCAGGGAGCACCCTGAGGCCTATACTGCAAGCCCAGGGAGGGAGGTGGACCCCTGGGTAGCTTGCTGGGGTCAGGGTCCCCTAGGTGGATGGCCAGGGGGCACCCTGTGGGCTATACTGCAAGTCTAGGAAGAGAGGTGGACCCCTGGGTAGCTTGCTGGGGTCAGAGGCCCCTAGGTGGAGGGCCAGGGGTTCCCCTGGGGCCTATACTGCAAGTCCAGGGAGTAAGGTTGACTTCTGGGTAGCTTGATGGGGTCATAGGCTCCTTGGTGGAGGGCCAGGGGGCACCCTGGGGCCTACACTGCAAGTCCAGGGAGAGATGTGGACCCCTGGGTAGCTTGCTAGGGTCAGGGGCCCCTAGGTTGAGGTCCAGGGGGCACCCTGGGGCCTATACTGCAAGTCCAGGGACATCGGTGGACCCCTGGGTAGCTTGCTGGGGTCAGGGGCCCTTAGGTGGAGCGCCAGGGGGCACCCTTGGGCCTATACTGCAAGTCCAGGGAGTGAGGTGGACTCCCGGGTAGCTTGCTGGGGTCAGAGGCCCCTAGGTTGAGGGCCAGGGGGCACCCTGGGGCCTATACTGCAAGTCCAGGGACATCGGTGGACCCCTGGGTAGCTTGCTGGGGTCAGAGGCCCCTTGGTGGAGGGCCAGGGGGCACCCTGGGGCCTATACTGCAATTCCAGGAACATCAGTGGACCACTGGGTAGCTTGCTAGGGTCAGGGGCCCTTAGGTGGAGGGCCAGGGGGCACCCTGGGGCCTATACTGCAAGTCCAGGAAGAGAGGTTGACCACTGGGTAGCTTGCTGAAGTCTGGAGCCCCTAGGTGGAGGGCCAGGGGGCACACTGGGGCCTATACTGCAAGTCCAGGAAGAGAGGTGGACCCCTGGGTAGCTTGTTGGGGTCAGAGGCCCCTAGGTGAAGGGCCAGGGGGCACCCTGGGGCCTATACTGCAAGTCCAAGGACATCGGTGGACCGCTGGGTAGCTTGCGGGGGTCAGAGGCCCCTAAGTGGAGGGCCAGGGGGCACCCTGGGGCCTATACTGGAAGCCCAGGGAGGGAGGTGGACCCCTGGGTAGCTTGCTGGGGTCAGGGTCCCCTAGGTGGAGGGCCAGGGGTCACCCTGTGGGCTATACTGCAAGTCCAGGAAGAGAGGTGGACCCCTGGGTAGCTTGCTGGGGTCATAGGCTCCTAGGTGGAGGGCCAGGGGGCACCCTGGGGCCTACACTGCAAGTCCAGGAAGAGAGGTGGACCCCTAGGTAGCTTGCTGGGGTCATAGGCTCCTAGGTGGAGGGCCAGGGGGCACCCTGGGGCCTATACTGCAAGTCCAGGGACATCGGTGGACCACTGGGTAGCTTGCTGGGGTCAGGGGCCCTTAGGTGGAGGGCCAGGGGGCACACTGGGGCCTATACTGCAAGTCCAGGAAGAGAGGTGGACCCCTGGGTAGCTTGCTGGGGTCAGGGGCCCCTTGGTGAAGGGCCAGGGGGCACCCTGGGGCCTATAATGCAAGTCCAGGGAGATCGGTGGACCCCTGGGTAGCTTGCTGGGGTCAGAGGCCCCTAGGTGGAGGGCCAGGGGTTCCCCTGGGGCCTATATTGCAAGTCCAGGAAGAGAGGTGGACCCCTGGGTAGCTTGCTGGGGTAAGGCGCCCCTAGGTGAAGGGCCAGGGAGCACCCTGAGGCCTTTACTGCAAGCCAAGGGAGGGAGGTGGACCCCTGGGTAGCTTGCTGGAGTCAGTGTCCCCTAGGTGGATGGCCAGGGGGCACCCTGTGGGCTATACTGCAAGTCCAGGAAGAGAGGTGGACCCCTGGGTAGCTTGCTGGGGTAAGAGGCCCCTAGGTGGAGGGCAAAGGGGCACCCTGGGGCCTATACTGCAAGTCCAGGGACATCGGTGGACCACTGGGTAGCTTGCTGGGGTCTGAGGCCCCTAAGTGGAGGGCCAGGGGTTCCCCTGGGGCCTATACTGCAAGTCCAGGGAGTAAGGTGGACTTCTGGGTAGCTTGATGGGCTCATAGGCTCCTAGGTGGAGGGCCAGAGGGCACCCTGGGGCCTACACTGCAAGTCCAGGGAGAGATGTGGACCCCTGGGTAGCTTGCTGGGGTCAGGGGCCCCTAGGTTGAGGTCCAGGGGGCACCCTGGGGCCTATAATGCAAGTCCAGGGACATTGGTGGACCCCTGGGTAGCTTGCTGGGGTCAGGGGCCCTTAGGTGGAGGGCCAGGGGGCACCCTTGGGCCTATACTGCAAGTCCAGGGAGTGAGGTGGACTCCTGGGTAGCTTGCTGGGGTCAGAGGCCCCTAGGTGGAGGGCCAGGGGGCACCCTGGGGCCTATACTGCAAGTCCAGGGACATCGGTGGACCCCTGGGTAGCTTGCTGGGGTCAGAGGCCCCTAGGTGGAGGGCCAGGGGGCACCCTGGGGCCTATACTACAAGTCCAGGGACATCGGTGGACCACTGTGTAGCTTGCTGGTGTCAGGGGCCCTTAGGTGGAGGGCCAGGGGGCACCCTGGGGCCTATACTGCAAGTCCAGGAAGAGAGGTAGACCCCTGGGTAGCTTGCTGGGGTCAGGCGCCCCTAGGTGAAGGGCCAGGGAGCACCCAAAGGCCTATACTGCAAGTCCAGGGAGTGAGGTGGACTACCGGGTAGCTTGCTGGTGTCAGAGGCCCCTTGGTGGAGGGCCAGGGGGCACCCTGGGGCCTATACTGCAAGTCCAGGAACATCGGTGGACCACTGGGTAGCTTGCTGGGGTCAGGGGCCCTTAGGTGGAGGGCCAGGGGGCACCCTGGGGCCTATACTGCAAGTCCAGGAAGAGAGGTTGACCCCTGGGTAGCTTGCTGAAGTCTGGAGCCCCCAGGTGGAGGGCCAGGGGGCACACTGGGGCCTATACTGCAAGTCCAGGAAGAGAGGTGGACCCCTGGGTAGCTTGCTGGGGTCAAAGGCCCCTAGGTGAAGGGCCAGGGGGCACCCTGGGGCCTATACTGCAAGTCCAAAGACATCGGTGGACCGCTGGGTAGCTTGCGGGGGTCTGAGGTACCTAAGTGGAGGGCCAGGGGGCACCCTGGGGCCTATACTGGAAGCCCAGGGAGGGAGGTGGACCCCTGGGTAGCTTGCTGGGGTCAGGGTCCCCTAGGTGTAGGGCCAGGGGTCACCCTGTGGGCTATACTGCAAGTCCAGGAAGAGAGGTGAACCCCTGGGTAGCTTGGTGGGGTCAGGGGCCCCTAGGTGGATGTCCAGGGGGCACCCTGGGGCCTATTTTGCAAGTCCAGGAAGAGAGGTGGACCCCTGGGTAGCTTGCTGGGGTCAGGCGCCCCTAGGTGAAAGGCCAGGGGGCACCCTGAGGCCTATACTGCAAGCCCAGGGAGGGAGATGGACCCCTGGGTAGCTCTCTGGGGTCAGAGTCCCCTAGGTGGAGGGCCTGGGGGCACCCTGTGGGCTATACTGCAAGTCCAGGAAGAGAGATGTGGACCCCTGGGTAGCTTGCTGGGGTCATAGGCTCCTAGGTGGAGGGCCAGGGGGCACCCTGGGGCCTACACTACAAGTTCAGGGAGAGAGGTGGACCCCTGGGTAGCTTGCTGAGGTCAGAGGCCCCTAGGTGGAGGGCCAAGGGGCACCCTGGGGCCTATACTGCAAGTCCAGGGACATCGTTGGACCCCTGGGTAGCTAGCTGGGGTTAGAGGCCCCTAGGTGGAGAGCCAGGGGGTCCCTTGGGGCCTATACTGCAAGTCCAGGGAGTGAGGTGGACTTCTGGGTAGCTTGCTGGGGTCATATGCTCCTAGGTGGAGGGCCAGGGGGCACCCAGGGGCCTACACTGCAAGTCCAGGGAGAGTTGTGGACCCCTGGGTAGCTTGCTGGGGTCAGGGGCCCCTAGGTGGAGGGCCAGGGGGCACCCTGGGGCCTATACTGCAAGTCCAGGGACATCGGTGGACCCCTGGGTAGCTTGCTGGGGTCAGAGGCCCCTAGGTGGAGGGCCAGGGGGCATCCTGGGGCCTATACTGCAAGACCAGGGACATCGGTGGACCACTGTGTAGCTTGCTGGGGTCAGGGGCCCTTAGGTGGAGGGCCAGGGGGCACCCTGGGGCCTATAGTGCAAGTCCAGGAAGAGAGGTGGACCCCTGGGTAGCTTGCTGGGGTCAGGGGCCCCTAGGTGGAGGGCCATGTGGCAGCCTGTGGGCTATACTGCAAGTCCAGGAAGAGAGGTGAACCCCTGGGTAGCTTGGTGGGGTCAGGGGCCCCTATGTGGATGGCGAGGGGGCACCCTGGGGCCTATTTTGCAAGTCCAGGAAGAGAGGTGGACCCCTGGGTAGCTTGCTGGGGTCAGGCATCCCTAGGTGAAAGGCCAGGGGGCACCCTGAGGCCTACACTGCAAGCCCAGGGAGGGAGGTGGACCCCTGGGTAGCTCTCTGGGGTCAGAGTCCCCTAGGTGGAGGGCCTGGGGGCACCCTGTGGGCTATACTGCAAGTCCAGGAAGAGAGGTGGACCCCTGGGTAGCTTGCTGGGGTCATAGGCTCCTAGGTGGAGGGCCAGGGGGCACCCTGGGGCCTACACTGCAAGTTCAGGGAGAGAGGTGGACCCCTGGGTAGCTTGCTGAGGTCAGAGGCCCCTAGGTGGAGGGCCAAGGGGCACCCTGGGGCCTATACTGCAAGTCCAGGGACATCGGTGGACCCCTGGGTAGCTTGCTGGGGTCAGAGGCCCCTAGGTGGAGGGCCACGGGTTCCCCTGGGGCCTATACTGCATGTCCAGGGAGTGAGGTGGACTTCTGGGTAGCTTGCTGGGGTCATAGGCTCCTAGGTGGAGGGCCAGGGGGCACCCTGGGGCCTATACTGCAAGTCCAGGGAGAGATGTGTACCCCTGGGTAGCTTGCTGGGGTCAGGGGCCCCTGGGTAGCTTGCTGGGGTCAGGGGCCCCTAGGTGGAGGACCAGGGGGCACCCTGGGGCCTATACTGCAAGTCCTGGGAGATCAGTGGACCCCTGGGTAGCTTGCTGAGGTCAGAGACCCCTATGTGGAGGGCCAGAAGGTCCCCTGGGGCCCATACTGCAAGTTCAGGGAGTGAGGTGGACTCCTGGGTAGCTTGCTGGGGTCAGAGGCCCCTAGGTGGAGGGCCAAGGGTTCCCCTGGGGCCTATACTGCAAGTCCAGGGACATCGGTGGACCCCTGGGTAGCTTGCTGGGGTCAGAGGCCCCTAGGTGGAGGGCCAAGGGGCACCCTGGGGCCTATACTGCAAGTCCAGGGACATCGGTGGACCACTGTGTAGCTTGCTGGGGTCAGGGGCCCTTAGGTGGAGGGCCAGGGGGCACCCTGGGGCCTATACTGCAAGTCCAGGAAGAGAGGTGGACCCCTGGGTAGCTTGCTGGGGTCAGGGGCCCCTAGGTGGAGGGCCAGGTGGCAGCCTGTGGGCTATACTGCAAGTCCAGGAAGAGAGGTTGACCCCTGGGTAGCTTGCTGAAGTCAGGAGCCACTAGGTGGAGGGCCAGGGGGCACACTGGGGCCTATACTGCAAGCCTAGAAAGAGAGGTGGACCCCTGGGTAGCTTGCTGGGGTCAGAGGCCCCTAGGTGAAGGGCCAGGGGGCACCCTGGGGCCTATACTGCAAGTCCAGGGAGTGAGGTGGACCCCTGGGTAGCTTGCTGGGGTCAGGGTCCCCTAGGTGGATGTCCAGCGGGCACCCTGTGGGCTATACTGCAAGCCCAGGAAGAGAGGTGGACCCCTGGGTAGCTTGCTGGGGTCAGGCGCCCCTGGGTGAAGGGCCAGGGAGCACCCTGAGGCCTATACTGCAAGCCCAGGGAGGGAGGTGGACCCCTGGGTAGCTTGCTGGGGTCAGGGGCCTCTAGGTTGAGGTCCAGGGGGCATCCTGGGGCCTGTACTGCAAGTAAAGGGACATCGGTGGACCCCTGGGTAGCTTGCTGGGGTCAGAGGCCCCTAGGTGGAGGGCCAGGGGATCCCCTGGAGCCTATACTGCAAGTCCAGGGAGTGAGGTGGACTTCTGGGTAGCTTGCTGGGGTCATAGGCTTCTAGGTGGAGGGCCAGGGGGCACCCTGGGGCCTATACTGCAAATCCAGGGAGTGAGGTGGACTCCTGGGTAGCTTGCTGGGGTCAGAGGCCCCTAGGTGTAGGGCCAGGGGTCACCATGTGGGCTATACTGCAAGTCCAGGAAAAGAGGTGAACCCCTGGGTAGCTTGGTGGGGTCAGGGGCCCCTAGGTGGATGGCCAGGGGGCACCCTGGGACCTATTTTGCAAGTCCAGGAAGAGAGTTGGACCCCTGGGTAGCTTGCTGGGGTCAGGCGCCCCTAGGTGGAGGGCCAGGGGTTCCCCTGGGGCCTATATTGCAAGTCCAGGAAGAGAAGTGGACCCCTGGGTAGCTTGCTGGGGTAAGGGTCCCCTAGGTGGAGGGCCAGGGGGCACACTGGGGCCTATACTGAAAGTCCAGGGAGATCGGTAGACCCCTGGGTAGCTTGCTGGGGTCAGAGGCCCCTAGGTGGATGGCCAGGGGGCACCCTATAGGCTATACTGCAAGTCCAGGAAGAGAGGTGGACCCCTGGGTAGCTTGCCGGGGTTAGAGGCCCCTAGGTGGAGGGCCAAGGGGCACCCTGGGGCCTATACTGCAAGTCCAGGGACATCGGTGGACCCCTGGGTAGCTTGCTGGGGTCATAGGCTCCTAGGTGGAGGGCCAGGGGGCACCCTGGGGCCTATACTGCAAGTCCAGGAAGAGAGGTAGACCCCTGGGTAGCTTGCTGGGGTCAGGCGCCCCTAGGTGAAGGGCCAGGGAGCACCCAGAGGCCTATACTGCAAGCCCAGGGAGGGAGGTGGACCCCTGGGTAGCTTGCTGGGGTCAGGGTTCCCTAGGTGGAGGGCCTGGGGGTACACTGGGGCCTATACTGCAAGTCCAGGAAGAGAGGTGGACCCCTGGGTAGCTTGCAGGGGTCAGAGGCCCCTAGGTGGAGGGCCAAGGGTTCCCCTGGGGCCTATATTGCACGTCCAGGAAGAGAGGTGGACCCCTGGGTAGCTTGCTGGGGTCAGGCGCCCCTAGGTGAAGGGCCAGGGAGCACCCTGAGGCCTATACTGCAAGTCCAGGGAGGGAGGTGGACCCCTGGGTAGCTTGCTGGGGTCAGGGTCCCCTAGGTGGATGGCCAGGGGGCACCCTGTGGGCTATACTGCAAGTCTAGGAAGAGAGGTGGACCCCTGGGTAGCTTGCTGGGGTCAGAGGCCCCTAGGTGGAGGGCCAGGGGTTCCCCTGGGGCCTATACTGCAAGTCCAGGGAGTAAGGTTGACTTCTGGGTAGCTTGATGGGGTCATAGGCTCCTTGGTGGAGGGCCAGGGGGCACCCTGGGGCCTACACTGCAAGTCCAGGGAGAGATGTGGACCCCTGGGTAGCTTGCTAGGGTCAGGGGCCCCTAGGTTGAGGTCCAGGGGGCACCCTGGGGCCTATACTGCAAGTCCAGGGACATCGGTGGACCCCTGGGTAGCTTGCTGGGGTCAGGGGCCCTTAGGTGGAGGGCCAGGGGGCACCCTTGGGCCTATACTGCAAGTCCAGGGAGTGAGTTGGACTCCCGGGTAGCTTGCTGGGGTCAGAGGCCCCTAGGTTGAGGGCCAGGGGGCACCCGGGGGCCTATACTGCAAGTCCAGGGACATCGGTGGACCCCTGGGTAGCTTGCTGGGGTCAGAGGCCCCTTGGTGGAGGGCCAGGGGGCACCCTGGGGCCTATACTGCAATTCCAGGAACATCGGTGGACCACTGGGTAGCTTGCTAGGGTCAGGGGCCCTTAGGTGGAGGGCCAGGGGGCACCCTGGGGCCTATACTGCAAGTCCAGGAAGAGAGGTTGACCACTGGGTAGCTTGCTGAAGTCTGGAGCCCCTAGGTGGAGGGCCAGGGGGCACACTGGGGCCTATACTGCAAGTCCAGGAAGAGAGGTGGACCCCTGGGTAGCTTGTTGGGGTCAGAGGCCCCTAGGTGAAGGGCCAGGGGGCACCCTGGGGCCTATACTGCAAGTCCAAGGACATCGGTGGACCGCTGGGTAGCTTGCGGGGGTCAGAGGCCCCTAAGTGGAGGGCCAGGGGGCACCCTGGGGCCTATACTGGAAGCCCAGGGAGGGAGGTGGACCCCTGGGTAGCTTGCTGGGGTCAGGGTCCCCTAGGTGGAGGGCCAGGGGTCACCCTGTGGGCTATACTGCAAGTCCAGGAAGAGAGGTGGACCCCTGGGTAGCTTGCTGGGGTCATAGGCTCCTAGGTGGAGGGCCAGGGGGCACCCTGGGGCCTACACTGCAAGTCCAGGAAGAGAGGTGGACCCCTAGGTAGCTTGCTGGGGTCATAGGCTCCTAGGTGGAGGGCCAGGGGGCACCCTGGGGCCTATACTGCAAGTCCAGGGACATCGGTGGACCACTGGGTAGCTTGCTGGGGTCAGGGGCCCTTAGGTGGAGGGCCAGGGGGCACACTGGGGCCTATACTGCAAGTCCAGGAAGAGAGGTGGACCCCTGGGTAGCTTGCTGGGGTCAGGGGCCCCTTGGTGAAGGGCCAGGGGGCACCCTGGGGCCTATAATGCAAGTCCAGGGAGATCGGTGGACCCCTGGGTAGCTTGCTGGGGTCAGAGGCCCCTAGGTGGAGGGCCAGGGGTTCCCCTGGGGCCTATATTGCAAGTCCAGGAAGAGAGGTGGACCCCTGGGTAGCTTGCTGGGGTAAGGCGCCCCTAGGTGAAGGGCCAGGGAGCACCCTGAGGCCTTTACTGCAAGCCAAGGGAGGGAGGTGGACCCCTGGGTAGCTTGCTGGAGTCAGTGTCCCCTAGGTGGATGGCCAGGGGGCACCCTGTGGGCTATACTGCAAGTCCAGGAAGAGAGGTGGACCCCTGGGTAGCTTGCTGGGGTAAGAGGCCCCTAGGTGGAGGGCAAAGGGGCACCCTGGGGCCTATACTGCAAGTCCAGGGACATCGGTGGACCACTGGGTAGCTTGCTGGGGTCTGAGGCCCCTAAGTGGAGGGCCAGGGGTTCCCCTGGGGCCTATACTGCAAGTCCAGGGAGTAAGGTGGACTTCTGGGTAGCTTGATGGGCTCATAGGCTCCTAGGTGGAGGGCCAGAGGGCACCCTGGGGCCTACACTGCAAGTCCAGGGAGAGATGTGGACCCCTGGGTAGCTTGCTGGGGTCAGGGGCCCCTAGGTTGAGGTCCAGGGGGCACCCTGGGGCCTATAATGCAAGTCCAGGGACATTGGTGGACCCCTGGGTAGCTTGCTGGGGTCAGGGGCCCTTAGGTGGAGGGCCAGGGGGCACCCTTGGGCCTATACTGCAAGTCCAGGGAGTGAGGTGGACTCCTGGGTAGCTTGCTGGGGTCAGAGGCCCCTAGGTGGAGGGCCAGGGGGCACCCTGGGGCCTATACTGCAAGTCCAGGGACATCGGTGGACCCCTGGGTAGCTTGCTGGGGTCAGAGGCCCCTAGGTGGAGGGCCAGGGGGCACCCTGGGGCCTATACTACAAGTCCAGGGACAACGGTGGACCACTGTGTAGCTTGCTGGTGTCAGGGGCCCTTAGGTGGAGGGCCAGGGGGCACCCTGGGGCCTATACTGCAAGTCCAGGAAGAGAGGTAGACCCCTGGGTAGCTTGCTGGGGTCAGGCGCCCCTAGGTGAAGGGCCAGGGAGCACCCAAAGGCCTATACTGCAAGTCCAGGGAGTGAGGTGGACTACCGGGTAGCTTGCTGGTGTCAGAGGCCCCTTGGTGGAGGGCCAGGGGGCACCCTGGGGCCTATACTGCAAGTCCAGGAACATCGGTGGACCACTGGGTAGCTTGCTGGGGTCAGGGGCCCTTAGGTGGAGGGCCAGGGGGCACCCTGGGGCCTATACTGCAAGTCCAGGAAGAGAGGTTGACCCCTGGGTAGCTTGCTGAAGTCTGGAGCCCCCAGGTGGAGGGCCAGGGGGCACACTGGGGCCTATACTGCAAGTCCAGGAAGAGAGGTGGACCCCTGGGTAGCTTGCTGGGGTCAAAGGCCCCTAGGTGAAGGGCCAGGGGGCACCCTGGGGCCTATACTGCAAGTCCAAAGACATCGGTGGACCGCTGGGTAGCTTGCGGGGGTCTGAGGTACCTAAGTGGAGGGCCAGGGGGCACCCTGGGGCCTATACTGGAAGCCCAGGGAGGGAGGTGGACCCCTGGGTAGCTTGCTGGGGTCAGGGTCCCCTAGGTGTAGGGCCAGGGGTCACCCTGTGGGCTATACTGCAAGTCCAGGAAGAGAGGTGAACCCCTGGGTAGCTTGGTGGGGTCAGGGGCCCCTAGGTGGATGTCCAGGGGGCACCCTGGGGCCTATTTTGCAAGTCCAGGAAGAGAGGTGGACCCCTGGGTAGCTTGCTGGGGTCAGGCGCCCCTAGGTGAAAGGCCAGGGGGCACCCTGAGGCCTATACTGCAAGCCCAGGGAGGGAGATGGACCCCTGGGTAGCTCTCTGGGGTCAGAGTCCCCTAGGTGGAGGGCCTGGGGGCACCCTGTGGGCTATACTGCAAGTCCAGGAAGAGAGATGTGGACCCCTGGGTAGCTTGCTGGGGTCATAGGCTCCTAGGTGGAGGGCCAGGGGGCACCCTGGGGCCTACACTACAAGTTCAGGGAGAGAGGTGGACCCCTGGGTAGCTTGCTGAGGTCAGAGGCCCCTAGGTGGAGGGCCAAGGGGCACCCTGGGGCCTATACTGCAAGTCCAGGGACATCGTTGGACCCCTGGGTAGCTTGCTGGGGTTAGAGGCCCCTAGGTGGAGAGCCAGGGGGTCCCTTGGGGCCTATACTGCAAGTCCAGGGAGTGAGGTGGACTTCTGGGTAGCTTGCTGGGGTCATATGCTCCTAGGTGGAGGGCCAGGGGGCACCCAGGGGCCTACACTGCAAGTCCAGGGAGAGTTGTGGACCCCTGGGTAGCTTGCTGGGGTCAGGCGCCCCTAGGTGAAGGGCCAGGGAGCACCCAAAGGCCTATACTGCAAGTCCAGGGAGTGAGGTGGACTACCGGGTAGCTTGCTGGTGTCAGAGGCCCCTTGGTGGAGGGCCAGGGGGCACCCTGGGGCCTATACTGCAAGTCCAGGAACATCGGTGGACCACTGGGTAGCTTGCTGGGGTCAGGGGCCCTTAGGTGGAGGGCCAGGGGGCACCCTGGGGCCTATACTGCAAGTCCAGGAAGAGAGGTTGACCCCTGGGTAGCTTGCTGAAGTCTGGAGCCCCCAGGTGGAGGGCCAGGGGGCACACTGGGGCCTATACTGCAAGTCCAGGAAGAGAGGTGGACCCCTGGGTAGCTTGCTGGGGTCAAAGGCCCCTAGGTGAAGGGCCAGGGGGCACCCTGGGGCCTATACTGCAAGTCCAAAGACATCGGTGGACCGCTGGGTAGCTTGCGGGGGTCTGAGGTACCTAAGTGGAGGGCCAGGGGGCACCCTGGGGCCTATACTGGAAGCCCAGGGAGGGAGGTGGACCCCTGGGTAGCTTGCTGGGGTCAGGGTCCCCTAGGTGTAGGGCCAGGGGTCACCCTGTGGGCTATACTGCAAGTCCAGGAAGAGAGGTGAACCCCTGGGTAGCTTGGTGGGGTCAGGGGCCCCTAGGTGGATGTCCAGGGGGCACCCTGGGGCCTATTTTGCAAGTCCAGGAAGAGAGGTGGACCCCTGGGTAGCTTGCTGGGGTCAGGCGCCCCTAGGTGAAAGGCCAGGGGGCACCCTGAGGCCTATACTGCAAGCTCAGGGAGGGAGATGGACCCCTGGGTAGCTCTCTGGGGTCAGAGTCCCCTAGGTGGAGGGCCTGGGGGCACCCTGTGGGCTATACTGCAAGTCCAGGAAGAGAGATGTGGACCCCTGGGTAGCTTGCTGGGGTCATAGGCTCCTAGGTGGAGGGCCAGGGGGCACCCTGGGGCCTACACTACAAGTTCAGGGAGAGAGGTGGACCCCTGGGTAGCTTGCTGAGGTCAGAGGCCCCTAGGTGGAGGGCCAAGGGGCACCCTGGGGCCTATACTGCAAGTCCAGGGACATCGTTGGACCCCTGGGTAGCTTGCTGGGGTTAGAGGCCCCTAGGTGGAGAGCCAGGGGGTCCCTTGGGGCCTATACTGCAAGTCCAGGGAGTGAGGTGGACTTCTGGGTAGCTTGCTGGGGTCATATGCTCCTAGGTGGAGGGCCAGGGGGCACCCAGGGGCCTACACTGCAAGTCCAGGGAGAGTTGTGGACCCCTGGGTAGCTTGCTGGGGTCAGGGGCCCCTAGGTGGAGGGCCAGGGGGCACCCTGGGGCCTATACTGCAAGTCCAGGGACATCGGTGGACCCCTGGGTAGCTTGCTGGGGTCAGAGGCCCCTAGGTGGAGGGCCAGGGGGCATCCTGGGGCCTATACTGCAAGACCAGGGACATCGGTGGACCACTGTGTAGCTTGCTGGGGTCAGGGGCCCTTAGGTGGAGGGCCAGGGGGCACCCTGGGGCCTATAGTGCAAGTCCAGGAAGAGAGGTGGACCCCTGGGTAGCTTGCTGGGGTCAGGGGCCCCTAGGTGGAGGGCCATGTGGCAGCCTGTGGGCTATACTGCAAGTCCAGGAAGAGAGGTGAACCCCTGGGTAGCTTGGTGGGGTCAGGGGCCCCTATGTGGATGGCGAGGGGGCACCCTGGGGCCTATTTTGCAAGTCCAGGAAGAGAGGTGGACCCCTGGGTAGCTTGCTGGGGTCAGGCATCCCTAGGTGAAAGGCCAGGGGGCACCCTGAGGCCTACACTGCAAGCCCAGGGAGGGAGGTGGACCCCTGGGTAGCTCTCTGGGGTCAGAGTCCCCTAGGTGGAGGGCCTGGGGGCACCCTGTGGGCTATACTGCAAGTCCAGGAAGAGAGGTGGACCCCTGGGTAGCTTGCTGGGGTCATAGGCTCCTAGGTGGAGGGCCAGGGGGCACCCTGGGGCCTACACTGCAAGTTCAGGGAGAGAGGTGGACCCCTGGGTAGCTTGCTGAGGTCAGAGGCCCCTAGGTGGAGGGCCAAGGGGCACCCTGGGGCCTATACTGCAAGTCCAGGGACATCGGTGGACCCCTGGGTAGCTTGCTGGGGTCAGAGGCCCCTAGGTGGAGGGCCACGGGTTCCCCTGGGGCCTATACTGCATGTCCAGGGAGTGAGGTGGACTTCTGGGTAGCTTGCTGGGGTCATAGGCTCCAAGGTGGAGGGCCAGGGGGCACCCTGGGGCCTATACTGCAAGTCCAGGGAGAGATGTGTACCCCTGGGTAGCTTGCTGGGGTCAGGGGCCCCTGGGTAGCTTGCTGGGGTCAGGGGCCCCTAGGTGGAGGACCAGGGGGCACCCTGGGGCCTATACTGCAAGTCCTGGGAGATCAGTGGACCCCTGGGTAGCTTGCTGAGGTCAGAGACCCCTATGTGGAGGGCCAGAAGGTCCCCTGGGGCCCATACTGCAAGTTCAGGGAGTGAGGTGGACTCCTGGGTAGCTTGCTGGGGTCAGAGGCCCCTAGGTGGAGGGCCAAGGGTTCCCCTGGGGCCTATACTGCAAGTCCAGGGACATCGGTGGACCCCTGGGTAGCTTGCTGGGGTCAGAGGCCCCTAGGTGGAGGGCCAGGGGGCACCCTGGGGCCTATACTGCAAGTCCAGGGACATCGGTGGACCACTGTGTAGCTTGCTGGGGTCAGGGGCCCTTAGGTGGAGGGCCAGGGGGCACCCTGGGGCCTATACTGCAAGTCCAGGAAGAGAGGTGGACCCCTGGGTAGCTTGCTGGGGTCAGGGGCCCCTAGGTGGAGGGCCAGGTGGCAGCCTGTGGGCTATACTGCAAGTCCAGGAAGAGAGGTTGACCCCTGGGTAGCTTGCTGAAGTCAGGAGCCACTAGGTGGAGGGCCAGGGGGCACACTGGGGCCTATACTGCAAGCCTAGAAAGAGAGGTGGACCCCTGGGTAGCTTGCTGGGGTCAGAGGCCCCTAGGTGAAGGGCCAGGGGGCACCCTGGGGCCTATACTGCAAGTCCAGGGAGTGAGGTGGACCCCTGGGTAGCTTGCTGGGGTCAGGGTCCCCTAGGTGGATGTCCAGCGGGCACCCTGTGGGCTATACTGCAAGCCCAGGAAGAGAGGTGGACCCCTGGGTAGCTTGCTGGGGTCAGGCGCCCCTGGGTGAAGGGCCAGGGAGCACCCTGAGGCCTATACTGCAAGCCCAGGGAGGGAGGTGGACCCCTGGGTAGCTTGCTGGGGTCAGGGGCCTCTAGGTTGAGGTCCAGGGGGCATCCTGGGGCCTGTACTGCAAGTAAAGGGACATCGGTGGACCCCTGGGTAGCTTGCTGGGGTCAGAGGCCCCTAGGTGGAGGGCCAGGGGATCCCCTGGAGCCTATACTGCAAGTCCAGGGAGTGAGGTGGACTTCTGGGTAGCTTGCTGGGGTCATAGGCTTCTAGGTGGAGGGCCAGGGGGCACCCTGGGGCCTATACTGCAAATCCAGGGAGTGAGGTGGACTCCTGGGTAGCTTGCTGGGGTCAGAGGCCCCTAGGTGTAGGGCCAGGGGTCACCATGTGGGCTATACTGCAAGTCCAGGAAGAGAGGTGAACCCCTGGGTAGCTTGGTGGGGTCAGGGGCCCCTAGGTGGATGGCCAGGGGGCACCCTGGGACCTATTTTGCAAGTCCAGGAAGAGAGTTGGACCCCTGGGTAGCTTGCTGGGGTCAGGCGCCCCTAGGTGGAGGGCCAGGGGTTCCCCTGGGGCCTATATTGCAAGTCCAGGAAGAGAAGTGGACCCCTGGGTAGCTTGCTGGGGTAAGGGTCCCCTAGGTGGAGGGCCAGGGGGCACACTGGGGCCTATACTGAAAGTCCAGGGAGATCGGTAGACCCCTGGGTAGCTTGCTGGGGTCAGAGGCCCCTAGGTGGATGGCCAGGGGGCACCCTATAGGCTATACTGCAAGTCCAGGAAGAGAGGTGGACCCCTGGGTAGCTTGCCGGGGTTAGAGGCCCCTAGGTGGAGGGCCAAGGGGCACCCTGGGGCCTATACTGCAAGTCCAGGGACATCGGTGGACCCCTGGGTAGCTTGCTGGGGTCATAGGCTCCTAGGTGGAGGGCCAGGGGGCACCCTGGGGCCAACACTGCAAGTCCAGGGAGAGATGTGGACCCCTGGGTAGCTTGCTGGGGTCAGGGGCCCCTAGGTTGAGGTCCAGGGGGCACCCTGGGGCCTATACTGCAAGTCCAGGGACATCGGTGGACCCCTGGGTAGCTTGCTGGGGTCAGGGGCCCTTAGGTGGAGGGCCAGGGGGCACCCTTGGGCCTATACTGCAAATCCAGGGAGTGAGGTGGACTCCTGGGTAGCTTGCTGGGGTCAGAGGCCCCTAGGTGGAGGGCCAAGGGGCACCCTGGGGCCTATACTGCAAGTCCAGGGACATCGGTGGACCCCTGGGTAGCTTGCTGGGGTCAGAGGCCCCTAGGTGGAGGGCCAGGGGGCACCCTGGGGCCTATACTACAAGTCCAGGGACATCGGTGGACCACTGTGTAGCTTGCTGGTGTCAGGGGCCCTTAGGTGGAGGGCCAGGGGGCACCCTGGGGCCTATACTGCAAGTCCAGGAAGAGAGGTAGACCCCTGGGTAGCTTGCTGGGGTCAGGCGCCCCTAGGTGAAGGGCCAGGGAGCACCCACAGGCCTATACTGCAAGTCCAGGGAGTGAGGTGGACTACCGGGTAGCTTGCTGGTGTCAGAGGCCCCTAGGTGGAGGGCCAGGGGGCACCCTGGGGCCTATACTGCAAGTCCAGGGACATCGGTGGACCCCTGGGTAGCTTGCTGGGGTCAGAGGCCCCTAGGTGGAGGGCCATGGGGCACCCTGGGGCCTATACTGCAAGTCCAGGAACATCGGTGGACCACTGGGTAGCTTGCTGGGGTCAGGGGCCCTTAGGTGGAGGGCCAGGGGCACCCTGGGGCCTATACTGCAAGTCCAGGAAGAGAGGTTGACCCCTGGGTAGCTTGCTGAAGTCTGGAGCCCTTAGGTGGAGGGCCAGGGGGCACCCTTGGGCCTATACTGCAAATCCAGGGAGTGAGGTGGACTCCTGGGTAGCTTGCTGGGGTCAGAGGCCCCTAGATGGAGGGCCAGGGGGCACCCTGGGGCCTATACTGCAAGTCCAGGGACATCGGTGGACCCCTGGGTAGCTTGCTGGGGTCAGAGGCCCCTAGGTGGAGGGCCAGGGGGCACCCTGGGGCCTATACTACAAGTCCAGGGACATTGGTGGACCACTGTGTAGCTTGCTGGTGTCAGGGGCCCTTAGGTGGAGGGCCAGGGGGCACCCTGGGGCCTATACTGCAAGTCCAGGAAGAGAGGTAGACCCCTGGGTAGCTTGCTGGGGTCAGGCGCCCCTAGGTGAAGGGCCAGGGAGCACCCACAGGCCTATACTGCAAGTCCAGGGAGTGAGGTGGACTACCGGGTAGCTTGCTGGTGTCAGAGGCCCCTAGGTGGAGGGCCAGGGGGCACCCTGGGGCCTATACTGCAAGTCCAGGGACATCGGTGGACCCCTGGGTAGCTTGCTGGGGTCAGAGGCCCCTAGGTGGAGGGCCATGGGGCACCCTGGGGCCTATACTGCAAGTCCAGGAACATCGTTGGACCACTGGGTAGCTTGCTGGGGTCAGGGGCCCTTAGGTGGAGGGCCAGGGGCACCCTGGGGCCTATACTGCAAGTCCAGGAAGAGAGGTTGACCCCTGGGTAGCTTGCTGAAGTCTGGAGCCCCTAGGTGGAGGGCCAGGGGGCACACTGGGGCCTATACTGCAAGTCCAGGAAGAGAGGTGGACCCCTATGTAGCTTGCTGGGGTCAGAGGCCCCTAGGTGAAGGGCCAGGGGGCACCCTGGGGCCTATACTGCAAGTCCAAGGACATCGGTGGACCGCTGGGTAGCTTGCGGGGGTCAGAGGCCCCTAAGTGGAGGGCCAGGGGGCACCCTGGGGCCTATACTTGAAGCCCAGGGAGGGAGGTGGACCCCTGGGTAGCTTGCAGGGGTCAGGGTCCCCTAGGTGTAGGGCCAGGGGTCACCATGTGGGCTATACTGCAAGTCCAGGAAGAGAGGTGAACCCCTGGGTAGCTTGGTGGTGTCAGGGGCCCCTAGGTGGATGGCCAGGGGGCACCCTGGGACCTATTTTGCAAGTCCAGGAAGAGAGTTGGACCCCTGGGTAGCTTGCTGGGGTCAGGCGCCCCTAGGTGAAAGGCCAGGGGGCACCCTGAGGCCTATACTGCAAGCCCAGGGAGGGAGGTAGACCCCTGGGTAGCTCTCTGGGGTCAGAGTCCCCTAGGTGGAGGGCCTGGGGGCACCCTGTGGGCTATACTGCAAGTCCAGGAAGAGAGGTGGACCCCTGGGTAGCTTGCTGGGGTCATAGGCTCCTAGGTGGAGGGCCAGGGGGCACCCTGGGGCCTACACTACAAGTTCAGGGAGAGAGGTGGACCCCTGGGTAGCTTGCTGAGGTCAGAGGCCCCTAGGTGGAGGGCCAAGGGGCACCCTGGGGCCTATACTGCAAGTCCAGGGACATCGGTGGACCCCTGGGTAGCTTGCTGGGGTTAGAGGCCCCTAGGTGGAGGGCCAGGGGGTCCCCTGGGGCCTATACTGCAAGTCCAGGGAGATCGGTGGACTTCTGGGTAGCTTGCTGGGGTCATAGGCTCCTAGGTGGAGGGCCAGGGGGCACCCAGGGGCCTACTTTGCAAGTCCAGGGAGAGATGTGGACCCCTGGGTAGCTTGCTGGGGTCAGGGGCCCCTAGGTGGAGGGCCAGGGGGCATCCTGGGGCCTATACTGCAAGTCCAGGGACATCGGTGGACCCCTGGGTAGCTTGCTGGGGTCAGAGGCCCCTAGGTGGAGGGCCAGGGGGCATCCTGGGGCCTATACTGCAAGACCAGGGACATCGGTGGACCACTGTGTAGCTTGCTGGGGTCAGGGGCCCTTAGGTGGAGGGCCAGGGGGCACCCTGGGGCCTATAGTGCAAGTCCAGGAAGAGAGGTGGACCCCTGGGTAGCTTGCTGGGGTCAGGGGCCCCTAGGTGGAGGGCCATGTGGCAGCCTGTGGGCTATACTGCAAGTCCAGGAAGAGAGGTGAACCCCTGGGTAGCTTGGTGGGGTCAGGGGCCCCTAGATGGATGGCGAGGGGGCACCCTGGGGCCTATTTTGCAAGTCCAGGAAGAGAGGTGGACCCCTGGGTAGCTTGCTGGGGTCAGGCATCCCTAGGTGAAAGGCCAGGGGGCACCCTGAGGCCTACACTGCAAGCCCAGGGAGGGAGGTGGACCCCTGGGTAGCTCTCTGGGGTCAGAGTCCCCTAGGTGGAGGGCCTGGGGGCACCCTGTGGGCTATACTGCAAGTCCAGAAAGAGAGGTGGAACCCTGGGTAGCTTGCTGGGGTCATAGGCTCCTAGGTGGAGGGCCAGGGGGCACCCTGGGGCCTACACTGCAAGTTCAGGGAGAGAGGTGGACCCCTGGGTAGCTTGCTGAGGTCAGAGGCCCCTAGGTGGAGGGCCAAGGGGCACCCTGGGGCCTATACTGCAAGTCCAGGGACATCGGTGGACCCCTGGGTAGCTTGCTGGGGTCAGAGGCCCTTAGGTGGAGGGCCAGGGGTTCCCCTGGGGCCTATACTGCATGTCCAGGGAGTGAGGTGGACTTCTGGGTAGCTTGCTGGAGTCATAGGCTCCTAGGTGGAGGGCCAGGGGGCACCCTGGGGCCTATACTGCAAGTCCAGGGAGAGATGTGGACCCCTGGGTAGCTTGCTGGGGTCAGGGGTCCCTAGGTGGAAGACCAGGGGGCACCCTGGGGCCTATACTGCATGTCCAGGGACATCGGTGGACCCCTGGGTAGCATGCTGGGGTCAGGGGCCCTTAGGTGGAGGGCCAGGGGGCACCCTGAGGCCTATACTGCAAGTCCAGGGAGATCAGTGGACCCCTGGGTAGCTTGCTGGGGTCAGAGGCCCCTAGGTGGAGGGCCAGGAGGTCCCCTGGGGCCTATACTGCAAGTCCAGGGAGTAAGGTTGACTTCTGGGTAGCTTGATGGGGTCATAGGCTCCTAGGTGGAGGGCCAGGGGGCACCCTGGGGCCTACACTGCAAGTCCAGGGAGAGATGTGGACCCCTGTGTAGCATGCTGGGGTCAGGGGCCCCTAGGTTGAGGTCCAGGGGGCACCCTGAGGCCTATACTGCAAGTCCAGGGACATCGGTGGACCCCTGGGTAGCTTGCTGGGGTCAGAGGCCCCTAGGTGGAGGGCCAGGGGGCACCCTGGGGCCTATACTGCAAGTCCAGGAACATCGGTGGACCACTGGGTAGCTTGCTAGGGTCAGGGGCCCTTAGGTGGAGGGCCAAGGGGCACCCTGGGGCCTATACTGCAAGTCCAGGAAGAGAGGTTGACCCCTGGGTAGCTTGCTGAAGTCTGGAGCCCCTAGGTGGAGGGCCAGGGGGCACACTGGGGCCTATACTGCAAGTCCAGGAAGAGAGGTGGACCCCTGGGTAGCTTGCTGGGGTCAGAGGCCCCTAGGTGAAGGGCCAGGGGCACCCTGGGGCCTATACTGCAAGTCCAAGGACATCGGTGGGAAGCTGGGTAGCTTGCGGGGGTCAGAGGCCCCTAAGTGGAGGGCCAGGGGTCACCCTGGGGCCTATACAGCAAGTCCAGGGACATCGGTGGACCACTGTGTAGCTTGCTGGGGTCAGGGGCCCTTAGGTGGAGGGCCAGGGGGCACCCTGGGGCCTATACTGCAAGTCCAGGAAGAGAGGTTGACCGCTGGGTAGCTTGCTGAAATCTGGAGCCCCTAGGTGGAGGGCCAGGGGGCACACTGGGGCCTATACTGCAAGCCCAGGGAGGGAGGTGGACCCCTGGGTAGCTTGCTGGGGTCAGGGGCCTCTAGGTTGAGGTCCAGGGGGCATCCTGGGGCCTGTACTGCAAGTCCAGGGACATCGGTGGACCCCTGGGTAGCTTGCTGGGGTCAGAGGCCCCTAGGTGGAGGGCCAGGGGATCCCCTGGAGCCTATACTGCAAGTCCAGGGAGTGAGGTGGACTTCTGGGTAGCTTGCTGGGGTCATAGGCTTCTAGGTGGAGGGCCAGGGGGCACCCAGGGGCCTACTTTGCAAGTCCAGGGAGAGATGTGGACCCCTGGGTAGCTTGCTGGGGTCAGGGGCCCCTAGGTGGAGGGCCAGGGGGCATCCTGGGGCCTATACTGCAAGTCCAGGGACATCGGTGGACCCCTGGGTAGCTTGCTGGGGTCAGAGGCCCCTAGGTGGAGGGCCAGGGGGCATCCTGGGGCCTATACTGCAAGACCAGGGACATCGGTGGACCACTGTGTAGCTTGCTGGGGTCAGGGGCCCTTAGGTGGAGGGCCAGGGGGCACCCTGGGGCCTATAGTGCAAGTCCAGGAAGAGAGGTGGACCCCTGGGTAGCTTGCTGGGGTCAGGGGCCCCTAGGTGGAGGGCCATGTGGCAGCCTGTGGGCTATACTGCAAGTCCAGGAAGAGAGGTGAACCCCTGGGTAGCTTGGTGGGGTCAGGGGCCCCTAGGTGGATGGCGAGGGGGCACCCTGGGGCCTATTTTGCAAGTCCAGGAAGAGAGGTGGACCCCTGGGTAGCTTGCTGGGGTCAGGCATCCCTAGGTGAAAGGCCAGGGGGCACCCTGAGGCCTACACTGCAAGCCCAGGGAGGGAGGTGGACCCCTGGGTAGCTCTCTGGGGTCAGAGTCCCCTAGGTGGAGGGCCTGGGGGCACCCTGTGGGCTATACTGCAAGTCCAGAAAGAGAGGTGGAACCCTGGGTAGCTTGCTGGGGTCATAGGCTCCTAGGTGGAGGGCCAGGGGGCACCCTGGGGCCTACACTGCAAGTTCAGGGAGAGAGGTGGACCCCTGGGTAGCTTGCTGAGGTCAGAGGCCCCTAGGTGGAGGGCCAAGGGGCACCCTGGGGCCTATACTGCAAGTCCAGGGACATCGGTGGACCCCTGGGTAGCTTGCTGGGGTCAGAGGCCCTTAGGTGGAGGGCCAGGGGTTCCCCTGGGGCCTATACTGCATGTCCAGGGAGTGAGGTGGACTTCTGGGTAGCTTGCTGGAGTCATAGGCCCCTAGGTGGAGGGCCAGGGGGCACCCTGGGGCCTATACTGCAAGTCCAGGGAGAGATGTGGACCCCTGGGTAGCTTGCTGGGGTCAGGGGTCCCTAGGTGGAAGACCAGGGGGCACCCTGGGGCCTATACTGCATGTCCAGGGACATCGGTGGACCCCTGGGTAGCATGCTGGGGTCAGGGGCCCTTAGGTGGAGGGCCAGGGGGCACCCTGAGGCCTATACTGCAAGTCCAGGGAGATCAGTGGACCCCTGGGTAGCTTGCTGGGGTCAGAGGCCCCTAGGTGGAGGGCCAGGAGGTCCCCTGGGGCCTATACTGCAAGTCCAGGGAGTAAGGTTGACTTCTGGGTAGCTTGATGGGGTCATAGGCTCCTAGGTGGAGGGCCAGGGGGCACCCTGGGGCCTACACTGCAAGTCCAGGGAGAGATGTGGACCCCTGGGTAGCATGCTGGGGTCAGGGGCCCCTAGGTTGAGGTCCAGGGTCACCCTGAGGCCTATACTGCAAGTCCAGGGAAATCGGTGGACCCCTGGGTAGCTTGCTGGGGTCAGAGGCCCCTAGGTGGTGGGCCAGGGGGCACCCTGGGGCCTATACTGCAAGTCCAGGAACATCGGTGGACCACTGGGTAGCTTGCTAGGGTCAGGGGCCCTTAGGTGGAGGGCCAAGGGGCACCCTGGGGCCTATACTGCAAGTCCAGGAAGAGAGGTTGACCCCTGGGTAGCTTGCTGAAGTCTGGAGCCCCTAGGTGGAGGGCCAGGGGGCACACTGGGGCCTATACTGCAAGTCCAGGAAGAGAGGTGGACCCCTGGGTAGCTTGCTGGGGTCAGAGGCCCCTAGGTGAAGGGCCAGGGGCACCCTGGGGCCTATACTGCAAGTCCAAGGACATCGGTGGGAAGCTGGGTAGCTTGCGGGGGTCAGAGGCCCCTAAGTGGAGGGCCAGGGGGCACCCTGGGGCCTATACTGGAAGCCCAGGGAGGGAGGTGGACCCCTGGGTAGCTTGCTGGGGTCAGGGTCCCCTAGGTGGAGGGCCAGGGGTCACCCTGGGGCCTATACAGCAAGTCCAGGGACATCGGTGGACCACTGTGTAGCTTGCTGGGGTCAGGGGCCCTTAGGTGGAGGGCCAGGGGGCACCCTGGGGCCTATACTGCAAGTCCAGGAAGAGAGGTTGACCGCTGGGTAGCTTGCTGAAATCTGGAGCCCCTAGGTGGAGGGCCAGGGGGCACACTGGGGCCTATACTGCAAGTCCAGGAAGAGAGGTGGACCCCTGGGTAGCTTGCTGGGGTCAGGCGCCCCTGGGTGAAGGGCCAGGGAGCACCCTGAGGCCTATACTGCAAGCCCAGGGAGGGAGGTGGACCCCTGGGTAGCTTGCTGGGGTCAGGGGCCTCTAGGTTGAGGTCCAGGGGGCATCCTGGGGCCTGTACTGCAAGTCCAGGGACATCGGTGGACCCCTGGGTAGCTTGCTGGGGTCAGAGGCCCCTAGGTGGAGGGCCAGGGGATCCCCTGGAGCCTATACTGCAAGTCCAGGGAGTGAGGTGGACTTCTGGGTAGCTTGCTGGGGTCATAGGCTTCTAGGTGGAGGGCCAGGGGGCACCCTGGGGCCTATACTGTAAGTCCAGGGAGAGATGTGGACCCCTGGGTAGCTTGCTGGGGTCAGGGGTCCCTAGGTTGAGGTCCAGGGGGCATCCTGGGGACTATACTGCAAGTCCAGGAAGAGAGGTGGACCCCTGGGTAGCTTGCTGGGGTCAGGGGCCCCTAGGTGGAGGTCCAGGGGGCACCCTGGGGCCTATACTGCAAGTACAGGGACATCGGTGGACCCCTGGGTAGCTTGCTGGGGTCAGGGGCCCTTAGGTGGAGGGCCAGGGGGCACCCTGAGGCCTAAACTGCAAGTCCAGGGAGATCAGTGGACCCCTGGCTAGCTTGCTGAGGTCAGAGACCCCTATGTGGAGGGCCAGAATGTCCCCTGGGGCCTATACTGCAAGTCCAGGGAGTGAGGTGCACTCCTGGGTAGCTTGCTGGGGTCAGAGGCCCCTAGGTGGAGGGCCAGGGGGCTCCCTGGGGCCTATACTGCAAGTCCAGGAAGAGAGGTGGACCCCTGGGTAGCTTGCTGGGGTAAGGCGCCCCTAGGTGGAGGGCCAGGGAGCGCCCTGAGGCCTATACTGCAAGCCCAGGGAGGGAGGTGGACCCCTGGGTAGCTTGCTGGGGTCAGTGTCCCCTAGGTGGATGGCCAGGGGGCACCCTATGGCCTATACTGCAAGTCCAGGAAGAGAGGTGGACCCCTGGGTAGCTTGCCGGGGTCAGAGGCCCCTAGGTGGGGGCCAAGGGGCACCCTGGGGCCTATACTGCAAGTCCAGGGACATCGGTGGACCCCTGGGTAGCTTGCTGGGGTCAGAGGCCTCTAGGTGGAGGGCCAGGGGTTCCCCTGGGGCCTATACTGCAAGTCCAGGGACATCGGTGGACCCCTGGGTAGCTTGCTGGGGTCATAGGCTCCTAGGTGGAGGGCCAGGGGGCACCCTGGGGCCTATACTGCAAGTCCAGGGAGTGAGGTGGACTCCTGGGTAGCTTGCTGGGGTCAGAGGCCCCTAGGTGGAGGGCCAGGGGGCACCCTTGGGCCTATACTGCAAGTCCAGGGAGTGAGGTGGACTCCTGGGTAGCTTGCTGGGGTCAGAGGCCCCTAGGTGGAGGGCCAGGGGGCACCCTGGGGCCTATACTGCAAGTCCAGGAACATTGGTGGACCACTGGGTAGCTTGCTGGGGTCAGAGGCCCCTAGGTGGAGGGCCAGGGGGCACCCTGGGGCCTATACTGCAAGTCCAGGACCATCGGTGGACCACTGGGTAGCTTGCTGGGGTCAGGGGCCCTTAGGTGGAGGGCCAGGGGGCACCCTGGGGCCTATACTGCAAGTCCAGGAAGAGAGGTTGACCGCTGGGTAGCTTGCTGAAATCTGGAGCCTCTAGGTGGAGGGCCAGGGGGCACACTGGGGCCTATACTGCAAGTCCAGGAAGAGAGGTGGACCCCTGGGTAGCTTGCTGGGGTCAGAGGCCCCTAGGTGAAGGGCCAGGGGGCACCCTGGGGCCTATACTGCAAGTCCAAGGACATCGGTGGAACGCTGGGTAGCTTGCGGGGGTCAGAGACCCCTAGGTGGAGGGCCAGGGGATCCCCTGGAGCCTATACTGCAAGTCCAGGGAGTGAGGTGGACTTCTGGGTAGCTTGCTGGGGTCATAGGCTTCTAGGTGGAGGGCCAGGGGGCACCCAGGGGCCTACTTTGCAAGTCCAGGGAGAGATGTGGACCCCTGGGTAGCTTGCTGGGGTCAGGGGCCCCTAGGTGGAGGGCCAGGGGGCATCCTGGGGCCTATACTGCAAGTCCAGGGACATCGGTGGACCCCTGGGTAGCTTGCTGGGGTCAGAGGCCCCTAGGTGGAGGGCCAGGGGGCATCCTGGGGCCTATACTGCAAGACCAGGGACATCGGTGGACCACTGTGTAGCTTGCTGGGGTCAGGGGCCCTTAGGTGGAGGGCCAGGGGGCACCCTGGGGCCTATAGTGCAAGTCCAGGAAGAGAGGTGGACCCCTGGGTAGCTTGCTGGGGTCAGGGGCCCCTAGGTGGAGGGCCATGTGGCAGCCTGTGGGCTATACTGCAAGTCCAGGAAGAGAGGTGAACCCCTGGGTAGCTTGGTGGGGTCAGGGGCCCCTAGGTGGATGGCGAGGGGGCACCCTGGGGCCTATTTTGCAAGTCCAGGAAGAGAGGTGGACCCCTGGGTAGCTTGCTGGGGTCAGGCATCCCTAGGTGAAAGGCCAGGGGGCACCCTGAGGCCTACACTGCAAGCCCAGGGAGGGAGGTGGACCCCTGGGTAGCTCTCTGGGGTCAGAGTCCCCTAGGTGGAGGGCCTGGGGGCACCCTGTGGGCTATACTGCAAGTCCAGAAAGAGAGGTGGAACCCTGGGTAGCTTGCTGGGGTCATAGGCTCCTAGGTGGAGGGCCAGGGGGCACCCTGGGGCCTACACTGCAAGTTCAGGGAGAGAGGTGGACCCCTGGGTAGCTTGCTGAGGTCAGAGGCCCCTAGGTGGAGGGCCAAGGGGCACCCTGGGGCCTATACTGCAAGTCCAGGGACATCGGTGGACCCCTGGGTAGCTTGCTGGGGTCAGAGGCCCTTAGGTGGAGGGCCAGGGGTTCCCCTGGGGCCTATACTGCATGTCCAGGGAGTGAGGTGGACTTCTGGGTAGCTTGCTGGAGTCATAGGCCCCTAGGTGGAGGGCCAGGGGGCACCCTGGGGCCTATACTGCAAGTCCAGGGAGAGATGTGGACCCCTGGGTAGCTTGCTGGGGTCAGGGGTCCCTAGGTGGAAGACCAGGGGGCACCCTGGGGCCTATACTGCATGTCCAGGGACATCGGTGGACCCCTGGGTAGCATGCTGGGGTCAGGGGCCCTTAGGTGGAGGGCCAGGGGGCACCCTGAGGCCTATACTGCAAGTCCAGGGAGATCAGTGGACCCCTGGGTAGCTTGCTGGGGTCAGAGGCCCCTAGGTGGAGGGCCAGGAGGTCCCCTGGGGCCTATACTGCAAGTCCAGGGAGTAAGGTTGACTTCTGGGTAGCTTGATGGGGTCATAGGCTCCTAGGTGGAGGGCCAGGGGGCACCCTGGGGCCTACACTGCAAGTCCAGGGAGAGATGTGGACCCCTGGGTAGCATGCTGGGGTCAGGGGCCCCTAGGTTGAGGTCCAGGGTCACCCTGAGGCCTATACTGCAAGTCCAGGGAAATCGGTGGACCCCTGGGTAGCTTGCTGGGGTCAGAGGCCCCTAGGTGGTGGGCCAGGGGGCACCCTGGGGCCTATACTGCAAGTCCAGGAACATCGGTGGACCACTGGGTAGCTTGCTAGGGTCAGGGGCCCTTAGGTGGAGGGCCAAGGGGCACCCTGGGGCCTATACTGCAAGTCCAGGAAGAGAGGTTGACCCCTGGGTAGCTTGCTGAAGTCTGGAGCCCCTAGGTGGAGGGCCAGGGGGCACACTGGGGCCTATACTGCAAGTCCAGGAAGAGAGGTGGACCCCTGGGTAGCTTGCTGGGGTCAGAGGCCCCTAGGTGAAGGGCCAGGGGCACCCTGGGGCCTATACTGCAAGTCCAAGGACATCGGTGGGAAGCTGGGTAGCTTGCGGGGGTCAGAGGCCCCTAAGTGGAGGGCCAGGGGGCACCCTGGGGCCTATACTGGAAGCCCAGGGAGGGAGGTGGACCCCTGGGTAGCTTGCTGGGGTCAGGGTCCCCTAGGTGGAGGGCCAGGGGTCACCCTGGGGCCTATACAGCAAGTCCAGGGACATCGGTGGACCACTGTGTAGCTTGCTGGGGTCAGGGGCCCTTAGGTGGAGGGCCAGGGGGCACCCTGGGGCCTATACTGCAAGTCCAGGAAGAGAGGTTGACCGCTGGGTAGCTTGCTGAAATCTGGAGCCCCTAGGTGGAGGGCCAGGGGGCACACTGGGGCCTATACTGCAAGTCCAGGAAGAGAGGTGGACCCCTGGGTAGCTTGCTGGGGTCAGGCGCCCCTGGGTGAAGGGCCAGGGAGCACCCTGAGGCCTATACTGCAAGCCCAGGGAGGGAGGTGGACCCCTGGGTAGCTTGCTGGGGTCAGGGGCCTCTAGGTTGAGGTCCAGGGGGCATCCTGGGGCCTGTACTGCAAGTCCAGGGACATCGGTGGACCCCTGGGTAGCTTGCTGGGGTCAGAGGCCCCTAGGTGGAGGGCCAGGGGATCCCCTGGAGCCTATACTGCAAGTCCAGGGAGTGAGGTGGACTTCTGGGTAGCTTGCTGGGGTCATAGGCTTCTAGGTGGAGGGCCAGGGGGCACCCTGGGGCCTATACTGTAAGTCCAGGGAGAGATGTGGACCCCTGGGTAGCTTGCTGGGGTCAGGGGTCCCTAGGTTGAGGTCCAGGGGGCATCCTGGGGACTATACTGCAAGTCCAGGAAGAGAGGTGGACCCCTGGGTAGCTTGCTGGGGTCAGGGGCCCCTAGGTGGAGGTCCAGGGGGCACCCTGGGGCCTATACTGCAAGTACAGGGACATCGGTGGACCCCTGGGTAGCTTGCTGGGGTCAGGGGCCCTTAGGTGGAGGGCCAGGGGGCACCCTGAGGCCTAAACTGCAAGTCCAGGGAGATCAGTGGACCCCTGGGTAGCTTGCTGAGGTCAGAGACCCCTATGTGGAGGGCCAGAATGTCCCCTGGGGCCTATACTGCAAGTCCAGGGAGTGAGGTGCACTCCTGGGTAGCTTGCTGGGGTCAGAGGCCCCTAGGTGGAGGGCCAGGGGGCTCCCTGGGGCCTATACTGCAAGTCCAGGAAGAGAGGTGGACCCCTGGGTAGCTTGCTGGGGTAAGGCGCCCCTAGGTGGAGGGCCAGGGAGCACCCTGAGGCCTATACTGCAAGCGCAGGGAGGGAGGTGGACCCCTGGGTAGCTTGCTGGGGTCAGTGTCCCCTAGGTGGATGGCCAGGGGGCACCCTATGGCCTATACTGCAAGTCCAGGAAGAGAGGTGGACCCCTGGGTAGCTTGCCGGGGTCAGAGGCCCCTAGGTGGGGGCCAAGGGGCACCCTGGGGCCTATACTGCAAGTCCAGGGACATCGGTGGACCCCTGGGTAGCTTGCTGGGGTCAGAGGCCTCTAGGTGGAGGGCCAGGGGTTCCCCTGGGGCCTATACTGCAAGTCCAGGGACATCGGTGGACCCCTGGGTAGCTTGCTGGGGTCATAGGCTCCTAGGTGGAGGGCCAGGGGGCACCCTGGGGCCTACACTGCAAGTCCAGGGAGAGATGTCGACCCCTGGGTAGCTTGCTGGGGTCAGAGGCCCCTAGGTGGAGGGCCAGGGGTTCCCCTGGGGCCTATACTGCAAGTCCAGGGACATCGGTGGACCCCTGGGTAGCTTGCTGGGGTCAGGGGCCCTTAGCTGGAGGGCCAGGGGGCACCCTTGGGCCTATACTGCAAGTCCAGGGAGTGAGGTGGACTCCTGGGTAGCTTGCTGGGGTCAGAGGCCCCTAGGTGGAGGGCCAGGGGGCACCCTGGGGCCTATACTGCAAGTCCAGGAACATTGGTGGACCACTGGGTAGCTTGCTGGGGTCAGAGGCCCCTAGGTGGAGGGCCAGGGGGCACCCTGGGGCCTATACTGCAAGTCCAGGACCATCGGTGGACCACTGGGTAGCTTGCTGGGGTCAGGGGCCCTTAGGTGGAGGGCCAGGGGGCACCCTGGGGCCTATACTGCAAGTCCAGGAAGAGAGGTTGACCGCTGGGTAGCTTGCTGAAATCTGGAGCCCCTAGGTGGAGGGCCAGGGGGCACACTGGGGCCTATACTGCAAGTCCAGGAAGAGAGGTGGACCCCTGGGTAGCTTGCTGGGGTCAGAGGCCCCTAGGTGAAGGGCCAGGGGGCACCCTGGGGCCTATACTGCAAGTCCAAGGACATCGGTGGAACGCTGGGTAGCTTGCGGGGGTCAGAGACCCCTAAGTGGAGTGCCAGGGGGCACCCTGGGGCCTATACTGGAAGCCCAGGGAGGGAGGTGGACCCCTGGGTAGCTTGCTGGGGTCAGGGTCCCCTAGGTGTAGGGCCAGGGGTCACCCTGTAGGCTATACTGCAAGTCCAGGAAGAGAGGTGAAACACTGGGTAGCTTGGTGGGGTCAGGGGTCCCTAGGTGGAGGGCCAGGGGGTCCCCTGGGGCCTATACTGCAAGTCCAGGGAGTGAGGAGGACTTCTGGGTAGCTTGCTGGGGTCATAGGCTCCTAGGTGGAGGGCCAGGGGGCACCCTGGGGCCTATACTGCAAGTCCAGGAACATTGGTGGACCACTGGGTAGCTTGCTGGGGTCAGAGGCCCCTAGGTGGAGGGCCAGGGGGCACCCTGGGGCCTATACTGCAAGTCCAGGACCATCGGTGGACCACTGGGTAGCTTGCTGGGGTCAGGGGCCCTTAGGTGGAGGGCCAGGGGGCACCCTGGGGCCTATACTGCAAGTCCAGGAAGAGAGGTTGACCCCTGGGTAGCTTGCTGAAATCTGGAGCCCCTAGGTGGAGGGCCAGGGGGCACACTGGGGCCTATACTGCAAGTCCAGGAAGAGAGGTGGACCCCTGGGTAGCTTGCTGGGGTCAGAGGCCCCTAGGTGAAGGGCCAGGGGGCACCCTGGGGCCTATACTGCAAGTCCAAGGACATCGGTGGACCGCTGGGTAGCTTGCGGGGGTCAGAGGCCCCTAAGTGGAGTGCCAGGGGGCACCCTGGGGCCTATACTGGAAGCCCAGGGAGGGAGGTGGACCCCAGGGTAGCTTGCTGGGGTCAGGGTCCCCTAGGTGTAGGGCCAGGGGTCACCCTGTAGGCTATACTGCAAGTCCAGGAAGAGAGGTGAAACACTGGGTAGCTTGGTGGGGTCAGGGGTCCCTAGGTGGAGGGCCAGGGGGTCCCCTGGGGCCTATACTGCAAGTCCAGGGAGTGAGGTGGACTTCTGGGTAGCTTGCTGGGGTCATAGGCTCCTAGGTGGAGGGCCAGGGGGCACCCAGGGGCCTACACTGCAAGTCCAGGGAGGGAGGTGGACCCCTGGGTAGCTTGCTGGGGTCAGGGTCCCCTAGGTGGAGGGCCAGGGTTCACCTTGTGGGCTATACTGCAAGTCCAGGAAGAGAGGTGGACCCCTGGGTAGCTTGCTGGGGTCATAGGCTCCTAGGTGGAGGGCCAGGGGGCACCCTGGGGCCTATACTGCAATTCCAGGAAGAGAGGTGGACCCCTGGGTAGCTTGCTGGGTTCATAGGCTCCTAGCTGGAGGGCCAGGGGGCACCCTGGGGCCTATACTGCAAGTCCAGGGACATCGGTGGACCCCTGGGTAGCTTGCTGGGGTTAGAGGCCCCTAGGTGGAGGGCCAGGGGTTCCCCTGGGGCCTATACTGCAAGTCCAGGGAGTGAGGTGGACTTCTGGGTAGCTTGCTGGGGTCATAGGCTCCTAGGTGGAGGGCCAGGGGGCACCCTGGGGCCTACACTGCAAGTCCAGGGAGAGATGTGCACCCCTGGGTAGCTTGCTGGGGTCAGGGGCCCCTAGGTGGAGGACCAGGGGGCACCCTGGGGCCTATACTGCAAGTCCAGGGACATCGGTGGACCCCTGGGTAGCTTGCTGGGGTCAGGGGCCCTTAGGTGGAGGGCCAGGGGGCACCCTGAGGCCTATACTGCAAGTCCAGGGACATCGGTGGACCCCTGGGTAGCTTGCTGGGGTTAAAGGCCCCTAGGTGGAGGGCCAGGGGTTCCCCTGGGGCCTATACTGCAAGTCCAGGAAGAGAGGTGGACCCCTGTGTAGCTTGCTGGGGTCAGGGGCCCCTAGGTGGAGGGCCAGGTGGCAGCCTGTGGGCTATACTGCAAGTCCAGGAAGAGAGGTTGACCCCTGGGTAGCTTGCTGGGGCCAGAGGCCCATAGGTGGAGGGCCAAGGGGCACCCTGGGGCCTATACTGCAAGTCCAGGGACATCGGTGGACCACTGGGTAGCTAGCTGGGGTCAGGGGCCCTTAGGTGGAGGGCCAGGGGGCACCCTGGGGCCTATACTGCAAGTCCAGGAAGAGAAGTAGACCCCTGGGTAGCTTGCTGGGGTCAGGCGCCCCTAGATGAAGGGCCAGGGAGCACCCTGAGTTCTATACTGCAAGCCCAGGGAGGGAGGTGGACCCCTGGGTAGCTTGCTGGGGTCAGGGTCCCCTAGGTGGAGGGCTAGGGGGCACACTGGGGCCTATACTGCAAGTCCAGGAAGAGAGGTGGACCCCTGGGTAGCTTGCTGGGGTCAGAGGCCCCTTGGTGAAGGGCCAGGAGGCACCCTGGGGCCTATACTGCAAGTCCAGGGAGATTGGTGGACCCCTGGGTAGCTTGCTGGGGTCAGAGGACCCTAGGTGGAGGGCCAGGGGTTCCCCTGGGGCCTATATTGCAAGTCCAGGGACATCGGTGGACCCCTAGGTAGCTTGCTGGGGTCAGGGGCCCTTAGGTGGAGGGCCAGGGGGCACCGTGAGGCCTATACTGCAAGTCCAGGAAGAGAGGTGGACCCCTGGGTAGCTTGCTGGGGTTAGGGGCCCCTAGGTGGAGGTCCAGGGGGCACCCTGGGGCCTATACTGCATGTCGAGGGACATCGGTGGACCCCTGGGTAGCATGCTGGGGTCAGGGGCCCTTAGGTGGAGGGCCAGGGGGCACCCTGGGGCCTATACTACAAGTCCAGGGACATCGGTGGACCACTGTGCAGCTTGCTGGTGTCAGGGGCCCTTAGGTGGAGGGCCAGGGGGCACCCTGGGGCCTATACTGCAAGTCCAGGAAGAGAGGTAGACCCCTGGGTAGCTTGCTGGGGTCAGGCGCCCCTAGGTGAAGGGCCAGGGAGCACCCAGAGGCCTATACTGCAAGCCCAGGGAGGGAGGTGGACCCCTGGGTAGCTTGCTGGGGTCAGGGTTCCCTAGGTGGAGGGCCTGGGGGCACACTGGGGCCTATACTGCAAGTCCAGGAAGAGAGGTGGACCCCTGGGTAGCTTGCAGGGGTCAGAGGCCCCTAGGTGGAGGGCCAGGGGTTCCCCTGGGGCCTACATTGCACGTCCAGGAAGAGAGGTGGACCCCTGGGTAGCTTGCTGGGGTCAGGGTCCCCTAGGTGAAGGGCCAGGGAGCACCCTGAGGCCTATACTGCAAGCCCAGGGAGGGAGGTGGACCCCTGGGTAGCTTGCTGGGGTCAGGGTCCCCTAGGTGGATGGCCAGGGGGCACCCTGTGGGCCTATACTGCAAGTCTAGGAAGAGAGGTGGACCCCTGGTTAGCTTGCTGGGGTCAGAGGCCCCTAGGTGGAGGGTCAAGGGGCACCCTGGGGCCTATACTGCAAGTCCAGGGACAACGGTGGACCCCTGGGTAGCTTGCTGGGGTCAGAGGCCCCTAGGTGGAGGGCCAGGGGTTCCCCTGGGGCCTATACTGCAAGTCCAGGGAGTAAGGTTGACTTCTGGGTAGCTTGATGGGGTCATAGGCTCCTAGGTGGAGGGCCAGGGGGCACCCTGGGGCCTACACTGCAAGTCCAGGGAGAGATGTGGACCCCTGGGTAGCTTGCTGGGGTCAGGGGCCCCTAGGTTGAGGTCCAGGGGGCACCCTGGGGCCTATACTGCAAGTCCAGGGACATCGGTGGACCCCTGGGTAGCTTGCTGGGGTCAGGGGCCCTTAGGTGGAGGGCCAGGGGGCACCCTTGGGCCTATACTGCAAGTCCAGGGAGTGAGGTGGACTCCCGGGTAGCTTGCTGGGGTCAGAGGCCCCTAGGTGGAGGGCCAGGGGGCACCCTGGGGCCTATACTGCAAGTCCAGGAAGAGAGGTGGACCCCTGTGTAACTTGCTGGGGTCAGGGGCCCCTAGGTGGAGGGCCAGGTGGCAGCCTGTGGGCTATACTGCAAGTCCAGGAAGAGAGGTTGACCCCTGGGTAGCTTGCTGGGGCCAGAGGCCCATAGGTGGAGGGCCAAGGGGCACCCTGGGGCCTATACTGCAAGTCCAGGGACATCTGTGGACCACTGGGTAGCTTGCTGGGGTCAGGGGCCCTTAGGTGGAGGGCCAGGGGGCACCCTGGGGCCTATACTGCAAGTCCAGGAAGAGAGGTAGACCCCTGGGTAGCTTGCTGGGGTCAGGGTCCCCTAGGTGGAGGGCCAGGGGGCACACTGGGGCCTATACTGCAAGTCCAGGAAGAGAGGTGGACCCCTGGGTAGCTTGCTGGGGTCAGAGGCCCCTTGGTGAAGGGCCAGGAGGCACCCTGGGGCCTATACTGCAAGTCCAGGGAGATTGGTGGACCCCTGGGTAGCTTGCTGGGGTCAGAGGCCCCTAGGTGGAGGGCCAGGGGTTCCCCTGGGGCCTATATTGCAAGTCCAGGGACATCGGTGGACCCCTGGGTAGCTTGCTGGGGCCAGAGGCCCCTAGGTGGAGGGCCAGGGGGCACCCTGGGGCCTATACTGCAAGTCCAGGGACATCGGTGGACCCCTGGGGAGCTTGCTGGGGCCAGGGGCCCATAGGTGGAGGGCCAGGGGGCACCCTGGGGCCTATACTGCAAGTCCAGGGACATCGGTGGACCCCTGGGTAGCTTGCTGGGGTCATAGGCTTCTAGGTGGAGGGCCAGGGGGCACCCTGGGGCCTATACTGCAAGTCCAGGAAGAGAGGTGGACCCCTGGGTAGCTTGCTGGGGACAGGGGCCCCTAGGTGAAAGGCCAGGGGGCACCCTGAGGCCTATACTGCAAGTCCAGGAAGAGAGGTGGACCCCTGGGTAGCTTGCTGGGGTTAGGGGCCCCTAGGTGGAGGTCCAGGGGGCACCCTGGGGCCTATACTGCATGTCGAGGGACATCGGTGGACCCCTGGGTAGCATGCTGGGGTCAGGGGCCCTTAGGTGGAGGGCCAGGGGGCACCCTGAGGCCTATACTGCAAGTCCAGGGAGATCAGTGGACCCCTGGGTAGCTTGCTGTGGTCAAAGACCCCTATGTGGAGGGCCAGAAGGTCCCCTGGGGCCTATACTGCAAGTCCAGGGAGTGAGGTGCACTCCTGGGTAGCTTGCTGGGGTCAGAGACCCCTATGTGGAGGGCCAGGGGGCACCCTGAGGCCTATACTGCAAGTCCAGGGAGATCAGTGGACCCCTGGGTAGCTTGCTGTGGTCAAAGACCCCTATGTGGAGGGCCAGGGGGCACCCTGGGGCCTATACTGCAAGTCCAGGGACATCGGTGGACCCCTGGGTAGCTTGCTGGGGTCAGAGGCCCCTAGGTGGAGGGCCAGGGGGCACCTTGGGGCCTATACTACAAGTCCAGGGACATTGGTGGACCACTGTGCAGCTTGCTGGTGTCAGGGGCCCTTAGGTGGAGGGCCAGGGGGCACCCTGGGGCCTATACTGCAAGTCCAGGAAGAGAGGTGGACCCCTGGGTAGCTTGCAGGGGTCAGAGGCCCCTAGGTGGAGGGCCAGGGGTTCCCCTGGGGCCTACATTGCACGTCCAGGAAGAGAGGTGGACCCCTGGGTAGCTTGCTGGGGTCAGGCGCCCCTAGGTGAAGGGCCAGGGAGCACCCTGAGGCCTATACTGCAAGCCCAGGGAGGGAGGTGGACCCCTGGGTAGCTTGCTGGGGTCAGGGTCCCCTAGGTGGATGGCCAGGAGGCACCCTGTGGGCTATACTGCAAGTCTAGGAAGAGAGGTGGACCCCTGGGTAGCTTGCTGGGGTCAGAGGCCCCTAGGTGAAGGGCCAAGGGGCACCCTGGGGCCTATACTGCAAGTCCAGGGACAACGGTGGACCCCTGGGTAGCTTGCTGGGGTCAGAGGCCCCTAGGTGGAGGGCCAGGGGTTCCCCTGGGGCCTATACTGCAAGTCCAGGGAGTAAGGTTGACTTCTGGGTAGCTTGATGGGGTCATAGGCTCCTAGGTGGAGGGCCAGGGGGCACCCTGGGGCCTACACTGCAAGTCCAGGGAGAGATGTGGACCCCTGGGTAGCTTGCTGGGGTCAGGGGCCCCTAGGTTGAGGTCCAGGGGGCACCCTGGGGTCTATACTGCAAGTCCAGGGACATCGGTGGACCCCTGGGTAGCTTGCTGGGGTCAAGGGCCCTTAGGTGGAGGGCCAGGGGGCACCCTTGGGCCTATACTGCAAATCCAGGGAGTGAGGTGGACTCCCGGGTAGCTTGCTGGGGTCAGAGGCCCCTAGGTGGATGGCCAGGTGGCAGCCTGTGGGCTATACTGCAAGTCCAGGAAGAGAGGTTACCCCTGGGTAGCTTGCTGGGGCCAGAGGCCAATAGGTGGAGGGCCAAGGGGCACCCTGGGGCCTAAACTGCAAGTCCAGGGACATAGGTGGACCACTGGGTAGCTTGCTGGGGTCAGGGGCCCTTAGGTGGAGGGCCAGGGGGCACCTTGGGGCCTATACTGCAAGTCCAGGAAGAGAGGTAGACCCCTGGGTAGCTTGCTGGGGTCAGGCGCCCCTAGGTGAAGGGCCAGGGAGCACCCTGAGGCCTATACTGCAAGCCCAGGGAGGGAGGTGGACCCCTGGGTAGCTTGCTGGGGTCAGGGTCCCCTAGGTGGAGGGCCAGGGGGCACACTGGGGCCTATACTGCAAGTCCAGGAAGAGAGGTGGACCCCTGGGTAGCTTGCTGGGGTCAGAGGCCCCTTGGTGAAGGGCCAGGGGGCACCCTGGGGCCTATACTGCAAGTCCATTAAAAGAGGTAGACCCATGGGTAGCTTGCTGGGGTCAGGCGCCCCTAGGTGAAGGGCCAGGGAGCACCCAGAGGCCTATACTGTAAGCCCAGGGAGGGAGGTGGACCCCTGGGTAGCTTGCTGGGGTCAGGGTCCCCTAGGTGGAGGGCCTGGGGGCACACTGGGGCCTATACTGCAAGTCCAGGAAGAGAGGTGGACCCCTGGGTAGCTTGCAGGGGTCAGAGGCCCCTAGGTGGAGGGCCAGGGGTTCCCCTGGCGCCTATATTGCAAGTCCAGGAAGAGAGGTGGACCCCTGGGTAGCTTGCTGGGGTAAGGGTCCCCTAGGTGGAGGGCCAGGGGGCACACTGGGGCCTATACTGAAAGTCCAGGGAGATCGGTGGACCCCTGGGTAGCTTGCTGGGGTCAGAAGCCCCTAGGTAGATGGCCAGGGGGCACCCTATGGGCTATACTGCAAGTCCAGGAAGACAGGTGGACCCCTGGGTAGCTTGCCGGGGTCAGAGGCCCCTAGGTGGAGGGCCAAGTTGCACCCTGGGGCCTATACTGCAAGTCCAGGGACATCGGTGGACCCCTGCATAGCTTGCTGGGGTCATAGGCTCCTAGGTGGAGGGCCAGGGGGCACCCTGGGGCCTACACTGCAAGTCCAGGGAGAGATGTGGACCCCTGGGTAGCTTGCTGGGGTCAGGGGCCCCTAGGTTGAGGTCCAGGGGGCACCCTGGGGCCTATACTGCAAATCCAGGGACATCAGTGGACCCCTGGGTAGCTTGCTGGGGTCAGGGGCCCTTAGGTGGAGGGCCAGGGGGCACCCTTGGGCCTATACTGCAAGTCCAGGGAGTGAGGTGGACTCCTGGGTAGCTTGCTGGGGTCAGAGGCCCCTAGGTGGAGGGCCAGGGGGCACCCTGGGGCCTATACTGCAAGTCCAGGGACATCGGTGGACCCCTGGGAAGCTTGCTGGGGTCAGGGGCCCTTAGGTGGAGGGCCAGGGGGCACCCTGGGGCCTATACTGCAAGTCCAGGAACATCGGTGGACCACTGGGTAGCTTGCTGGGGTCAGGGGCCCTTAGGTGGAGGGCCAGGGGGCACCCTGGGGCCTATACTGCAAGTCCAGGAAAAGAGGTTGACCGCTGGGTAGCTTGCTGAAATCTGGAGCCCCTAGGTGGAGGGCCAGGGGGCACACTGGGGCCTATACTGCAAGTCCAGGAAGAGAGGTGGACCCCTGGGTAGCTTGCTGGGGTCAGGGGCCTCTAGGTTGAGGTCCAGGGAGCACCCTGAGGCCTATACTGCAAGCCCAGGGAGGGAGGTGGACCCCTGGGTAGCTTGCTGTTGTCAGGGTCCTCTAGGTTGAGGTCCAGGGGGCATCCTGGGGCCTGTACTGCAAGTCCAGGGACATCGGTGGACCCCTGGGTAGCTTGCTGGGGTCAGAGGCCCCTAGGTGGAGGGCCAGGGGATCCCCTGGAGCCTATACTGCAAGTCCAGGGAGTGAGGTGGACTTCTGGGTAGCTTGCTGGGGTCATTGGCTTCTATGTGGAGGGCCAGGGGGCACCCTGGGGCCTATACTGCAAGTCCAGAGAGAGATGTGGACCACTGGGTAGCTTGCTGGGGTCAGGGGTCCCTAGGTTGAGGTCCAGGGGGCATCCTGGGGACTACACTGCAAGTCCAGGAAGAGAGGTGGACCCCTGGGTAGCTTGCTGGGGTCAGGGGCCCCTAGTTGGAGGTCCAGGGGGCACCCTGGGGCCTATACTGCAAGTCCAGGGACATCGGTGGACCCCTAGGTAGCTTGCTGGGGTCAGGGGCCCTTAGGTGGAGGGCCAGGGGGCACCGTGAGGCCTAAACTGCAAGTCCAGGGAGATCAGTGGACCCCTGGGTAGCTTGCTGAGGTCAGAGACCCCTATGTGGAGGGCCAGAATGTCCCCTGGGGCCTATACTGCAAGTCCAGGGAGTGAGGTGCACTCCTGGGTAGCTTGCTGGGGTCAGAAGCCCCTAGGTGGAGGGCCAGGGGGCTCCCTGGGGCCTATACTGCAAGTCCAGGGACATCGGTGGACCCCTGGGTAGCTTGCTGGGGTCAGAGGCCCCTAGGTGGAGGGCCAGGGGGCACCATGGGGCCTATACTACAAGTCCAGAGACATCGGTGGACCACTGTGTAGCTTGCTGGGGTCAGGGACCCTTAGGTGGAGGGCCAGGGGGCACCCTGGGGCCTATACTGCAAGTCCAGGAAGAGAGGTAGACCCATGGGTAGCTTGCTGGGGTCCGGCGCCCCTAGGTGAAGGGCCAGGGAGCACCCAGATGCCTATACTGCAAGCCCAGGGAAGGAGGTGGACCCCTGGGTAGCTTGCTGGGGTCAGGGTCCCCTAGGTGAAGGGCCTGGGGTCACACTGGGGCCTATATTGCAAGTCCAGGAAAAGAGGTGGACCCCTGGGTAGCTTGCAGGGGTCAGAGGCCCCTAGGTGGAGGGCCAGGGGTTCCCCTGGGGCCTATATTGCAAGTCCAGGAAGAGAGGTGGACCCCTGGGTAGCTTGCTGGGGTCAGGGTCCCCTAGGTGGAGGGCCAGGGGGCACACTGGGGCCTATACTGCAAGTCCAGGGAGATCGGTGGACCCCTGGGTAGCTTGCTGGGGTCAGAGGCCCCTAGGTGGAGGGCCAGGGGTTCCCCTGGGGCCTATATTGCAAGTCCAGGAAGAGAGGTGGACCCCTGGGTAGCTTGCTGGGGTCAGAGGCCCCTAGTTGGAGGGCCAGGGGGCACCCTGGGGCCTATACTGCAAGTCCAGGAACATCGGTGGACCACTGGGTAGCTTGCTGGGGTCAGAGGCCCCTAGGTGGAGGGCCAGGGGGCACCCTGGGGCCTATACTGCAAGTCCAGGACCATCGGTGGACCACTGGGTAGCTTGCTGGGGTCAGGGGCCCTTAGGTGGAGGGCCAGGGGGCACCCTGGGGCCTATACTGCAAGTCAAGGAAGAGAGGTTGACCGCTGGGTAGCTTGCTGAAATCTGGAGCCCCTAGGTGGAGGGCCAGGGGGCACACTGGGGCCTATACTGCAAGTCCAGGAAGAGAGGTGGACCCCTGGGTAGCTTGCTGGGGTCAGAGGGCCCTAGGTGAAGTGCCAGGGGGCACCCTGGGGCCTATACTACCAATCCAAGGAGAACGGTGGACCGCTGGGTAGCTTGCGGGGGTCAGAGGTCCCTAAGTGGAGGGCCAGGGGGCACCCTGGGGCCTATACTGCAAGTCTAGGAAGAGAGGTGGACCCCTGGGTAGCTTGCTGGGGTCAGGCGCCCCTAGGTGAAGGGCCAGGGGGCACCCTGGGGCCTATACTGCAAGTCCAGGAAGAGAGGTTGACCCCTGGGTAGCTTGCTGAAGTCTGGAGCCCCTAGGTGGAGGGCCAGGGGGCACACTGGGGCCTATACTGCAAGTCCAGGAAGAGAGGTGGACCCCTGGGAAGCTTGCTGGGGTCAGGCGCCCCTGGGTGAAGGGCCAGGGAGCACCCTGAGGCCTATACTGCAAGCCCAGGGAGTGAGGTGGACCCCTGGGTAGCTTGCTGGGGTCAGGGGCCTCTAGGTTGAGGTCCAGGGGGCATCCTGGGGCCTGTACTGCAAGTCCAGGGACATCGGTGGACCCCTGGGTAGCTTGCTGGGGTCAGAGGCTTCTAGGTGGAGGGCCAGGGGGCACCCTGGGGCCTATATTGCAAGTCCAGGAAGAGAGGTGGACCCCTGGGTAGCTTGCTGGGGTAAGGCGCCCCTAGGTGGAGGGCCAGGGAGCACCCTGAGGCCTATACTGCAAGTCCAGGAAGAGAGGTTGACCCCTGGGTAGCTTGCTGGGGTCAGGGTCCCCTAGATGGAGGGCCAGGGGGCACCCTGGGGCCTATACTGCAAGTCCAGGAACATCGGTGGACCACTGGGTAGCTTGCTAGGGTCAGGGGCCCCTAGGTGGAGGGCAAGGGGGCACCCTGGGGCCTATACTGCAAGTCCATGAACATCGGTGGACCACTGGGAAGCTTGCTGGGGTCAGGGGCCCTTAGGTGGAGGGCCAGTGGGCACCCTGGGGCCTATACTGCAAGTCCAGGAAGAGAGGTTGACCGCTGGGTAGCTTGCTGAAATCTGGAGCCCCTAGGTGGAGGGCCAGGGGGCACACTGGGGCCTATACTGCAAGTCCAGGAAGAGAGGTGGACCCCTGGGTAGCTTGCTGGGGTCAGGCGCCCCTGGGTGAAGGGCCAGGGAGCACCCTGAGGCCTATACTGATAGCCCAGGGAGGGAGGTGGACCCCTGGGTAGCTTGCTGGGGTCAGGGGCCTCTAGGTTGAGGTCCAGGGGGCATCCTGGGAACTGTACTGCAAGTCCAGGGACATTGGTGGACCCCTGGGTAGCTTGCTGGGGTCAGAGGCCCCTAGGTGGAGGGCCAGGGGATCCCCTGGAGCCTATACTGCAAGTCCAGGGAGTGAGGTGGACTTCTGGGTAGCTTGCTGGGGTCATAGGCTTCTAGGTGGAGGGCCAGGGGGCACCCTGGGGCCTATACTGCAAGTCCACGAGAGATGTGGACCCCTGGGTAGCTTGCTGGGGTCAGGGGTCCCTAGGTGGAGGTCCAGGGGGCATCCTGGGCACTATACTGCAAGTCCAGGAAGAGAGGTGGACCCCTGGGTAGCTTGCTGGGGTCAGGGGCCCCTAGGTGGAGGTCCAGGGGGCACCCTGTGGCCTATACTGCAAGTCCAGGGACATCGGTGGACCCCTGGGTAGCTTGCTGAGGTCAGAGACCCCTATGTGGAGGGCCAGAAAGTCCCCCGGGGCCTATACTGCAAGTCCAGGGAGTGACGTGCACTCCTGGGTAGCTTGCTGGGGTCAGAAGCCCCTAGGTGGATGGCCAGGGGGCACCCTATGGGCTATACTGCAAGTCCAGGAAGACAGGTGGACCCCTGGGTAGCTTGCCGGGGTCAGAGGCCCCTAGGTGGAGGGCCAAGTTGCACCCTGGGGCCTATACTGCAAGTCCAGGGACATCGGTGGACCCCTGCATAGCTTGCTGGGGTCATAGGCTCCTAGGTGGAGGGCCAGGGGGCACCCTGGGGCCTACACTGCAAGTCCAGGGAGAGATGTGGACCCCTGGGTAGCTTGCTGGGGTCAGGGGCCCCTAGGTTGAGGTCCAGGGGGCAGCCTGGGGCCTATACTGCAAGTCCAGGGACATCGGTGGACCCCTGGGTAGCTTGCTGGGGTCAGGGGCCCTTAGGTGGAGGGCCAGGGGGCACCCTTGGGCCTATACTGCAAGTCCAGGGAGTGAGGTGGACTCCTGGGTAGCTTGCTGGGGTCAGAGGCCCCTAGGTGGAGGGCCAGGGGGCACCCTGGGGCCTATACTGCAAGTCCAGGGACATCGGTGGACCCCTGGGAAGCTTGCTGGGGTCAGGGGCCCTTAGGTGGAGGGCCAGGGGGCACCCTGGGGCCTATACTGCAAGTCCAGGAACATCGGTGGACCACTGGGTAGCTTGCTGGGGTCAGGGGCCCTTAGGTGGAGGGCCAGGGGGCACCCTGGGGCCTATACTGCAAGTCCAGGAAGAGAGGTTGACCGCTGGGTAGCTTGCTGAAATCTGGAGCCCCTAGGTGGAGGGCCAGGGGGCACACTGGGGCCTATACTGCAAGTCCAGGAAGAGAGGTGGACCCCTGGGTAGCTTGCTGGGGTCAGGCGCCACTGGGTGAAGGGCCAGGGAGCACCCTGAGGCCTATACTGCAAGCCCAGGGAGGGAGGTGGACCCCTGGGTAGCTTGCTGGGGTCAGGGGCCTCTAGGTTGAGGTCCAGGGGGCATCCTGGGGCCTGTACTGCAAGTCCAGGGACATCGGTGGACCCCTGGGTAGCTTGCTGGGGTCAGAGGCCCCTAGGTGGAGGGCCAGGGGATCCCCTGGAGCCTATACTGCAAGTCCAGGGAGTGAGGTGGACTTCTGGGTAGCTTGCTGGGGTCATTGGCTTCTAGGTGGAGGGCCAGGGGGCACCCTGGGGCCTATACTGCAAGTCCAGAGAGAGATGTGGACCACTGGGTAGCTTGCTGGGGTCAGGGGTCCCTAGGTTGAGGTCCAGGGGGCATCCTGGGGACTATACTGCAAGTCCAGGAAGAGAGGTGGACCCCTGGGTAGCTTGCTGGGGTCAGGGGCCCCTAGTTGGAGGTCCAGGGGGCACCCTGGGGCCTATACTGCAAGTCCAGGGACATCGGTGGACCCCTGGGTAGCTTGCTGGGGTCAGGGGCCCTTAGGTGGAGGGCCAGGGGGCACCGTGAGGCCTAAACTGCAAGTCCAGTGAGATCAGTGGACCCCTGGGTAGCTTGCTGAGGTCAGAGACCCCTATGTGGAGGGCCAGAATGTCCCCTGGGGCCTATACTGCAAGTCCAGGGAGTGAGGTGCACTCCTGGGTAGCTTGCTGGGGTCAGAAGCCCCTAGGTGGAGGGCCAGGGGGCTCCCTGGGGCCTATACTGCAAGTCCAGGGACATCGGTGGACCCCTGGGTAGCTTGCTGGGGTCAGAGGCTCCTAGGTGGAGGGCCAGGGGGCACCCTGGGGCCTATACTACAAGTCCAGAGACATCGGTGGACCACTGTGTAGCTTGCTGGGGTCAGGGACCCTTAGGTGGAGGGCCAGGGGGCACCCTGGGGCCTATACTGCAAGTCCAGGAAGAGAAGTAGACCCATGGGTAGCTTGCTGGGGTCCGGCGCCCCTAGGTGAAGGGCCAGGGAGCACCGAGATGCCTATACTGCAAGCCCAGGGAAGGAGGTGGACCCCTGGGTAGCTTGCTGGGGTCAGGGTCCCCTAGGTGAAGGGCCTGGGGTCACACTGGGGCCTATATTGCAAGTCCAGGAAGAGAAGTGGACCCCTGGGTAGCTTGCAGGGGTCAGAGGCCCCTAGGTGGAGGGCCAGGAGTTCCCCTGGGGCCTATATTGCAAGTCCAGGAAGAGAGGTGGACCCCTGGGTAGCTTGCTGGGGTCAGGGTCCCCTAGGTGGAGGGCCAGGGGGCACACTGGGGCCTATACTGCAAGTCCAGGGAGATCGGTGGACCCCTGGGTAGCTTGCTGGGGTCAGAGGCCCCTAGGTGGAGGGCCAGGGGTTCCCCTGGGGCCTATATTGCAAGTCCAGGAAGAGAGGTGGACCCCTGGGTAGCTTGCTGGGGTAAGGCGCCCCTAGGTGGAGGGCCAGGGAGCACCCTGAGGCCTATACTGCAAGCCCAGGGAGGGAGGTGGACCCCTGGGTAGCTTGCTGGGGTCAGTGTCCCCTAGGTGGATGGCCAGGGGGCACCCTATGGGCTATACTGCAAGTCCAGGAAGAGAGGTGGACCCCTGGGTAGCTTGCCGGGGTCAGAGGCCCCTAGGTGGAGGGCCAAGGGGCACCCTGGGGCCTATACTGCAAGTCCAGGGACATCGGTGGACCCCTGGGTAGCTTGCTGGGGTCAGAGGCCCCTAGGTGGAGGGCCAGGGGTTCCCCTGGGGCCTATACTGCAAGTCCAGGGACATCGGTGGACCCCTGGGTAGCTTGCTGGGGTCATAGGCTCCTAGGTGGAGGGCCTGGGGGCACCCTGGGGCCTACACTGCAAGTCCAGGGAGAGATGTGGACCCCTGGGTAGCTTGCTGGGGTCAGGGGCCCCTAGGTTGAGGTCCAGGGGGCACCCTGGGGCCTATACTGCAAGTCCAGGGACATCGGTGGACCCCTGGGTAGCTTGCTGGGGTCAGGGGCCCTTAGCTGGAGGGCCAGGGGGCACCCTTGGGCCTATACTGCAAGTCCAAGGAGTGAGGTGGACTCCTGGGTAGCTTGCTGGGGTCAGAGGCCCCTAGTTGGAGGGCCAGGGGGCACCCTGGGGCCTATACTGCAAGTCCAGGAACATCGGTGGACCACTGGGTAGCTTGCTGGGGTCAGAGGCCCCTAGGTGGAGGGCCAGGGGGCACCCTGGGGCCTATACTGCAAGTCCAGGACCATCGGTGGACCACTGGGTAGCTTGCTGGGGTCAGGGGCCCTTAGGTGGAGGGCCAGGGGGCACCCTGGGGCCTATACTGCAAGTCCAGGAAGAGAGGTTGACCGCTGGGTAGCTTGCTGAAATCTGGAGCCCCTAGGTGGAGGGCCAGGGGGCACACTGGGGCCTATACTGCAAGTCCAGGAAGAGAGGTGGACCCCTGGGTAGCTTGCTGGGGTCAGAGGCCCCTAGGTGAAGTGCCAGGGGGCACCCTGGGGCCTATACTACCAATCCAAGGAGAACGGTGGACCGCTGGGTAGCTTGCGGGGGTCAGAGGTCCCTAAGTGGAGGGCCAGGGGGCACCCTTGGGCCTATACTGCAAGTCTAGGAAGAGAGGTGGACCCCTGGGTAGCTTGCTGGGGTCAGAGGCCCCTAGGTGAAGGGCCAGGGGGCACCCTGGGGCCTATACTGCAAGTCCAGGAAGAGAGGTTGACCCCTGGGTAGCTTGCTGAAGTCTGGAGCCCCTAGGTGGAGGGCCAGGGGGCACACTGGGGCCTATACTGCAAGTCCAGGAAGAGAGGTGGACCCCTGGGTAGCTTGCTGGGGTCAGGCGCCCCTGGGTGAAGGGCCAGGGAGAACCCTGAGGCCTATACTGCAAGCCCAGGGAGGGAGGTGGACCCCTGGGTAGCTTGCTGGGGTCAGGGGCCTCTAGGTTGAGGTCCAGGGGGCATCCTGGGGCCTGTACTGCAAGTCCAGGGACATCGGTGGACCCCTGGGTAGCTTGCTGGGGTCAGAGGCCCCTAGGTGGAGGGCCAGGGGATCCCCTGGAGCCTATACTGCAAGTCCAGGGAGTGAGGTGGACTTCTGGGTAGCTTGCTGGGGTCATAGGCTTCTAGGTGGAGGGCCAGTGGGCACCCTGGGGCCTATATTGCAAGTCCAGGAAGAGAGGTGGACCCCTGGGTAGCTTGCTGGGGTAAGGCGCCCTTAGGTGGAGGGCCAGGGAGCACCCTGAGGCCTATACTGCAAGTCCAGGAAGAGAGGTTGACCCCTGGGTAGCTTGCTGGGGTCAGGGTCCCCTAGATGGAGGGCCAGGGGGCACCCTGGGGCCTATACTGCAAGTCCAGGGACATCAGTGGACCCTAGGTGGAGGGCCAGGTGGCTCCCTGGGGCCTATACTGCAAGTCCAGGAACATCGGTGGACCACTGGGTAGCTTGCTAGGGTCAGGGGCCCCTAGGTGGAGGGCAAGGGGGCACCCTGGGGCCTATACTGCAAGTCCATGAACATCGGTGGACCACTGGGTAGCTTGCTGGGGTCAGGGGCCCTTAGGTGGAGGGCCAGGGGGCACCCTGGGGCCTATACTGCAAGTCCAGGAAGAGAGGTTGACCGCTGGGTAGCTTGCTGAAATCTGGAGCCCCTAGGTGGAGGGCCAGGGGGCACACTGGTGCCTATACTGCAAGTCCAGGAAGAGAGGTGGACCCCTGGGTAGCTTGCTGGGGTCAGGCGCCCCTGGGTGAAGGGCCAGGGAGCACCCTGAGGCCTATACTGCAAGCCCAGGGAGGGAGGTGGACCCCTGGGTAGCTTGCTGGGGTCAGGAGCCTCTAGGTTGAGGTCCAGGGGGCATCCTGGGAACTGTACTGCAAGTCCAGGGACATTGGTGGACCCCTGGGTAGCTTGCTGGGGTCAGAGGCCCCTAGGTGGAGGGCCAGGGGATCCCCTGGAGCCTATACTGCAAGTCCAGGGAGTGAGGTGGACTTCTGGGTAGCTTGCTGGGGTCATAGGCTTCTAGGTGGAGGGCCAGGGGGCACCCTGGGGCCTATACTGCAAGTCCACGAGAGATGTGGACCCCTGGGTAGCTTGCTGGGGTCAGGGGTCCCTAGGTTGAGGTCCAGGGGGCATCCTGGGCACTATACTGCAAGTCCAGGAAGAGAGGTGGACCCCTGGGTAGCTTGCTGGGGTCAGGGGCCCCTAGGTGGAGGTCCAGGGGGCACCCTGGGGCCTATACTGCAAGTCCAGGGACATCGGTGGACCCCTGGGTAGCTTGCTGGGGTCAGGGGCCCTTAGGTGGTGGGCCTGGGGGCACCCTGAGGCCTAAACTGCAAGTCCAGGGAGATCAGTGGACCCCTGGGTAGCTTGCTGAGGTCAGAGACCCCTATGTGGAGGGCCAGAATGTCCCCTGGGGCCTATACTGCAAGTCCAGGGAGTGACGTGCACTCCTGGGTAGCTTGCTGGGGTCAGAGGCCCCTAGGTGGAGGGCCAGGGGGCTCCCTGGGGCCTATACTGCAAGTCCAGGGACATCGGTGGACCCCTGGGTAGCTTGCTGGGGTCAGAGGCCCCTAGGTGGAGGGCCAGGGGGCACCCTGGGGCCTATACTACAAGTCCAGGGACATCGGTGGACCACTGTGTAGCTTGCTGGGGTCAGGGGCCCTTAGGTGGAGGGCCAGGGGGCACCCTGGGGCCTATACTGCAAGTCCAGGAAGAGAGGTAGACCCATGGGTAGCTTGCTGGGGTCCGGCACCCCTAGGTGAAGGGCCAGGGAGCACCCAGAGGCCTATACTGCAAGCCCAGGGAAGGAGGTGGACCCCTGGGTAGCTTGCTGGGGTCAGGGTCCCCTAGGTGGAGGGCCTGGGGGCACACTGGGGCCTATACTGCAAGTCCAGGAAGAGAGGTGGACCCCTGGGTAGCTTGCAGGGGTCAGAGGCCCCTAGGTGGAGGGCCAGGGGTTCCCCTGGGGCCTATATTGCAAGTCCAGGAAGAGAGGTGGACCCCTGGGTAGCTTGCTGGGGTCAGGGTCCCCTAGGTGGAGGGCCAGGGGGCACACTGGGGCCTATACTGCAAGTCCAGGGAGATCGGTGGACCCCTGGGTAGCTTGCTGGGGTCAGAGGCCCCTAGGTGGAGGGCCAGGGGTTCCCCTGGGGCCTATATTGCAAGTCCAGGAAGAGAGGTGGACCCCTGGGTAGCTTGCTGGGGTAAGGCGCCCCTAGGTGGAGGGCCAGGGAGCACCCTGAGGCCTATACTGCAAGTCCAGGAAGAAAGGTTGACCCCTAGGTAGCTTGCTGGGGTCAGGGTCCCCTAGGTGGAGGGCCAGGGGGCACCCTGGGGCCTATACTGCAAGTCCAGGGACATCAGTGGACCCCTGGGTAGCTTGCTGGGGTCAGAGGCCCCTAGGTGGAGGGCCAGGGGGCTCCCTGGGGCCTATACTGCAAGTCCAGGAACATTGGTGGACCACTGGGTAGCTTGCTAGGGTCAGGGGCCCTTAGGTAGAGGGCCAGGGGGCACCCTGGGGCCTATACTGCAAGTCCAGGAAGAGAAGTGGACCCCTGGGTAGCTTGCTGGGGTCAGAGGCCCCTAGGTGAAGGGCCAGGGGGCACCCTGGGGCCTATACTGCAAGTCCAAGGACATCGGTGGACCGCTGGGTAGCTTGCGGGGGTCAGAGGCCCCTAAGTGGAGGGCCAGGGGGCACCCTGGGGCCTATACTGGAAGCCCAGGGAGGGAGGTGGACCCCTGGGTAGCTTGCTGGGGTCAGGGTCCCCTAGGTGGAGGGCCAGGGGTCACCTTGTGGGCTATACTGCAAGTCCAGGAAGAGAGGTGGACCCCTGGGTAGCTAGCTGGGGTCATAGGCTCCTAGGTGGAGGGCCAGGGGGCACCCTGGGGCCTATACTGCAATTCCAGGAAGAGAGGTGGACCCCTGGGTAGCTTGCTGGGTTCATAGGCTCCTAGCTGGAGGGCCAGGGGGCACCCTGGGGCCTATACTGCAAGTCCAGGGACATCGGTGGACCCCTGGGTAGCTTGCTGGGGTTAGAGGCCCCTAGGTGGAGGGCCAGGGGTTCCCCTGGGGCCTATACTGCAAGTCCAGGGAGTGAGGTGGACTTCTGGGTAGCTTGCTGGGGTCATAGGCTCCTAGGTGGAGGGCCAGGGGGCACCCTGGGGCCTACACTGCAAGTCCAGGGAGAGATGTGCACCCCTGGGTAGCTTGCTGGGGTCAGGGGCCCCTAGGTGGAGGACCAGGGGGCACCCTGGGGCCTATACTGCAAGTCCAGGGACATCGGTGGACCCCTGGGTAGCTTGCTGGGGTCAGAGGCCCCTAGGTGGAGGGCCAGGGGTTCCCCTGGGGCCTTTACTGCAAGTCCAGGGAGTGAGGTGGACTTCTGGGTAGCTTGCTGGGGTCATAGGCTCCTAGGTGGAGGGCCAGGGGGCACCCTGGGGCCTACACTGCAAGTCCAGGGAGAGATGTGCACCCCTGGGTAGCTTGCTGGGGTCAGGGGCCCCTAGGTGGAGGACCAGGGGGCACCCTGGGGCCTATACTGCAAGTCCAGGGACATCGGTGGACCCCTGGGTAGCTTGCTGGGGTCAGGGGCCCTTAGGTGGAGGGCCAGGGGGCACCCTGAGGCCTATACTGCAAGTCCAGGGACATCGGTGGACCCCTGGGTAGCTTGCTGGGGCCAGAGGCCCATAGGTGGAGGGCCAGGGGGCACCCTGGGGCCTATACTGCAAGTCCAGGGACATCGGTGGACCCCTGGGTAGCTTGCTGGGGTTATAGGATTCTAGGTGGAGGGCCAGGGGGCACCCTGGGGCCTATACTGCAAGTCCAGGAAGAGAGGTGGACCCCTGTGTAGCTTGCTGGGGTCAGGGGCCCCTAGGTGGAGGGCCAGGTGGCAGCCTGTGGGCTATACTGCAAGTCCAGGAAGAGAGGTTGACCCCTGGGTAGCTTGCTGGGGCCAGAGGCCCATAGGTGGAGGGCCAAGGGGCACCCTGGGGCCTATACTGCAAGTCCAGGGACAACGGTGGACCCCTGGGTAGCTTGCTGGAGTCAGAGGCCCCTAGGTGGAGGGCCAGGGGTTCCCCTGGGGCCTATACTGCAAGTCCAGGGAGTAAGGTTGACTTCTGGGTAGCTTGATGGGGTCATAGGCTCCTAGGTGGAGGGCCAGGGGGCACCCTGGGGCCTACACTGCAAGTCCAGGGAGAGATGTGGACCCCTGGGTAGCTTGCTGGGGTCAGGGGCCCCTAGGTTGAGGTCCAGGGGGCACCCTGGGGCCTATACTGCAAGTCCAGGGACATCGGTGGACCCCTGGGTAGCTTGCTGGGGTCAGGGGCCCTTAGGTGGAGGGCCAGGGGGCACCCTTGTGCCTATACTGCAAGTCCAGGGAGTGAGGTGGACTCCCGGGTAGCTTGCTGGGGTCAGAGGCCCCTAGGTGGAGGGACAGGGGGCACCCTGGGGCCTATACTGCAAGTCCAGGAAGAGAGGTGGACCCCTGTGTAGCTTGCTGGGGTCAGGGGCCCCTAGGTGGAGGGCCAGGTGGCAGCCTGTGGGCTATACTGCAAGTCCAGGAAGAGAGGTTGACCCCTGGGTAGCTTGCTGGGGCCAGAGGCCCATAGGTGGAGGGCCAAGGGGCACCCTGGGGCCTATACTGCAAGTCCAGGGACATCTGTGGACCACTGGGTAGCTTGCTGGGGTCAGGGGCCCTTAGGTGGAGGGCCAGGGGGCACCCTGGGGCCTATACTGCAAGTCCAGGAAGAGAGGTAGACCCCTGGGTAGCTTGCTGGGGTCAGGCGCCCCTAGGTGAAGGGCCAGGGAGCACCCTGAGTTCTATACTGCAAGCCCAGGGAGGGAGGTGGACCCCTGGGTAGCTTGCTGGGGTCAGGGTCCCCTAGGTGGAGGGCCAGGGGGCACACTGGGGCCTATACTGCAAGTCCAGGAAGAGAGGTGGACCCGTGGGTAGCTTGCTGGGGTCAGAGGCCCCTTGGTGAAGGGCCAGGAGGCACCCTGGGGCCTATACTGCAAGTCCAGGGAGATTGGTGGACCCCTGGGTAGCTTGCTGGGGCCAGAGGCCCCTAGGTGGAGGGCCAGGGGGCACCCTGGGGCCTATACTGCAAGTCCAGGGACATCGGTGGACCCCTGGGTAGCTTGCTGGGGCCAGAGGCCCATAGGTGGAGGGCCAGGGAGCACCCTGGGGCCTATACTGCAAGTCCATGGACATCGGTGGACCCCTGGGTAGCTTGCTGGGGTCATAGGCTTCTAGGTGGAGGGCCAGGGGGCACCCTGGGGCCTATACTGCAAGTCCAGGAAGAGAGGTGGACCCCTGGGTAGCTTGCTGGGGTCAGGGGCCCCTAGGTGAAAGGCCAGGGGGCACCCTGAGGCCTATACTGCAAGTCCAGGAAGAGAGGTGGACCCCTGGGTAGCTTGCTGGGGTTAGGGGCCCCTAGGTGGAGGTCCAGGGGGCACCCTGGGGCCTATACTGCATGTCGAGGGACATCGGTGGACCCCTGGGTAGCATGCTGGGGTCAGGGGCCCTTAGGTGGAGGGCCAGGGGGCACACTGAGGCCTATACTGCAAGTCCAGGGAGATCAGTGGACCCCTGGGTAGCTTGCTGTGGTCAAAGACCCCTATGTGGAGGGCCAGAAGGTCCCCTGGGGCCTATACTGCAAGTCCAGGGAGTGAGGTGTACTCCTGGGTAGCTTGCTGGGGTCAGAGACCCCTAGGTGGAGGGCCAGGGGGCACCCTGGGGCCTATACTGCAAGTCTAGGGACATCGGTGGACCCCTGGGTAGCTTGCTGGGGTCAGAGGCCCCTAGGTGGAGGGCCAGGGGGCACCTTGGGGCCTATACTACAAGTCCAGGGACATTGGTGGACCACTGTGCAGCTTGCTGGTGTCAGGGGCCCTTAGGTGGAGGGCCAGGGGGCACCCTGGGGCCTATACTGCAAGTCCAGGAAGAGAGGTAGACCCCTGGGTAGCTTGCTGGGGTCAGGCGCCCCTAGGTGAAGGGCCAAGGAGCACCCAGAGGCCTATACTGCAAGCCCAGGGAGGGAGGTGGACCCCTGGGTAGCTTGCTGGGGTCAGGGTTCCCTAGGTGGAGGGCCTGGGGGCACACTGGGGCCTATACTGCAAGTCCAGGAAGAGAGGTGGACCCCTGGGTAGCTTGCAGGGGTCAGAGGCCCCTAGGTGGAGGGCCAGGGGTTCCCCTGGGGCCTACATTGCACGTCCAGGAAGAGAGGTGGACCCCTGGGTAGCTTGCTGGGGTCAGGCGCCCCTAGGTGAAGGGCCAGGGAGCACCCTGAGGCCTATACTGCAAGCCCAGGGAGAGAGGTGGACCCCTGGGTAGCTTGCTGGGGTCAGGGTCCCCTAGGTGGATGGCCAGGGGGCAACCTGTGGGCTATAATGCAAGTCTAGGAAGAGAGGTGGACCCCTGGGTAGCTTGCTGGGGTCAGAGGCCCCTAGGTGAAGGGCCAAGGGGCACCCTGGGGCCAATACTGCAAGTCCAGGGACAACGGTGGACCCCTGGGTAGCTTGCTGGGGTCAGAGGCCCCTAGGTGGAGGGCCAGGGGTTCCCCTGGGGCCTATACTGCAAGTCCAGGGAGTAAGGTTGACTTCTGGGTAGCTTGATGGGGTCATAGGCTCCTAGGTGGAGGGCCAGGGGGCACCCTGGGGCCTACACTGCAAGTCCAGGGAGAGATGTGGACCCCTGGGTAGCTTGCTGGGGTCAGGGGCCCCTAGGTTGAGGTCCAGGGGGCACCCTGGGGTCTATACTGCAAGTCCAGGGACATCGGTGGACCCCTGGGTAGCTTGCTGGGGTCAGGGGCCCTTAGGTGGAGGGCCAGGGGGCACCCTTGGGCCTATACTGCAAATCCAGGGAGTGAGGTGGACTCCCGGGTAGCTTGCTGGGGTCAGAGGCCCCTAGGTGGAGGGCCAGTTGGCAGCCTGTGGGCTATACTGCAAGTCCAGGAAGAGAGCTTACCCCTGGGTAGCTTGCTGGGGCTAGAGGCCCATAGGTGGACGACCAAGGGGCACCCTGGGGCCTATACTGCAAGTCCAGGGACATAGGTGGACCACTGGGTAGCTTGCTGGGGTCAGGGGCCCTTAGGTGGAGGGCCAGGGGGCACCTTGGGGCCTATACTGCAAGTCCAGGAAGAGAGGTAGACCCCTGGGTAGCTTGCTGGGGTCAGGCGCCCCTAGGTGAAGGGCCAGGGAGCACCCTGAGGCCTATACTGCAAGCCCAGGGAGGGAGGTGGACCCCTGGGTAGCTTGCTGGGGTCAGGGTCCCCTAGGTGGAGGGCCAGGGGGCACACTGGGGCCTATACTGCAAGTCCAGGAAGAGAGGTGGACCCCTGGGTAGCTTGCTGGGGTCAGAGGCCCCTTGGTGAAGGGCCAGGGGGCACCCTGGGGCCTATACTGCAAGTCCAGGGAGATTGGTGGACCCCTGGGTAGCTTGCTGGGGTCAGAGGCCCCTAGGTGGAGGGCCAGGGGTTCCCCTGGGGCCTATATTGCAAGTCCAGGGACATCGGTGGACCCCTGGGTAGCTTGCTGGGGCCAGAGGCCCCTAGGTGGAGGGCCAGGGGGCACCCTGGGGCCTACACTGCAAGTCCAGTGACATCGGTGGACCCCTGAGTAGCTTGCTGGGGCCAGAGGCCCATAGGTGGAGGGCCAGGGGGCACCCTGGGGCCTATACTGCAAGTCCAGGGACATCGGTGGACCCCTGGGTAGCTTGCTGGGGTCATAGGCTTCTAGGTGGAGGGCCAGGGGGCACCCTGCGGCCTATACTGCAAGTCCAGGAAGAGTGGTGGACCCCTGGGTAGCTTGCTGGGGTCAGGGGCCCCTAGGTGAAAGGCCAGGGGGAACCCTGAGGCCTATACTGCAAGTCCAGGAAGAGAGGTGGACCCCTGGGTAGCTTGCTGGGGTCAGGGGCCCCTAGGTGGAGGTCCAGGGGGCACCCTGGGGCCTATACTGCATGTCCAGGGACATCGGTGGACCCCTGGGTAGCATGCTGGGGTCAGGGGCCCTTAGGTGGACGGCCAGGGGGCACCCTGAGGCCTATACTGCAAGTCCAGGGAGATCAGTGGACCCCTGGGTAGCTTGCTGGGGTCAGGGTCCCCTAGGTGGAGGGCCAGGGGGCACACTGGGGCCTATACTGCAAGTCCAGGAAGAGAGGTGGACCCCTGGGTAGCTTGCTGGGGTCAGAGGCCCCTTGGTGAAGGGCCAGGGGGCACCCTGGGGCCTATACTGCAAGTCCAGGGAGATTGGTGGACCCCTGGGTAGCTTGCTGGGGTCAGAGGCCCCTAGGTGGAGGGCCAGGGGTTCCCCTGGGGCCTATATTGCAAGTCCAGGGACATCGGTGGACCCCTGGGTAGCTTGCTGGGGCCAGAGGCCCCTAGGTGGAGGGCCAGGGGGCACCCTGGGGCCTATACTGCAAGTCCAGGGACATCCGTGGACCCCTGGGTAGCTTGCTGGGGCCAGAGGCCCATAGGTGGAGGGCCAGGGGGCACCATGGGGCCTATACTGCAAGTCCAGGGACATCGGTGGACCCCTGGGTAGCTTGCTGGGGTCATAGGCTTCTAGGTGGAGGGCCAGGGGGCACCCTGGGGCCTATACTGCAAGTCCAGGAAGAGAGGTGGACCCCTGGGTAGCTTGCTGGGGTCAGGGGCCCCTAGGTGGAGGTCCAGGGGGCACCCTGGGGCCTATACTGCATGTCCAGGGACATCGGTGGACCCCTGGGTAGCATGCTGGGGTCAGGGGCCCTTAGGTGGAGGGCCAGGGGGCACCCTGAGGCCTATACTGCAAGTCCAGGGAGATCAGTGGACCCCTGGGTAGCTTGCTGTGGTCAAAGACCCCTATGTGGAGGGCCAGAAGGTCCCCTGGGGCCTATACTGCAAGTCCAGGGAGTGAGGTGCACTCCTGGGTAGCTTGCTGGGGTCAGAGACCCCTAGGTGGAGGGCCAGGGGCACCCTGGGGCCTATACTGCAAGTCCAGGGACATCGGTGGACCCCTGGGTAGCTTGCTGGGGTCAGAGGCCCCTAGGTGGAGGGCCAGGGGGCACCCTGGGGCCTATACTACAAGTCCAGGGACATCGGTGGACCACTGTGCAGCTTGCTGGTGTCAGGGGCCCTTAGGTGGAGGGCCAGGGGGCACCCTGGGGCCTATACTGCAAGTCCAAGAAGAGAGGTAGACCCCTGGGTAGCTTGCTGGGGTCAGGCGCCCCTAGGTGAAGGACCAGGGAGCACCCAGAGGCCTATACTGCAAGTCCAGGGAGGGAGGTGGATTCCTGGGTAGCTTGCTGGGGTCAGGGTTCCCTAGGTGGAGGGCCTGGGGGCACACTGGGGCCTATACTGCAAGTCCAGGAAGAGAGGTGGACCCCTGGGTAGCTTGCAGGGGTCAGAGGCCCCTAGGTGGAGGACCAGGGGTTCCCCTGGGGCCTACATTGCACGTCCAGGAAGAGAGGTGGACCCCTGGGTAGCTTGCTGGGGTCAGGCGCCCCTAGGTGAAGGGCCAAGGAGCACCCTGAGGCCTATACTGCAAGCCCAGGGAGGGACGTGGACCCCTGGGAAGCTTGCTGGGGTCAGGGGCCCCTAGGTGGATGGCCAGGGGGCACCCTGTGGGCTATACTGCAAGTCTAGGAAGAGAGGTGGACCCCTGGGTAGCTTGCTGGGGTCAGAGGCCCCTAGGTGGAGGGCCAAGGGGCACCCTGGGGCCTATACTGCAAGTCCAGGGACAACGGTGGACCCCTGGGTAGCTTGCTGGGGTCAGAGGCCCCTAGGTGGAGGGCCAGGGGTTCCCCTGGGGCCTATACTGCAAGTCCAGGGAGTAAGGTTGACTTCGGGGTAGCTTGCTGGGGTCATAGGCTCCTAGGTGGAGGGCCAGGGGGCACCCTGGGGCCTACACTGCAAGTCCAGGGAGAGATGTGGACCCCTGGGTAGCTTGCTGGGGTCAGGGGCCCCTAGGTTGAGGTCCAGGGGGCACCCTGGGGCCTATACTGCAAGTCCAGGGACATCGGTGGACCCCTGGGTAGCTTGCTGGGGTCAGGGGCCCTTAGGTGGAGGGCCAGGGGGCACCCTTGGGCTTATACTGCAAGTCCAGGGAGTGAGGTGGACTCCCAGGTAGCTTGCTGGGGTCAGAGGCCCCTAGGTGGAGGGCCAGGGGGCACCCTGGGGCCTATACTGCAAGTCCAGGGACATCGGTGGACCCCTGGGTAGCTTGCTGGGGTCAGAGGCTCCTAGGTGGAGGGCCAGGGGGCACCCTGGGGCCTATACTGCAAGTCCAGGAACATCGGTGGACCACTGGGTAGCTTGCTAGGGTCAGGGGCCCTTAGGTGGAGGGCCAGGGGGGACCCTGAGGCCTATACTGCAAGTCCAGGAAGAGAGGTGGACCCCTGGGTAGCTTGCTGGGGTCAGAGGCCCCTAGGTGAAGGGCCAGGGGGCACCCTGGGGCCTATACTGCAAGTCCAAGGACATCGGTGGACCACTGGGTAGCTTGCGGGTGTCAGAGGCCCCTAAGTGGAGGGTCAGGGGGCACCCTGGGGCCTATACTGGAAGCCAACGGAGGGAGGTGGACCCCTGGGTAGCTTGCTGGGGTCAGGGTCCCCTAGGTGGAGGGCCAGGGGTCAACCTGTGGGCTATACTGCAAGTCCAGGAAGAGAGGTGGACCCCTGGGTAGCTTGCTGGGGTCATAGGCTCCTAGGTGGAGAGCCAGGGGGCACCCTGGGGCCTACACTGCAAGTCCAGGAAGAGAGGTGGACCCCTGGGTAGCTTGCTGGGGTCATAGGCTCCTAGGTGGAGGGCCAGGGGGCACCCTGGGGCCTATACTGCAAGTCCAGGAAGAGAGGTTGACCCCTGGGTAGCTTGCTGGGGCCAGAGGCCCATAGGTGGAGGGCCAGGGGGCACCCTTGGGCCTATACTGCAAGTCCAGGGACATCGGTGGACCACTGGGTAGTTTGCTGGGGTCAGGGGCCCTTAGGTGGAGGGCCAGGGGGCACCCTGGGGCCTATACTGCAAGTCCAGGAAGAGAGGTAGACCCCTGGGTAGCTTGCTGGGGTCAGGCGCCCCTAGGTGAAGGGCCAGGCAGCACCCTGAGGCCTATACTGCAAGCCCAGGGAGGGAGGTGGACCCCTGGGTAGCTTGCTGGGGTCAGGGTCCAATAGGTGGAGGGCCAGGGGGCACACTGGGGCCTATACTGCAAGTCCAGGAAGAGAGGTGGACCCCTGGGTAGCTTGCTGGGGTCAGAGGCCCCTAGGTGGAGGTCCAGGGGTTCCCTTGGGGCCTATATTGCAAGTCCAGGAAGAGAGGTGGACCCCTGGATAGCTTGCTGGGGTAAGGCGCCCCTAGGTGAAGGGCCAGGGAGCACCCTGAGGCCTTTACTGCAAGCCCAGGGAGGGAGGTGGACCCCTGGGTAGCTTGCTGGGGTCAGGGGCCTCTAGGTTGAGGTCCAGGGGGCATCCTGGGGCCTGTACTGCAAGTAAAGGGACATCGGTGGACCCCTGGGTAGCTTGCTGGGGTCAGAGGCCCCTAGGTGGAGGGCCAGGGGGCACCCTGAGGCCTATACTGCAAGCCCAGGGAGGGAGGTGGACCCCTGGGTAGCTTGCTGGGGTCAGGGGCCTCTAGGTTGAGGTCCAGGGGGCATCCTGGGGCCTGTACTGCAAGTAAAGGGACATCGGTGGACCCCTGGGTAGCTTGCTGGGGTCAGAGGCCCCTAGGTGGAGGGCCAGGGGATCCCCTGGAGCCTATACTGCAAGTCCAGGGAGTGAGGTGGACTTCTGGGTAGCTTGCTGGGGTCATAGGCTTCTAGGTGGAGGGCCAGGGGGCACCCTGGGGCCTATACTGCAAGTCCAGGGAGAGATATGGACCCCTGGGTAGCTTGCTGGGGTCAGGGGCCGCTAGGTTGAGGTCCAGGGGGCATCCTGGGGACTATACTGCAAGTCCAGGAAGAGAGGTGGACCCCTGGGTAGCTTGCTGGGGTCAGGGGCCCCTAGTTGGAGGTCCAGGGGGCACCCTGGGGCCTATACTGCAAGTCCAGGGACATCGGTGGACCCCTGGGTAGCTTGCTGGGGTCAGGGGCCCTTAGGTGGAGGGCCAGGGGACACCCTGAGGCCTATACTGCAAGTACAGGGAGATCAGTGGACCCCTGGGTAGCTTGCTGAGGTCAGAGACCCCTATGTGGAGGGCCAGAAGGTCCCCTGGGGCCTATACTGCAAGTCCAGGGAGTGAGGTGCACTCCTGGGTAGCTTGCTGGGGTCAGAGGCCCCTAGGTGGAGGGCCAGGGGGCTCCCTGGGGCCTATACTGCAAGTCCAGGGACATCGGTGGACCCCTGGGTAGCTTGCTGGGGTCAGAGGCCCCTAGGTGGAGGGCCAGGGGGCACCCTGGGGCCTATACTGCAAATCCAGGAAGAGAGGTGGACCCCTGGGTAGCTTGCAGGGGTCAGAGGCCCCTAGGTGGAGGGCCAGGGGTTCCCCTGGGGCCTATATTGCAAGTCCAGGAAGTGAGGTGGACCCCTGGGTAGCTTGCTGGGGTAAGGGTCCCCTAGGTGGAGGGCCAGGGGGCACACTGGGGCCTATACTGCAAGTCCAGGGACATCGGTGGACCCCTGGGTAGCTTGCTGGGGTCAGAGGCCCCTAGGTGGAGGGCCAGGGGGCACCCTGGGGCCTATACTACAAGTCCAGGGACATCGGTGGACCACTGTGTAGCTTGCTGGGGTCAGGGGCCCTTAGGTGGAGGGCCAGGGGGCACCCTGGGGCCTATACTGCAAGTCCATTAAAAGAGGTAGACCCATGGGTAGCTTGCTGGGGTCAGGCGCCCCTAGGTGAAGGGCCAGGGAGCACCCAGAGGCCTATACTGCATGTCCAGGGACATCGGTGGACCCCTGGGTAGCATGCTGGGGTCAGGGGCCCTTAGGTGGACGGCCAGGGGGCACCCTGAGGCCTATACTGCAAGTCCAGGGAGATCAGTGGACCCCTGGGTAGCTTGCTGGGGTCAGGGTCCCCTAGGTGGAGGGCCTGGGGGCACACTGGGGCCTATACTGCAAATCCAGGAAGAGAGGTGGACCCCTGGGTAGCTTGCAGGGGTCAGAGGCCCCTAGGTGGAGGGCCAGGGGTTCCCCTGGGGCCTATATTGCAAGTCCAGGAAGAGAGGTGGACCCCTGGGTAGCTTGCTGGGGTAAGGGTCCCCTAGGTGGAGGGCCAGGGGGCACACTGGGGCCTATACTGCAAGTCCAGGGACATCGGTGGACCCCTGGGTAGCTTGCTGGGGTCATAGGCTCCTAGGTGGAGGGCCAGGGGGCACCCTGGGGCCTACACTGCAAGTCCAGGGAGAGATGTGGACCCCTGGGTAGCTTGCTGGGGACAGGGGCCCCTAGGTTGAGGTCCAGGGGGCACCCTGGGGCCTATACTGCAAGTCCAGGGACATCGGTGGACCCCTGGGTAGCTTGCTGGGGTCAGGAGCCCTTAGGTGGAGGGCCAGGGGGCACCCTTGGGCCTATACTGCAAGTCCAGGGAGTGAGGTGGACTCCTGGGTAGCTTGCTGGGGTCAGAGGCCCCTAGGTGGAGGGCCAGGGGGCACCCTGAGGCCTATACTGCAAGTCCAGGGAGATCAGTGGACCCCTAGGTAGCTTGCTGTGGTCAAAGACCCCTATGTGGAGGGCCATAAGGTCCCCTGGGGCCTATACTGCAAGTCCAGGGAGTGAGGTGCACTCCTGGGTAGCTTGCTGGGGTCAGAGACCCCTAGGTGGAGGGCCAGGGGCACCCTGGGGCCTATACTGCAAGTCCAGGGACATCGGTGGACCACTGGGTAGCTTGCGGGGGTCAGAGGCCCCTAAGTGGAGGGCCAGGGGGCACCCTGGGGCCTATACTGGAAGCCCAGGGAGGGAGGTGGACCCCTGGGTAGCTTGCTGGGGTCAGGGTCCCCTAGGTGGAGGGCCAGGGGTCAACCTGTGGGCTATACTGCAAGTCCAGGTAGAGAGGTGGACCCCTGGGTAGCTTGCTGGGGTCATAGGCTCCTAGGTGGAGGGCCAGGGGGCACGCTGGGGCCTACACTGCAAGTCCAGGAAGAGAGGTGGACCCCTGGGTAGCTTGCTGGGGTCAGGGTCCCCTAGGTGGAGGGCCAGGGGTCAACCTGTGGGCTATACTGCAAGTCCAGGAAGAGAGGTGGACCCCTGGGTAGCTTGCTGGGGTCATAGGCTCCTAGGTGGAGGGCCAGGGGGCACCCTGGGGCCTATACTGCAAGTCCAGGAAGAGAGGTTGACCCCTGGGTAGCTTGCTGGGGCCAGAGGCCCATAGGTGGAGGGCCAGGAGGCACCCTTGGGCCTATACTGCAAGTCCAGGGACATCGGTGGACCACTGGGTAGTTTGCTGGGGTCAGGGCCCTTAGGTGGAGGGCCAGGGGGCACCCTGGGGCCTATACTGCAAGTCCAGGAAGAGAGGTAGACCCCTGGGTAGCTTGCTGGGGTCAGGCGCCCCTAGGTGAAGGGCCAGGGAGCACCCTGAGGCCTATACTGCAAGCCCAGGTAGGGAGGTGGACCCCTGGGTAGCTTGCTGGGGTCAGGGGCCCCTAGGTGGAGGGCCAGGGGGCACACTGGGGCCTATACTGCAAGTCCAGGGAGTGAGGTGGACTCCCGGGTAGCTTGCTGGGGTCAGAGGACCCTAGGTGGAGGGCCAGGGGGCACCCTGGGGCCTATACTGCAAGTCCAGGGACATCGGTGGACCCCTGGGTAGCTTGCTGGGGTCAGAGGCCCCTAGGTGGAGGGCCAGGGGGCACCCTGGGGCCTATACTGCAAGTCCAGGAACATCGGTGGACCACTGGGTAGCTTGCTAGGGTCAGGGGCCCTTAGGTGGAGGGCCAGGGGGCACCCTGGGGCCTATACTGCAAGTCCAGGAAGAGAGGTGGACCTCTGGGTAGCTTGCTGGGGTCAGGGGCCCCTAGGTGAAAGGCCAGGGGGCACCCTGAGGCCTATACTGCAAGTCCAGGAAGAGAGGTGGACCCCTGGGTAGCTGGCTGGGGTCAGGGGCCCCTAGGTGGAGGTCCAGGGGGCACCCTGGGGCCTATACTGCATGTCGAGGTCCATCGGTGGACCCCTGGGTAGCATGCTGGGGTCAGGGGCCCTTAGGTGGAGGGCCAGGGGGCACCCTGAGGCCTATACTGCAAGTCCAGGGAGATCAGTGGACCCCTGGGTAGCTTGCTGTGGTCAAAGACCCCTATGTGGAGGGCCAGAAGGTCCCCTGGGCCCTATACTGCAAGTCCAGGGAGTGAGGTGCACTCCTGGGTAGCTTGCTGGGGTCAGAGACCCCTAGGTGGAGGGCCAGGGGGCACCCTGGGGCCTATACTGCAAGTCCAGGGACATCGGTGGACCCCTGGGTAGCTTGCTGGGGTCAGAGGCCCCTAGGTGGAGGGCCAGGGGGCACCCTGGGGCCTATACTACAAGTCCAGGGACATCGGTGGACCACTGTGCAGCTTGCTGGTGTCAGGGGCCCTTAGGTGGAGGGCCAGGGGGCACCCTGGGGCCTATACTGCAAGTCCAGGAAGAGAGGTAGACCCCTGGGTAGCTTGCTGGGGTCAGGCGCCCCTAGGTGAAGGGCCAGGGAGCACCCAGAGGCCTATACTGCAAGCCCAAGGAGGGAGGTGGACACCTGGGTAGATTGCTGGGGTCAGGGTTCCCTAGGTGGAGGGCCTGGGGGCACACTGGGGCCTATACTGCAAGTCCAGGAAGAGAGGTGGACCCCTGGGTAGCTTGCAGGGGTCAGAGGCCCCTAGGTGGAGGGCCAGGGGTTCCCCTGGGGCCTATATTGCAAGTCCAGGAAGAGAGGTGGACCCCTGGGTAGCTTGCTGGGGTCAGTGTCCCCTAGGTGGATGGCCAGGGGGCACCCTGAGGCCTATACTGCAAGCCCAGGGAGGGAGGTGGACCCCTGGGTAGCTTGCTGGTGTCAGGGGCCCCTAGGTTGAGGTCCAGGGTGCATCATGGGGCCTGTACTGCAAGTCCAGGGACATCGGTGGACCCCTGGGTAGCTTGCTGGGGTCATAGGCTCCTAGGTGGAGGGCCAGGGGGCACCCTGGGGCCTACACTGCAAGTCCAGGGAGAGATGTGGACCCCTGGGTAGCTTGCTGGGGTCAGGGGCCCCTAGGTTGAGGTCCAGGGGGCATCCTGGGGACTATACTGCAAGTCCAGGAAGAGAGGTGGACCCCTGGGTAGCTTGCTGGGGTCAGGGGCCCCTAGTTGGAGGTCCAGGGGGCACCCTGGGGCCTATACTGCAAGTCCAGGGACATCGGTGGACCCCTGGGTAGCTTGCTGGGGTCAGGGGCCCTTAGGTGGAGGGCCAGGGGGCACCCTGAGGCCTATACTGCAAGTACAGGGAGATCAGTGGACCCCTGGGTAGCTTGCTGAGGTCAGAGACCCCTATGTGGAGGGCCAGAAGGTCCCCTGGGGCCTATACTGCAAGTCCAGGGAGTGAGGTGCACTCCTGGGTAGCTTGCTGGGGTCAGAGGCCCCTAGGTGGAGGGCCAGGGGGCTCCCTGGGGCCTATACTGCAAGTCCAGGGACATCGGTGGACCCCTGGGTAGCTTGCTGGGGTCAGAGGCCCCTAGGTGGAGGGCCAGGGGGCACCCTGGGGCCTATACTACAAGTCCAGGGACATCGGTGGACCACTGTGTAGCTTGCTGGGGTCAGGGGCCCTTAGGTGGAGGGCCAGGGGGCACCCTGGGGCCTATACTGCAAGTCCAGGGAGAGATGTGGACCCATGGGTAGCTTGCTGGGGTCAGGGGCCCCTAGGTTGAGGTCCAGGGGGCACCCTGGGGCCTATACTGCAAGTCCAGGGACATCGGTGGACCCCTGGGTAGCTTGCTGGGGTCAGGGGCCCTTAGGTGGAGGGCCAGGGGGCACCCTTGGGCCTATACTGCAAGTCCAGGGAGTGAGGTGGACTCCCGGGTAGCTTGCTGGGGTCAGGCGCCCCTAGGTGGAGGGCCAGGGGTTCCCCTGGGGCCTATATTGCAAGTCCAGGAAGAGAGGTGGACCCCTGGGTAGCTTGCTGGGGTAAGGGTCCCCTAGGTGGAGGGCCAGGGGGCACACTGGGGCCTATACTGCAAGTCCAGGGAGATCGGTGGACCCCTGGGTAGCTTGCTGGGGTCAGAGGCCCCTAGGTGGATGGCCAGGGGGCACCTTATGGGCTATACTGCAAGTCCAGGAAGAGAGGTGGACCCCTGGGTAGCTTGCCGGGGTCAGAGGCCCCTAGGTGGAGGGCCAAGGGTTCCCCTGGGGCCTATACTGCAAGTCCAGGGACATCGGTGGACCCCTGGGTAGCTTGCTGGGGTCATAGGCTCCTAGGTGGAGGGCCAGGGGGCACCCTGGGGCCTACACTGCAAGTCCAGGGAGAGATGTGGACCCCTGGGTAGCTTGCTGGGGTCAGGGGCCCCTAGGTTGAGGTCCAGGGGGCACCCTGGGGCCTATACTGCAAGTCCAGGGACATCGGTGGACCCCTGGGTAGCTTGCTGGGGTCAGGGGCCCCTAGGTGAAAGGCCAGGGGGCACCCTGAGGCCTATACTGCAAGTCCAGGAAGAGAGGTGGAACCCTGGGTAGCTTGCTGGGGTCAGGGGCCCCTAGGTGGAGGTCCAGGGGGCACCTTGGGGCCTATACTGCATGTCCAGGGACATCGGTGGACCCCTGGGTAGCATGCTGGGGTCAGGGGCCCTTAGGTGGAGGGCCAGGGGGCACCCTGAGGCCTATACTGCAAGTCCAGGGAGATCAGTGGACCCCTGGGTAGCTTGCTGTGGTCAAAGACCCCTATGTGGAGGGCCAGAAGGTCCCCTGGGGCCTATACTGCAAGTCCAGGGAGTGAGGTGCACTCCTGGGTAGCTTGCTGGGGTCAGAGACCCCTAGGTGGAGGGCCAGGGGCACCCTGGGGCCTATACTGCAAGTCCAGGGACAATGGTGGACCACTGGGTAGCTTGCGGGGGTCAGAGGCCCCTAAGTGGAGGGCTAGGGGGCACCCTGGGGCCTATACTGGAAGCCCAGGGAGGGAGGTGGACCCCTGGGTAGCTTGCTGGGGTCAGGGTCCCCTAGGTGGAGGGCCAGGGGTCAACCTGTGGGCTATACTGCAAGTCCAGGAAGAGAGGTGGACCCCTGGGTAGCTTGCTGGGGTCATAGGCTCCTAGGTGGAGGGCCAGGGGGCACCCTGGGGCCTACACGGCAAGTCCAGGAAGAGAGGTGGACCCCTGGGTAGCTTGCTGGGGTCATAGGCTCCTAGGTGGAGGGCCAGGGGGCACCCTGGGGCCTATACTGCAAGTCCAGGAAGAGAGGTTGACCCCTGGGTAGCTTGCTGGGGCCAGAGGCCCATAGGTGAAAGGCCAGGGGGCACCCTGAGGCCTATACTGCAAGTCCAGGAAGAGAGGTGGAACCCTGGGTAGCTTGCTGGGGTCAGGGGCCCCTAGGTGGAGGTCCAGGGGGCACCTTGGGGCCTATACTGCATGTCCAGGGACATCGGTGGACCCCTGGGTAGCATGCTGGGGTCAGGGGCCCTTAGGTGGAGGGCCAGGGGGCACCCTGAGGCCTATACTGCAAGTCCAGGGAGATCAGTGGACCCCTGGGTAGCTTGCTGTGGTCAAAGACCCCTATGTGGAGGGCCAGAAGGTCCCCTGGGGCCTATACTGCAAGTCCAGGGAGTGAGGTGCACTCCTGGGTAGCTTGCTGGGGTCAGAGACCCCTAGGTGGAGGGCCAGGGGGCACCCTTGGGCCTATACTGCAAGTCCAGGGACATCGGTGGACCACTGGGTAGTTTGCTGGGGTCAGGGGCCCTTAGGTGGAGGGCCAGGGGGCACCCTGGGGCCTATACTGCAAGTCCAGGAAGAGAGGTAAACCCCTGGGTAGCTTGCTGGGGTCAGGCGCCCCTAGGTGAAGGGCCAGGGAGCACCCTGAGGCCTATACTGCAAGCCCAGGGAGGAAGGTGGACCCCTGAATAGCTTGCTGGGGTCAGGGTCCCCTAGGTGGAGGGCCAGGGGGCACACTGGGGCCTATACTGCAAGTCCAGGAAGAGAGGTGGACCCCTGGGTAGCTTGCTGGGGTCAGAGGCCCCTTGGTGAAGGGCCAGGGGGCACCCTGGGGCCTATACTGCAAGTCCAGGGAGATCGGTGGACCCCTGGGTAGCTTGCTGGGGTGAGAGGCCCCTAGGTGGAGGGCCAGGGGTTCCCCTGGGGCCTATATTGCAAGTCCAGGAAGAGAGGTGGACCCCTGGGTAGCTTGCTGGGGTAAGGCGCCCCTAGGTGAAGGGCCAGGGAGCACCCTGAGGCCTTTACTGCAAGCCCAGGGAGGGAGGTGGACCCCTGGGTAGCTTGCTGGGGTCAGTGTCCCCTAGGTGGATGGCCAGGGGGCACCCTGTGGGCTATACTGCAAGTCCAGGAAGAGAGGTGGACCCCTGGGTAGCTTGCTGGGGTAAGAGGCCCCTACGTGGAGGGCCAAGGGGCACCCTGGGGCCTATACTGCAAGTCCAGGGACATCGGTGGACCACTGGGTAGCTTGCTGAGGTCAGAGGCCCCTAAGTGGAGGGCCAGGGGTTCCCCTGGGGCCTATACTGCAAGTCCAGGGAGTAAGGTGGACTTTTGGGTAGCTTGATGGGCTCATAGGCTAATAGGTGGAGGGCCAGAGGGCACCCTGGGGCCTACACTGCAAGTCCAGGGAGAGATGTGGACCCCTTGGTAGCTTGCTGGGGTCAGGGGCCTTTAGGTTGAGGTCCAGGGGGGACCCTGGGGCCTATAATGCAAGTCCAGGGACATCGGTGGACCCTTGGGTAGCTTGCTGGGGTCAGGGGCCCTTAGGTGGAGGGCCAGGGGGCACCCTTGGGCCTATACTGCAAGTCCAGGGAGTGAGGTGGACTCCTGGGTAGCTTGCTGGGGTCAGAGGCCCCTAGGTGGAGGGCCAGGGGGCACCCTGGGGCCTATACTGCAAGTCCAGGGACATCGGTGGACCCCTGGGTAGCTTGCTGGGGTCAGAGGCCCCTAGGTGGAGGGCCAGGGGGCACCCTGGGGCCTATACTACAAGTCCAGGGACATCGGTGGACCACTGTGTAGCTTGCTGGTGTCAGGGGCCCTTAGGTGGAGGGCCAGAATGTCCCCTGGGGCCTATACTGCAAGTCCAGGGAGTGAGGTGCACTCCTGGGTTGCTTGCTGGGGTCAGAGGCCCCTAGGTGGAGGGCCAGGGGGCTCCCTGGGGCCTATACTGCAAGTCCAGGGACATCGGTGGACCCCTGGGTAGCTTGCTGGGGTCAGAGGCCCCTAGGTGGAGGGCCAGGGGGCACCCTGGGGCCTATACTACAAGTCCAGGGACATCGGTGGACCACTGTGTAGCTTGCTGGGATCAGGGGCCCTTAGGTGGAGGGCAAGGGGGCACCTTGGGGCCTATACTGCAAGTCCAGGAAGAGAGGTAGACCCATGGGTAGCTTGCTGGGGTCCGGCGCCCCTAGGTGAAGGGCCAGGGAGCACCCAGAGGCCTATACTGCAAGCCCAGGGAAGGAGGTGGACCCCTGGGTAGCTTGCAGGGGTCAGAGGCCCCTAGGTGGAGGGCCAGGGGTTCCCCTGGGGCCTATATTGCAAGTCCAGGAAGAGAGGTGGACCCCTGGGTAGCTTGCTGGGGTCAGGGTCCCCTAGGTGGAGGGCCAGGGGGCACACTGGGGCTTATACTGCAAGTCCAGGGAGATCGGTGGACCCCTGGGTAGCTTGCTGGGGTCAGAGGCCCCTAGGTGGAGGGCCAGGGGTTCCCCTGGGGCCTATATTGCAAGTACAGGAAGAGAGGTGGACCCCTGGGTAGCTTGCCTGGGGTAAGGCGCCCCTAGGTGGAGGGCCAGGGAGCACCCTGAGGCCTATACTGCAAGCCCAGGGAGAGAGGTGGACCCCTGGGTAGCTTGCTGGGGTCAGTGTCCCCTAGGTGGATGGCCAGGGGGCACCCTATGGCCTATACTGCAAGTCCAGGAAGAGAGGTGGACCCCTGGGTAGCTTGCCGGGGTCAGAGGCCCCTAGGTGGAGGGCCAAGGGGCACCCTGGGGCCTATACTGCAAGTCCAGGGAGATCGGTGGACCCCTGGGTAGCTTGCTGGGGTCAGAGGCCCCTAGGTGGATGGCCAGGGGGCACCCTATGGGCTATACTGCAAGTCCAGGGAGATCGGTGGACCCCTGGGTAGCTTGCTGGGGTCAGAGGCCCCTAGGTGGATGGCCAGGGGGCACCCTATGGGCTATACTGCAAGTCCAGGAAGAGAGGTGGACCCCTGGGTAGCTTGCCGGGGTCAGAGGCCCCTAGGTGGAGGGCCAAGGGGCACCCTGGGGCCTATACTGCAAGTCCAGGGATATCGGTGGACCCCTGGGTAGCTTGCTGGGGTCATAGGCTCCTAGGTGGAGGGCCAGGGGGCACCCTGGGGCCTACACTGCAAGTCCAGGGAGAGATGTGGACCCCTGGGTAGCTTGCTGGGGTCAGGGGCCCCTAGGTTGAGGTCCAGGGGGCACCCTGGGGCCTATACTGCAAGTCCAGGGACATCGGTGGACCCCTGGGTAGCTTGCTGGGGTCAGAGGCCCCTAGGTGGAGGGCCAGGGGATCCCCTGGAGCCTATACTGCAAGTCCAGGGAGTGAGGTGGACTTCTGGGTAGCTTGCTGGCGTCATAGGCTTCTAGGTGGAGGGCCAGGGGGCACCCTGGGGCCTACACTGCAAGTCCAGGGAGAGATGTGGACCCCTGGGTAGCTTGCTGGGGTCAGGGGCCCCTAGGTTGAGGTCCAAGGGGCATCCTGGGGACTATACTGCAAGTCCAGGAAGAGAGGTGGACCCCTGGGTAGCTTGCTGGGGTCAGGGGCCCCTAGTTGGAGGTCCAGGGGGTACCCTGGGGCCTATACTGCAAGTCCAGGGACATCGGTTGACCCCTGGGTAGCTTGCTGGGGTCAGGGGCCCTTAGGTGGAGGGCCAGGGGGCACCCTGAGGCCTATACTGCAAGTACAGGGAGATCAGTGGACCCCTGGGTAGCTTGCTGAGGTCAGAGACCCCTATGTGGAGGGCCAGAAGGTCCCCTGGGGCCTATACTGCAAGTCCAGGGAGTGAGGTGCACTCCTGGGTAGCTTGCTGGGGTCAGAGGCCCCTAGGTGGAGGGCCAGGGGGCTCCCTGGGGCCTATACTGCAAGTACAGGGACATTTGTGGACCCCTGGGTAGCTTGCTGGGGTCAGAGGCCCCTAGGTGGAGGGCCAGGGGGCACCCTGGGGCCTATACTACAAGTCCAGGGACATCGGTGGACCACTGTGTAGCTTGCTGGGGTCAGGGGCCCTTAGGTGGAGGGCCAGGGGGCACCCTGGGGCCTATACTGCAAGTCCAGGAAAAGAGGTAGACCCATGGGTAGCTTGCTGGGGTCAGGCGCCCCTAGGTGAAGGGCCAGGGAGCACCCAGAGGCCTATACTGTAAGCCCAGGGAGGGAGGTGGACCCCTGGGTAGCTTGCTGGGGTCAGGGTCCCCTAGGTGGAGGGCCTGGGGGCACACTGGGGCCTATACTGCAAGTCCAGGAAGAGAGGTGGACCCCTGGGTAGCTTGCAGGGGTCAGAGGCCCCTAGGTGGAGGGCCAGGGGTTCCCCTGGGGCCTACATTGCAAGTCCAGGAAAAGAGGTGGACCCCTGGGTAGCTTGCTGGGGTAAGGGTCCCCTAGGTGGAGGGCCAGGGGGCACACTGGGGCCTATACTGCAAGTCCAGGGAGATCGGTGGACCCCTGGGTAGCTTGCTGGGGTCAGAGGCCCCTAGGTGGATGGCCAGGGGGCACCCTATGGGCTATACTGCAAGTCCAGGAAGAGAGGTGGACCCCTGGGTAGCTTGCCGGGGTCAGACGCCCCTAGGTGGAGGGCCAAGGGGCACCCTGGGGCCTATACTGCAAGTCCAGGGATATCGGTGGACCCCTGGGTAGCTTGCTGGGGTCATAGGCTCCTAGGTGGAGGGCCAGGGGGCACCCTGGGGCCTACACTGCAAGTCCAGGGAGAGATGTGGACCCCTGGGTAGCTTGCTGGGGTCAGGGGCCCCTAGGTCGAGGTCCAGGGGGCACCCTGGGGCCTATACTGCAAGTCCAGGGACATCGTTGGACCCCTGGGTAGCTTGCTGGGGTCAGGGGCCCTTAGGTGGAGGGCCAGGGGGCACCCTTGGGCCTATACTGCAAGTCCAGGGAGTGAGGTGGACTCCTGGGTAGCTTGCTGGGGTCAGAGGCCCCTAGATGGAGGGCCAGGGGGCACCCTGGGGCCTATACTGCAAGTCCAGGGACATCGGTGGACCGCTGGGTAGCTTGCTGGGGTCAGAGGCCCCTAGGTGGAGGGCCAGGGGGGACCCTGGGGCCTATACTGCAAGTCCAGGAACATCGGTGGACCACTGGGTAGCTTGCTGGGGTCAGGGGCCCTTAGGTGGAGGGCCAGGGGGCACCCTGGGGCCTATACTGCAAGTCCAGGAAGAGAGGTTGACCGCTGGGTAGCTTGCTGAAATCTGGAGCCCCTAGGTGGAGGGCCAGGGGGCACACTGGGGCCTATACTGCAAGTCCAGGAAGAGAGGTGGACCCCTGGGTAGCTTGCTGGGGTCAGGCGCCCCTGGGTGAAGGGCCAGGGAGCACCCTGAGGCCTATACTGCAAGCCAAGGGAGGGAGGTGGACCCCTGGGTAGCTTGCTGGGGTCAGGGGCCTCTAGGTTGAGGTCCAGGGGGCATCCTGGGGCCTGTACTGCAAGTCCAGGGACATCGGTGGACCCCTGGGTAGCTTGCTGGGGTCAGAGGCCCCTAGGTGGAGGGCCAGGGGATCCCCTGGAGCCTATACTGCAAGTCCAGGGAGTGAGGTGGACTTCTGGGTAGCTTGCTGGGGTCATAGGCTTCTAGGTGGAGGGCCAGGGGGCACCCTGGGGCCTATACTGCAAGTCCAGGGAGAGATGTGGACCCCTGGGTAGCTTGCTGGGGTCAGGCGCCCCTAGGTTGAGGTCCAGGGGGCATCCTGGGGCCTATACTGCAAGTCCAGGAAGAGAGGTGGACCCCTGGGTAGCTTGCTGGGGACAGGGGCCCCTAGGTGGAGGTCCAGGGGGCACCCTGGGGCCTATACTGCAAGTACAGGGACATCGGTGGACCCCTGGGTAGCTTGCTTGGGTCAGGGGCCCTTAGGTGGAGGGCCAGGGGGCACCCTGAGGCCTAAACTGCAAGTCCAGGGAGATCAGTGGACCCCTGGGTAGCTTGCTGAGGTCAGAGACCCCTATGTGGAGGGCCAGAATGTCCCCTGGGGCCTATACTGCAAGTCCAGGGAGTGAGGTGCACTCCTGGGTAGCTTGCTGGGGTCAGAGGCCCCTAGGTGGAGGGCCAGGGGGCTCCCTGGAGCCTATACTGCAAGTCCAGGGACATCGGTGGACCCCTGGGTAGCTTGCTGGGGTCAGAGGCCCCTAGGTGGAGGGCCAGGGGGCACCCTGGGGCCTATACTACAAGTCCAGGGACATCGGTGGACCACTGTATAGCTTGCTGGGGTCAGGGGCCCTTAGGTGGAGGGCCAGGGGGCACCCTGGGGCCTATACTGCAAGTCCAGGAAGAGAGGTAGACCCATGAGTAGCTTGCTGGGGTCCGGCGCCCCTAGGTGAAGGGCCAGGGAGCACCCAGAGGCCTATACTGCAAGCCCAGGGAAGGAGCTGGACCCCTGGGTAGCTTGCTGGGGTCAGGGTCCCCTAGGTGGAGGGCCTGGGGGCACACTGGGGCCTATACTGCAAGTCGAGGAAGAGAGGTGGACCCCTGGGTAGCTTGCAGGGGTCAGAGGCCCCTAGGTGGAGGGCCAGGGGTTCCCCTGGGGCCTATATTGCAAGTCCAGGAAGAGAGGTGGACCCCTGGGTAGCTTGCTGGGGTCAGGGTCCCCTAGGTGGAGGGCCAGGGGGCACACTGGGGCCTATACTGCAAGTCCAGGGACATCGGTGGACCCCTGGGTAGCTTGCTGGGGTCAGGGGCCCTTAGGTGGAGGGCCAGGGGGCACCCTTGGGCCTATACTGCAAGTCCAGGGAGTGAGGTGGACTCCTGGGTAGCTTGCTGGGGTCAGAGGCCCCTAGATGGAGGGCCAGGGGGCACCCTGGGGCCTATACTGCAAGTCCAGGGACATCGGTGGACCCCTGGGTAGCTTGCTGGGGTCAGAGGCCCCTAGGTGGAGGGCCAAGGGGCACCCTGGGGCCTATACTGCAAGTCCAGGAACATCGGTGGACCACTGGGTAGCTTGCTGGGGTCAGGGGCCCTTAGGTGGAGGGCCAGGGGGCACCCTGGGGCCTATACTGCAAGTCCAGGAAGAGAGGTTGACCGCTGGGTAGCTTGCTGAAATCTGGAGCCCCTAGGTGGAGGGCCAGGGGGCACACTGGGGCCTATACTGCAAGTCCAGGAAGAGAGGTGGACCCCTGGGTAGCTTGCTGGGGTCAGGCGCCCCTGGGTGAAGGGCCAGGGAGCACCCTGAGGCCTATACTGCAAGCCCAGGGAGGGAGGTGGACCCCTGGGTAGCTTGCTGGGGTCAGGGGCCTCTTGGTTGAGGTCCAGGGGGCATCCTGGGGCCTGTACTGCAAGTCCAGGGACATCGGTGGACCCCTGGGTAGCTTGCTGGGGTTAGAGGCCCCTAGGTGGAGGGCCAGGGGATCCCCTGGAGCCTATACTGCAAGTCCAGGGAGTGAGGTGGACTTCTGGGTAGCTTGCTGGGGTCATAGGCTTCTAGGTGGAGGGCCAGGGGGCACCCTGGGGCCTATACTGCAAGTCCAGGGAGAGATGTGGACCCCTGGGTAGCTTGCTGGGGTCAGAGGTCCCTAGGTTGAGGTCCAGGGGGCATCCTGGGGACTATACTGCAAGTCCAGGAAGAGAGGTGGACCCCTGGGTAGCTTGCTGGGGTCAGGGGCCCCTAGGTGGAGGTCCAGGGGGCACCCTGGGGCCTATACTGCAAGTACAGGGACATCGGTGGACCCCTGGGTAGCTTGCTGGGGTCAGGGGCCCTTAGGTGGAGGGCCAGGGGGCACCCTGAGGCCTAAACTGCAAGTCCAGGGAGATCAGTGGACCCCTGGGTAGCTTGCTGAGGTCAGAGACCCCTATGTGGAGGGCCAGAATGTCCCCTGGGGCCTATACTGCAAGTCCAGGGAGTGAGGTGCACTCCTGGGTAGCTTGCTGGGGTAAGAGGCCCCTAGGTGGAGGGCCAGGGGGCTCCCTGGGGCCTATACTGCAAGTCCAGGGACATCGGTGGACCCCTGGGTAGCTTGCTGGGGTCAGAGGCCCCTAGGTGGAGGGCCAGGGGTTCCCCTGGGGCCTATACTGCAAGTCCAGGGACATCGGTGGACCCCTGGGTAGCTTGCTGGGGTCATAGGCTCCTAGGTGGAGGGCCAGGGGGCAGCCTGGGGCCTACACTGCAAGTCCAGGGAGAGATGTGGACCCCTGGGTAGCTTGCTGGGGTCAGGGGTCCCTAGGTTGAGGTCCAAGGGGCACCCTGGGGCCTATACTGCAAGTCCAGGGACATCGGTGGACCCCTGGGTAGCTTGCTGGGGTCAGGGGCCCTTAGGTGGAGGGCCAGGGGGCACCCTTGGGCCTATACTGCAAGTCCAGGGAGTGAGGTGGACTCCTGGGTAGCTTGCTGGGGTCAGAGGCCCCTAGGTGGAGGGCCAGGGGGCACCCTGGGGCCTATACTGCAAGTCCAGGGACATCGGTGGACCCCTGGGTAGCTTGCTGGGGTCAGAGGCCCCTAGGTGGAGGGCCAGGGGGCACCCTGGGGCCTATACTGCAAGTCCAGGAACATCGGTGGACCACTGGGTAGCTTGCTGGGGTCAGGGGCCCTTAGGTGGAGGGCCAGGGGGCACCCTGGGGCCTATACTGCAAGTCCAGGAAGAGAGGTTGACCGCTGGGTAGCTTGATGAAATCTGGAGCCCCTAGGTGGAGGGCCAGGGGGCACACTGGGGCCTATACTGCAAGTCCAGGAAGAGAGGTGGACCCCTGGGTTGCTTGCTGGGGTCAGGCGCCCCTGGGTGAAGGGCCAGGGAGCACCCTGAGGCCTATACTGCAAGCCCAGGGAGGGAGGTGGACCCCTTGGTAGCTTGCTGGGGTCAGGGGCCTCTAGGTTGAGGTCCAGGGGGCACCCTGGGGCCTATACTGCAAGTCCAGGGACATCGGTGGACCCCTGGGTAGCTTGCTGGGGTCAGAGGCCCCTAGGTGGAGGGCCAGGGGATCCCCTGGAGCCTATACTGCAAGTCCAGGGAGTGAGGTGGACTTCTGGGTAGCTTGCTGGGGTCATAGGCTTCTAGGTGGAGGGCCAGGGGGCACCCTGGGGCCTATACTGCAAGTCCAGGGAGAGATGTGGACCCCTGGGTAGCTTGCTGGGGTCAGGGGCCCCTAGGTTGAGGTCCAGGGGGCATCCTGGGGACTACACTGCAAGTCCAGGAAGAGAGGTGGACCCCAGGGTAGCTTGCTGGGGTCAAGGGCCCCTAGGTGGAGGTCCAGGGGGCACCCTGGGGCCTATACTGCAAGTCCAGGGACATCGGTGGACCACTGGGTAGCTTGCTGGGGTCAGGGGCCCTTAGGTGGAGGGCCAGGGGGCACCCTGGGGCCTATACTGCAAATCCAGGAAGAGAGGTAGACCCCTGGGTAGCTTGCTGGGGTCAGGCGCCCCTAAGTGAAGGGCCAGGGAGCACCCTGAGGCCTATACTGCAAGCCCAGGGAGGGAGGTGGACCCCTGGGTAGCTTGCTGGGGTCAGGGTCCCCTAGGTGGAGGGCCAGGGGGCACACTGGGGCCTATACTGCAAGTCCAGGAAGAGAGGTGGACCCCTGGGTAGCTTGCTGGGGTCAGAGGCCCCTTGGTGAAGGGCCAGGGGGCACCCTGGGGCCTCTACTGCAAGTCCAGGGAGATCGGTGGACCCCTGGGTAGCTTGCTGGGGTCAGAGAACCCTAGGTGGAGGGCCAGGGGTTCCCCTGGGGCCTATATTGCAAGTCAAGGAAGAGAGGTGGACCCATGGGTAGCTTGCTGGGGTAAGGCGCCCCTAGGTGAAGGGCCAGGGAGCACCCTGAGGCCTATACTGCAAGCCCAGGGAGGGAGGTGGACCCCTGGGTAGCTTGCTGGGGTCAGTGTCCCCTAGGTGGATGGCCAGGGGGCACCCTCTGGGCTATACTGCAAGTCCAGGAAGAGAGGTGGGTAGCTTGCTGGGGTCAGAGGCCCCGAGGTGGAGGGCCAAGGGGCACCCTGGGGCCTATACTGCAAGTCCAGGAAGAGAGGTGGACCCCTGGGTAGCTTGCTGAGGTCAGGGGCCCCTAGGTGGAGGGCCAGGTGGCAGCCTGTGGGCTATACTGCAAGTCCAGGAAGAGACGTTGACCCCTGGGTAGCTTGCTGAAGTCAGGAGCCACTAGGTGGAGGGCCAGGGGGCACACTGGGGCCTATGCTGCAAGCCTAGAAAGAGAGGTGGACCCCTGGGTAGCTTGCTGGGGTCAGAGGCCCCTTGGTGAAGGGCCAGGGAGCACCCTGGGGCCTATACTGCAAGTCTAGGGAGATCGGTGGACCCCTGGGTAGCTTGCTGGAGTCAGAGGCCCCTAGGTGGAGGGCCAGGGGTTCCCCTGGGGCCTATATTGCAAGTCCAGGAAGAGAGGTGGACCCCTGGGTAGCTTGCTGGGGTCAGGCGCCCCTAGGTGAAGGGCCAGGGGGCACCCTGAGGCCTATACTGCAAGCCCAGGGAAGGAGGTGGACCCCTGGGTAGCTTGCTGGGGTCAGGATCCCCTAGGAGGATGTCCAGGGGGCACCCTGTGGGCTATACTGCAAGCCCAGGAAGAGAGGTGGACCCCTGGGTAGCTTGCTGGGGCCAGGCGCCCCTAGGTGAAGGGCCAGGGAGCACCCTGAGGCCTATACTGCAAGCCCAGGGAGGGAGGTGGACCCCTGGGTAGCTTGCTGGTGTCAGGGGCCCCTAGGTTGAGGTCCAGGGTGCATCATGGGGCCTGTACTGCAAGTCCAGGGACATCGGTGGACCCCTGGGTAGCTTGCTGGGGTCAGAGGATCCTAGGTGGAGGGCCAGGGGTTCCCCTGGAGCCTACACTGCAAGTCCAGGGAGTGAGGTGGACTTCTGGGTAGCTTGCTGGGGTCATAGGCTTCTAGGTGGAGGGCCAGGGGGCACCCTGGGGCCTATACTGCAAGTCCAGGGAGAGATGTGGACCCCTGGGTAGCTTGCTGGGGTCAGGGGCCCCTAGGTTGAGGTCCAGGGGGCATCCTGGGGCCTGTACTGCAAGTCCAGGGACATCGGTGAACCCCTGGGTAGCTTGCTGGGGTCAGGGGCCCTTAGGTGGAGGGCCAGGGGGCACCCTGGGGCCTATACTGCAAGTCCAGGGAGTGAGGTGGACTCCTGGGTGGCTTGCTGGGGTCAGAGGCCCCTAGGTGGAGGGTCAGGGGGCACCCTGGGGCCTATACTGCAAGTCCAGGGACATCGGTGGACCCCTGGGTAGCTTGCTGGGGCCAGAGGCCCATAGGTGGAGGGCCAGGGGGCACCCTGGGGCCTATACTGCAAGTCCAGGGACATCGGTTGACCACTGGGTAGCTTGCTGGGGTCAGGGGCCCTTAGGTGGAGGGCCAGGGGGCACCGTGGGGCCTATACTGCAAGTCCAGGAAGAGAGGTAGATTCTGGGTAGCTTGCTGGGGTCAGGCGCCACTAGGTGAAGGGCCAGGGAGCACCCTGAAGCCTATACTGCAAGCCCAGGGAGGGAGGTGGACCCCTGGGTAGCTTGCTGGTGTCAGCGTCCCCTAGGTGGAGGGCCAGGGGGCACACTGGGGCCTATACTGCAAGTAAAGGAAGAGAGGTGGACCCCTGGGTAGCTTGCTGGGGTCAGAGGCCCCTTGGTGAAGGGCCAGGGGGCACCCTGGGGCCTACACTGCAAGTCCAGGGAGATCGGTGAACCCCTGGGTAGCTTGCTGGGGTCAGAGGCCCATAGGTGGAGGACCAGAGGTTCCCCTGGGGCCTATATTGCAAGTCCAGGAAGAGAGGTGGACCCCTGGGTAGCTTGCTGGGGTAAGGCGCCCCTAGGTGAAGAGCCAGGGAGCACCCTGAGGCCTATACTGCAAGCCCAGGGAGGGAGGTGGACCCCTGGGTAGCTTGCTGGGGTCAGTGTCCCCTAGGTGGATGGCCAGGGGGCACCCTGTGGGCTATACTGCAAGTCCAGGAAGAGAGGTGGACCCCTGGGTAGCTTGCTGGGGTCAGAAGCACCTAGGTGGAGGGCCAAGGGGCACCCTGGGGCCTATACTGCAAGTCCAGGGACATCGGTGGACCATTGGGTAGCTTGCTGGGGTCAGAGGCCCCTAGGTGGAGGGCCAGGGGTTCCCCTGGGGCCTATACTGCAAGTCCATGGAGTAAGGTGGACTTCTGGGTAGCTTGATGGGGTCATAGGCTCCTAGGTGGAGGGCCAGGGGGCTCCCTGGGGCCTATACTGCAAGTCCAGGGACATCTGTGGACCCCTGGGTAGCTTGCTGGGGTCAGAGGCCCCTAGGTGGAGTGCCAGGGGGCACCCTTGGGCCTATACTGCAAGTCCAGGGAGAGATGTGGACCCCTGGGTAGCTTGCTGGGGTCAGGGGCCCCTAGGTTGAAGTCCAGGGGGCTCCCTGGGGCCTATACTGCAAGTCCAGGGACATCTGTGGACCCCTGGGTAGCTTGCTGGGGTCAGAGGCCCCTAGGTGGAGGGCCAGGGGGCACCCTTGGGCCTATACTGCAAGTCCAGGGAGTGAGGTGGACTCCTGGGTAGCTTGCTGGGGTCAGAGGCCCCTAGGTGGAGGGCCAGGGGGCACCCTGGGACCTATACTGCAAGTCCAGGGACATCGGTGGACCCCTGGGTAGCTTGCTGGGGTCAGAGGTCCCTAGGTGGAGGGCCAGGGGGTACCCTGGGGCCTATACTGCAAGTCCAGGAACATCGGTGGACGACTGGGTAGCTTGCAGGGGTCAGAGGCCCCTAGGTGGAGGGCCAGGGGTTCCCCTGGGGCCTATATTGCAAGTCCAGGAAGAGAGGTGGACCCCTGGGTAGCTTGCTGGGGTCAGGGTCCCCTAGGTGGAGGGCCAGGGGGCACACTGGGGCTTATACTGCAAGTCCAGGGAGATCGGTGGACCCCTGGGTAGCTTGCTGGGGTCAGAGGCCCCTAGGTGGAGGGCCAGGGGTTCCCCTGGGGCCTATATTGCAAGTACAGGAAGAGAGGTGGACCCCTGGGTAGCTTGCCTGGGGTAAGGCGCCCCTAGGTGGAGGGCCAGGGAGCACCCTGAGGCCTATACTGCAAGCCCAGGGAGAGAGGTGGACCCCTGGGTAGCTTGCTGGGGTCAGTGTCCCCTAGGTGGATGGCCAGGGGGCACCCTATGGCCTATACTGCAAGTCCAGGAAGAGAGGTGGACCCCTGGGTAGCTTGCCGGGGTCAGAGGCCCCTAGGTGGAGGGCCAAGGGGCACCCTGGGGCCTATACTGCAAGTCCAGGGAGATCGGTGGACCCCTGGGTAGCTTGCTGGGGTCAGAGGCCCCTAGGTGGATGGCCAGGGGGCACCCTATGGGCTATACTGCAAGTCCAGGGAGATCGGTGGACCCCTGGGTAGCTTGCTGGGGTCAGAGGCCCCTAGGTGGATGGCCAGGGGGCACCCTATGGGCTATACTGCAAGTCCAGGAAGAGAGGTGGACCCCTGGGTAGCTTGCCGGGGTCAGAGGCCCCTAGGTGGAGGGCCAAGGGGCACCCTGGGGCCTATACTGCAAGTCCAGGGATATCGGTGGACCCCTGGGTAGCTTGCTGGGGTCATAGGCTCCTAGGTGGAGGGCCAGGGGGCACCCTGGGGCCTACACTGCAAGTCCAGGGAGAGATGTGGACCCCTGGGTAGCTTGCTGGGGTCAGGGGCCCCTAGGTTGAGGTCCAGGGGGCACCCTGGGGCCTATACTGCAAGTCCAGGGACATCGGTGGACCCCTGGGTAGCTTGCTGGGGTCAGAGGCCCCTAGGTGGAGGGCCAGGGGATCCCCTGGAGCCTATACTGCAAGTCCAGGGAGTGAGGTGGACTTCTGGGTAGCTTGCTGGCGTCATAGGCTTCTAGGTGGAGGGCCAGGGGGCACCCTGGGGCCTACACTGCAAGTCCAGGGAGAGATGTGGACCCCTGGGTAGCTTGCTGGGGTCAGGGGCCCCTAGGTTGAGGTCCAAGGGGCATCCTGGGGACTATACTGCAAGTCCAGGAAGAGAGGTGGACCCCTGGGTAGCTTGCTGGGGTCAGGGGCCCCTAGTTGGAGGTCCAGGGGGTACCCTGGGGCCTATACTGCAAGTCCAGGGACATCGGTTGACCCCTGGGTAGCTTGCTGGGGTCAGGGGCCCTTAGGTGGAGGGCCAGGGGGCACCCTGAGGCCTATACTGCAAGTACAGGGAGATCAGTGGACCCCTGGGTAGCTTGCTGAGGTCAGAGACCCCTATGTGGAGGGCCAGAAGGTCCCCTGGGGCCTATACTGCAAGTCCAGGGAGTGAGGTGCACTCCTGGGTAGCTTGCTGGGGTCAGAGGCCCCTAGGTGGAGGGCCAGGGGGCTCCCTGGGGCCTATACTGCAAGTACAGGGACATTTGTGGACCCCTGGGTAGCTTGCTGGGGTCAGAGGCCCCTAGGTGGAGGGCCAGGGGGCACCCTGGGGCCTATACTACAAGTCCAGGGACATCGGTGGACCACTGTGTAGCTTGCTGGGGTCAGGGGCCCTTAGGTGGAGGGCCAGGGGGCACCCTGGGGCCTATACTGCAAGTCCAGGAAAAGAGGTAGACCCATGGGTAGCTTGCTGGGGTCAGGCGCCCCTAGGTGAAGGGCCAGGGAGCACCCAGAGGCCTATACTGTAAGCCCAGGGAGGGAGGTGGACCCCTGGGTAGCTTGCTGGGGTCAGGGTCCCCTAGGTGGAGGGCCTGGGGGCACACTGGGGCCTATACTGCAAGTCCAGGAAGAGAGGTGGACCCCTGGGTAGCTTGCAGGGGTCAGAGGCCCCTAGGTGGAGGGCCAGGGGTTCCCCTGGGGCCTACATTGCAAGTCCAGGAAAAGAGGTGGACCCCTGGGTAGCTTGCTGGGGTAAGGGTCCCCTAGGTGGAGGGCCAGGGGGCACACTGGGGCCTATACTGCAAGTCCAGGGAGATCGGTGGACCCCTGGGTAGCTTGCTGGGGTCAGAGGCCCCTAGGTGGATGGCCAGGGGGCACCCTATGGGCTATACTGCAAGTCCAGGAAGAGAGGTGGACCCCTGGGTAGCTTGCCGGGGTCAGACGCCCCTAGGTGGAGGGCCAAGGGGCACCCTGGGGCCTATACTGCAAGTCCAGGGATATCGGTGGACCCCTGGGTAGCTTGCTGGGGTCATAGGCTCCTAGGTGGAGGGCCAGGGGGCACCCTGGGGCCTACACTGCAAGTCCAGGGAGAGATGTGGACCCCTGGGTAGCTTGCTGGGGTCAGGGGCCCCTAGGTCGAGGTCCAGGGGGCACCCTGGGGCCTATACTGCAAGTCCAGGGACATCGTTGGACCCCTGGGTAGCTTGCTGGGGTCAGGGGCCCTTAGGTGGAGGGCCAGGGGGCACCCTTGGGCCTATACTGCAAGTCCAGGGAGTGAGGTGGACTCCTGGGTAGCTTGCTGGGGTCAGAGGCCCCTAGATGGAGGGCCAGGGGGCACCCTGGGGCCTATACTGCAAGTCCAGGGACATCGGTGGACCGCTGGGTAGCTTGCTGGGGTCAGAGGCCCCTAGGTGGAGGGCCAGGGGGGACCCTGGGGCCTATACTGCAAGTCCAGGAACATCGGTGGACCACTGGGTAGCTTGCTGGGGTCAGGGGCCCTTAGGTGGAGGGCCAGGGGGCACCCTGGGGCCTATACTGCAAGTCCAGGAAGAGAGGTTGACCGCTGGGTAGCTTGCTGAAATCTGGAGCCCCTAGGTGGAGGGCCAGGGGGCACACTGGGGCCTATACTGCAAGTCCAGGAAGAGAGGTGGACCCCTGGGTAGCTTGCTGGGGTCAGGCGCCCCTGGGTGAAGGGCCAGGGAGCACCCTGAGGCCTATACTGCAAGCCAAGGGAGGGAGGTGGACCCCTGGGTAGCTTGCTGGGGTCAGGGGCCTCTAGGTTGAGGTCCAGGGGGCATCCTGGGGCCTGTACTGCAAGTCCAGGGACATCGGTGGACCCCTGGGTAGCTTGCTGGGGTCAGAGGCCCCTAGGTGGAGGGCCAGGGGATCCCCTGGAGCCTATACTGCAAGTCCAGGGAGTGAGGTGGACTTCTGGGTAGCTTGCTGGGGTCATAGGCTTCTAGGTGGAGGGCCAGGGGGCACCCTGGGGCCTATACTGCAAGTCCAGGGAGAGATGTGGACCCCTGGGTAGCTTGCTGGGGTCAGGCGCCCCTAGGTTGAGGTCCAGGGGGCATCCTGGGGCCTATACTGCAAGTCCAGGAAGAGAGGTGGACCCCTGGGTAGCTTGCTGGGGACAGGGGCCCCTAGGTGGAGGTCCAGGGGGCACCCTGGGGCCTATACTGCAAGTACAGGGACATCGGTGGACCCCTGGGTAGCTTGCTTGGGTCAGGGGCCCTTAGGTGGAGGGCCAGGGGGCACCCTGAGGCCTAAACTGCAAGTCCAGGGAGATCAGTGGACCCCTGGGTAGCTTGCTGAGGTCAGAGACCCCTATGTGGAGGGCCAGAATGTCCCCTGGGGCCTATACTGCAAGTCCAGGGAGTGAGGTGCACTCCTGGGTAGCTTGCTGGGGTCAGAGGCCCCTAGGTGGAGGGCCAGGGGGCTCCCTGGAGCCTATACTGCAAGTCCAGGGACATCGGTGGACCCCTGGGTAGCTTGCTGGGGTCAGAGGCCCCTAGGTGGAGGGCCAGGGGGCACCCTGGGGCCTATACTACAAGTCCAGGGACATCGGTGGACCACTGTATAGCTTGCTGGGGTCAGGGGCCCTTAGGTGGAGGGCCAGGGGGCACCCTGGGGCCTATACTGCAAGTCCAGGAAGAGAGGTAGACCCATGAGTAGCTTGCTGGGGTCCGGCGCCCCTAGGTGAAGGGCCAGGGAGCACCCAGAGGCCTATACTGCAAGCCCAGGGAAGGAGCTGGACCCCTGGGTAGCTTGCTGGGGTCAGGGTCCCCTAGGTGGAGGGCCTGGGGGCACACTGGGGCCTATACTGCAAGTCGAGGAAGAGAGGTGGACCCCTGGGTAGCTTGCAGGGGTCAGAGGCCCCTAGGTGGAGGGCCAGGGGTTCCCCTGGGGCCTATATTGCAAGTCCAGGAAGAGAGGTGGACCCCTGGGTAGCTTGCTGGGGTCAGGGTCCCCTAGGTGGAGGGCCAGGGGGCACACTGGGGCCTATACTGCAAGTCCAGGGACATCGGTGGACCCCTGGGTAGCTTGCTGGGGTCAGGGGCCCTTAGGTGGAGGGCCAGGGGGCACCCTTGGGCCTATACTGCAAGTCCAGGGAGTGAGGTGGACTCCTGGGTAGCTTGCTGGGGTCAGAGGCCCCTAGATGGAGGGCCAGGGGGCACCCTGGGGCCTATACTGCAAGTCCAGGGACATCGGTGGACCCCTGGGTAGCTTGCTGGGGTCAGAGGCCCCTAGGTGGAGGGCCAAGGGGCACCCTGGGGCCTATACTGCAAGTCCAGGAACATCGGTGGACCACTGGGTAGCTTGCTGGGGTCAGGGGCCCTTAGGTGGAGGGCCAGGGGGCACCCTGGGGCCTATACTGCAAGTCCAGGAAGAGAGGTTGACCGCTGGGTAGCTTGCTGAAATCTGGAGCCCCTAGGTGGAGGGCCAGGGGGCACACTGGGGCCTATACTGCAAGTCCAGGAAGAGAGGTGGACCCCTGGGTAGCTTGCTGGGGTCAGGCGCCCCTGGGTGAAGGGCCAGGGAGCACCCTGAGGCCTATACTGCAAGCCCAGGGAGGGAGGTGGACCCCTGGGTAGCTTGCTGGGGTCAGGGGCCTCTTGGTTGAGGTCCAGGGGGCATCCTGGGGCCTGTACTGCAAGTCCAGGGACATCGGTGGACCCCTGGGTAGCTTGCTGGGGTTAGAGGCCCCTAGGTGGAGGGCCAGGGGATCCCCTGGAGCCTATACTGCAAGTCCAGGGAGTGAGGTGGACTTCTGGGTAGCTTGCTGGGGTCATAGGCTTCTAGGTGGAGGGCCAGGGGGCACCCTGGGGCCTATACTGCAAGTCCAGGGAGAGATGTGGACCCCTGGGTAGCTTGCTGGGGTCAGAGGTCCCTAGGTTGAGGTCCAGGGGGCATCCTGGGGACTATACTGCAAGTCCAGGAAGAGAGGTGGACCCCTGGGTAGCTTGCTGGGGTCAGGGGCCCCTAGGTGGAGGTCCAGGGGGCACCCTGGGGCCTATACTGCAAGTACAGGGACATCGGTGGACCCCTGGGTAGCTTGCTGGGGTCAGGGGCCCTTAGGTGGAGGGCCAGGGGGCACCCTGAGGCCTAAACTGCAAGTCCAGGGAGATCAGTGGACCCCTGGGTAGCTTGCTGAGGTCAGAGACCCCTATGTGGAGGGCCAGAATGTCCCCTGGGGCCTATACTGCAAGTCCAGGGAGTGAGGTGCACTCCTGGGTAGCTTGCTGGGGTAAGAGGCCCCTAGGTGGAGGGCCAGGGGGCTCCCTGGGGCCTATACTGCAAGTCCAGGGACATCGGTGGACCCCTGGGTAGCTTGCTGGGGTCAGAGGCCCCTAGGTGGAGGGCCAGGGGTTCCCCTGGGGCCTATACTGCAAGTCCAGGGACATCGGTGGACCCCTGGGTAGCTTGCTGGGGTCATAGGCTCCTAGGTGGAGGGCCAGGGGGCAGCCTGGGGCCTACACTGCAAGTCCAGGGAGAGATGTGGACCCCTGGGTAGCTTGCTGGGGTCAGGGGTCCCTAGGTTGAGGTCCAAGGGGCACCCTGGGGCCTATACTGCAAGTCCAGGGACATCGGTGGACCCCTGGGTAGCTTGCTGGGGTCAGGGGCCCTTAGGTGGAGGGCCAGGGGGCACCCTTGGGCCTATACTGCAAGTCCAGGGAGTGAGGTGGACTCCTGGGTAGCTTGCTGGGGTCAGAGGCCCCTAGGTGGAGGGCCAGGGGGCACCCTGGGGCCTATACTGCAAGTCCAGGGACATCGGTGGACCCCTGGGTAGCTTGCTGGGGTCAGAGGCCCCTAGGTGGAGGGCCAGGGGGCACCCTGGGGCCTATACTGCAAGTCCAGGAACATCGGTGGACCACTGGGTAGCTTGCTGGGGTCAGGGGCCCTTAGGTGGAGGGCCAGGGGGCACCCTGGGGCCTATACTGCAAGTCCAGGAAGAGAGGTTGACCGCTGGGTAGCTTGATGAAATCTGGAGCCCCTAGGTGGAGGGCCAGGGGGCACACTGGGGCCTATACTGCAAGTCCAGGAAGAGAGGTGGACCCCTGGGTTGCTTGCTGGGGTCAGGCGCCCCTGGGTGAAGGGCCAGGGAGCACCCTGAGGCCTATACTGCAAGCCCAGGGAGGGAGGTGGACCCCTTGGTAGCTTGCTGGGGTCAGGGGCCTCTAGGTTGAGGTCCAGGGGGCACCCTGGGGCCTATACTGCAAGTCCAGGGACATCGGTGGACCCCTGGGTAGCTTGCTGGGGTCAGAGGCCCCTAGGTGGAGGGCCAGGGGATCCCCTGGAGCCTATACTGCAAGTCCAGGGAGTGAGGTGGACTTCTGGGTAGCTTGCTGGGGTCATAGGCTTCTAGGTGGAGGGCCAGGGGGCACCCTGGGGCCTATACTGCAAGTCCAGGGAGAGATGTGGACCCCTGGGTAGCTTGCTGGGGTCAGGGGCCCCTAGGTTGAGGTCCAGGGGGCATCCTGGGGACTACACTGCAAGTCCAGGAAGAGAGGTGGACCCCAGGGTAGCTTGCTGGGGTCAAGGGCCCCTAGGTGGAGGTCCAGGGGGCACCCTGGGGCCTATACTGCAAGTCCAGGGACATCGGTGGACCACTGGGTAGCTTGCTGGGGTCAGGGGCCCTTAGGTGGAGGGCCAGGGGGCACCCTGGGGCCTATACTGCAAATCCAGGAAGAGAGGTAGACCCCTGGGTAGCTTGCTGGGGTCAGGCGCCCCTAAGTGAAGGGCCAGGGAGCACCCTGAGGCCTATACTGCAAGCCCAGGGAGGGAGGTGGACCCCTGGGTAGCTTGCTGGGGTCAGGGTCCCCTAGGTGGAGGGCCAGGGGGCACACTGGGGCCTATACTGCAAGTCCAGGAAGAGAGGTGGACCCCTGGGTAGCTTGCTGGGGTCAGAGGCCCCTTGGTGAAGGGCCAGGGGGCACCCTGGGGCCTCTACTGCAAGTCCAGGGAGATCGGTGGACCCCTGGGTAGCTTGCTGGGGTCAGAGAACCCTAGGTGGAGGGCCAGGGGTTCCCCTGGGGCCTATATTGCAAGTCAAGGAAGAGAGGTGGACCCATGGGTAGCTTGCTGGGGTAAGGCGCCCCTAGGTGAAGGGCCAGGGAGCACCCTGAGGCCTATACTGCAAGCCCAGGGAGGGAGGTGGACCCCTGGGTAGCTTGCTGGGGTCAGTGTCCCCTAGGTGGATGGCCAGGGGGCACCCTCTGGGCTATACTGCAAGTCCAGGAAGAGAGGTGGGTAGCTTGCTGGGGTCAGAGGCCCCGAGGTGGAGGGCCAAGGGGCACCCTGGGGCCTATACTGCAAGTCCAGGAAGAGAGGTGGACCCCTGGGTAGCTTGCTGAGGTCAGGGGCCCCTAGGTGGAGGGCCAGGTGGCAGCCTGTGGGCTATACTGCAAGTCCAGGAAGAGACGTTGACCCCTGGGTAGCTTGCTGAAGTCAGGAGCCACTAGGTGGAGGGCCAGGGGGCACACTGGGGCCTATGCTGCAAGCCTAGAAAGAGAGGTGGACCCCTGGGTAGCTTGCTGGGGTCAGAGGCCCCTTGGTGAAGGGCCAGGGAGCACCCTGGGGCCTATACTGCAAGTCTAGGGAGATCGGTGGACCCCTGGGTAGCTTGCTGGAGTCAGAGGCCCCTAGGTGGAGGGCCAGGGGTTCCCCTGGGGCCTATATTGCAAGTCCAGGAAGAGAGGTGGACCCCTGGGTAGCTTGCTGGGGTCAGGCGCCCCTAGGTGAAGGGCCAGGGGGCACCCTGAGGCCTATACTGCAAGCCCAGGGAAGGAGGTGGACCCCTGGGTAGCTTGCTGGGGTCAGGATCCCCTAGGAGGATGTCCAGGGGGCACCCTGTGGGCTATACTGCAAGCCCAGGAAGAGAGGTGGACCCCTGGGTAGCTTGCTGGGGCCAGGCGCCCCTAGGTGAAGGGCCAGGGAGCACCCTGAGGCCTATACTGCAAGCCCAGGGAGGGAGGTGGACCCCTGGGTAGCTTGCTGGTGTCAGGGGCCCCTAGGTTGAGGTCCAGGGTGCATCATGGGGCCTGTACTGCAAGTCCAGGGACATCGGTGGACCCCTGGGTAGCTTGCTGGGGTCAGAGGATCCTAGGTGGAGGGCCAGGGGTTCCCCTGGAGCCTACACTGCAAGTCCAGGGAGTGAGGTGGACTTCTGGGTAGCTTGCTGGGGTCATAGGCTTCTAGGTGGAGGGCCAGGGGGCACCCTGGGGCCTATACTGCAAGTCCAGGGAGAGATGTGGACCCCTGGGTAGCTTGCTGGGGTCAGGGGCCCCTAGGTTGAGGTCCAGGGGGCATCCTGGGGCCTGTACTGCAAGTCCAGGGACATCGGTGAACCCCTGGGTAGCTTGCTGGGGTCAGGGGCCCTTAGGTGGAGGGCCAGGGGGCACCCTGGGGCCTATACTGCAAGTCCAGGGAGTGAGGTGGACTCCTGGGTGGCTTGCTGGGGTCAGAGGCCCCTAGGTGGAGGGTCAGGGGGCACCCTGGGGCCTATACTGCAAGTCCAGGGACATCGGTGGACCCCTGGGTAGCTTGCTGGGGCCAGAGGCCCATAGGTGGAGGGCCAGGGGGCACCCTGGGGCCTATACTGCAAGTCCAGGGACATCGGTTGACCACTGGGTAGCTTGCTGGGGTCAGGGGCCCTTAGGTGGAGGGCCAGGGGGCACCGTGGGGCCTATACTGCAAGTCCAGGAAGAGAGGTAGATTCTGGGTAGCTTGCTGGGGTCAGGCGCCACTAGGTGAAGGGCCAGGGAGCACCCTGAAGCCTATACTGCAAGCCCAGGGAGGGAGGTGGACCCCTGGGTAGCTTGCTGGTGTCAGCGTCCCCTAGGTGGAGGGCCAGGGGGCACACTGGGGCCTATACTGCAAGTAAAGGAAGAGAGGTGGACCCCTGGGTAGCTTGCTGGGGTCAGAGGCCCCTTGGTGAAGGGCCAGGGGGCACCCTGGGGCCTACACTGCAAGTCCAGGGAGATCGGTGAACCCCTGGGTAGCTTGCTGGGGTCAGAGGCCCATAGGTGGAGGACCAGAGGTTCCCCTGGGGCCTATATTGCAAGTCCAGGAAGAGAGGTGGACCCCTGGGTAGCTTGCTGGGGTAAGGCGCCCCTAGGTGAAGAGCCAGGGAGCACCCTGAGGCCTATACTGCAAGCCCAGGGAGGGAGGTGGACCCCTGGGTAGCTTGCTGGGGTCAGTGTCCCCTAGGTGGATGGCCAGGGGGCACCCTGTGGGCTATACTGCAAGTCCAGGAAGAGAGGTGGACCCCTGGGTAGCTTGCTGGGGTCAGAAGCACCTAGGTGGAGGGCCAAGGGGCACCCTGGGGCCTATACTGCAAGTCCAGGGACATCGGTGGACCATTGGGTAGCTTGCTGGGGTCAGAGGCCCCTAGGTGGAGGGCCAGGGGTTCCCCTGGGGCCTATACTGCAAGTCCATGGAGTAAGGTGGACTTCTGGGTAGCTTGATGGGGTCATAGGCTCCTAGGTGGAGGGCCAGGGGGCTCCCTGGGGCCTATACTGCAAGTCCAGGGACATCTGTGGACCCCTGGGTAGCTTGCTGGGGTCAGAGGCCCCTAGGTGGAGTGCCAGGGGGCACCCTTGGGCCTATACTGCAAGTCCAGGGAGAGATGTGGACCCCTGGGTAGCTTGCTGGGCTCAGGGGCCCCTAGGTTGAAGTCCAGGGGGCTCCCTGGGGCCTATACTGCAAGTCCAGGGACATCTGTGGACCCCTGGGTAGCTTGCTGGGGTCAGAGGCCCCTAGGTGGAGGGCCAGGGGGCACCCTTGGGCCTATACTGCAAGTCCAGGGAGTGAGGTGGACTCCTGGGTAGCTTGCTGGGGTCAGAGGCCCCTAGGTGGAGGGCCAGGGGGCACCCTGGGACCTATACTGCAAGTCCAGGGACATCGGTGGACCCCTGGGTAGCTTGCTGGGGTCAGAGGTCCCTAGGTGGAGGGCCAGGGGGTACCCTGGGGCCTATACTGCAAGTCCAGGAACATCGGTGGACGACTGGGTAGCTTGCTGGGGTCAGGGGCCCTTAGGTGGAGGGCCAGGGGGCACCCTGGGGCCTATACTGCAAGTCCAGGAAGAGAGGTTGACCGCTGGGTAGCTTGCTGAAATCCGGAGCCCCTAGGTGGAGGGCCAGGGGGCTCACTGGGGCCTATACTGCAAGTCCAGGAAGATAGGTGGACCCCTGGGTAGCTTGCTGGGGTCAGAGGCCCCTAGGTGAAGGGCCAGGGGGCACCCTGGGGCCTATACTGCAAGTCCAAGGACATCGTTGGACCCCTGGGTAGCTTGCGGGGGTCAGAGGCCCATAAGTGGAGGGCCAGGGGGCACCCTGGGGCCTATACTGGAAGCCCAGGGAGGGAGGTGGACCCCTGGGTAGCTTGCTGGGGTCAGAGTCCCCTAGGTGGAGGGCCAGGGGTCCACCTGTGGGCTATACTGCAAGTCCAGGAAGAGAGGTGAACCCCTGGGTAGCTTGCTGGAGTCAGAGGCCCCTAGGTGGATGGCCAAGGGGCACCCTGGGGCCTATACTTCAAGTCCAGGGACATTGGTGGACCCCTGGGTAGCTTGCTGGGGTCAGAGGCCCCTAGGTGGAGGGCCAGGGGATCCCCTGGGGATCATATTGCATTTCCAGGAAGAGAGGTGGACCCCTGGGTAGCTTGCTGGGGTCAGGCGCCCCTAGGTGAAGGGCCAGGGGGCACCCTGAGGCCTATACTGCAAGCACAGGGAGGGAGGTGGACCCCTGGGTAGCTTGCTGTGGTCAAGGGCCCCTAGGTGGAGGACCAGGGGGCACCCTGGGGCCTATACTGCAAGTCCAGGGACATCAGTGGACCCCTGGGTAGCTTGCTGGGGTCAGGGGCCCTTAGGTGGAGGGCCAGGGGGCACCCTGAGGCCTTTACTGCAAGTCCAGGGAGATTAGTGGACCCCTGGGTAGCTTGCTGGGGTCAGGGGCCCTTAGGTGGAGGGCCAGGGGGCACCCTGGGGCCTATACTGCAAGTCCAGGAAGAGAGGTTGACCGCTGGGTAGCTTGCTGAAATCTGGAGCCCCTAGGTGGAGGGCCAGGGGGCACACTGGGGCCTATACTGCAAGTCCAGGAAGAGAGGTGGACCCCTGGGTAGCTTGCTGGGGTCAGGCGCCCCTGGGTGAAGGGCCAGGGAGCACCCTGAGGCCTATACTGCAAGCCAAGGGAGGGAGGTGGACCCCTGGGTAGCTTGCTGGGGTCAGGGGCCTCTAGGTTGAGGTCCAGGGGGCATCCTGGGGCCTGTACTGCAAGTCCAGGGACATCGGTGGACCCCTGGGTAGCTTGCTGGGGTCAGAGGCCCCTAGGTGGAGGGCCAGGGGATCCCCTGGAGCCTATACTGCAAGTCCAGGGAGTGAGGTGGACTTCTGGGTAGCTTGCTGGGGTCATAGGCTTCTAGGTGGAGGGCCAGGGGGCACCCTGGGGCCTATACTGCAAGTCCAGGGAGAGATGTGGACCCCTGGGTAGCTTGCTGGGGTCAGGCGCCCCTAGGTTGAGGTCCAGGGGGCATCCTGGGGCCTATACTGCAAGTCCAGGAAGAGAGGTGGACCCCTGGGTAGCTTGCTGGGGACAGGGGCCCCTAGGTGGAGGTCCAGGGGGCACCCTGGGGCCTATACTGCAAGTACAGGGACATCGGTGGACCCCTGGGTAGCTTGCTTGGGTCAGGGGCCCTTAGGTGGAGGGCCAGGGGGCACCCTGAGGCCTAAACTGCAAGTCCAGGGAGATCAGTGGACCCCTGGGTAGCTTGCTGAGGTCAGAGACCCCTATGTGGAGGGCCAGAATGTCCCCTGGGGCCTATACTGCAAGTCCAGGGAGTGAGGTGCACTCCTGGGTAGCTTGCTGGGGTCAGAGGCCCCTAGGTGGAGGGCCAGGGGGCTCCCTGGAGCCTATACTGCAAGTCCAGGGACATCGGTGGACCCCTGGGTAGCTTGCTGGGGTCAGAGGCCCCTAGGTGGAGGGCCAGGGGGCACCCTGGGGCCTATACTACAAGTCCAGGGACATCGGTGGACCACTGTATAGCTTGCTGGGGTCAGGGGCCCTTAGGTGGAGGGCCAGGGGGCACCCTGGGGCCTATACTGCAAGTCCAGGAAGAGAGGTAGACCCATGAGTAGCTTGCTGGGGTCCGGCGCCCCTAGGTGAAGGGCCAGGGAGCACCCAGAGGCCTATACTGCAAGCCCAGGGAAGGAGCTGGACCCCTGGGTAGCTTGCTGGGGTCAGGGTCCCCTAGGTGGAGGGCCTGGGGGCACACTGGGGCCTATACTGCAAGTCGAGGAAGAGAGGTGGACCCCTGGGTAGCTTGCAGGGGTCAGAGGCCCCTAGGTGGAGGGCCAGGGGTTCCCCTGGGGCCTATATTGCAAGTCCAGGAAGAGAGGTGGACCCCTGGGTAGCTTGCTGGGGTCAGGGTCCCCTAGGTGGAGGGCCAGGGGGCACACTGGGGCCTATACTGCAAGTCCAGGGACATCGGTGGACCCCTGGGTAGCTTGCTGGGGTCAGGGGCCCTTAGGTGGAGGGCCAGGGGGCACCCTTGGGCCTATACTGCAAGTCCAGGGAGTGAGGTGGACTCCTGGGTAGCTTGCTGGGGTCAGAGGCCCCTAGATGGAGGGCCAGGGGGCACCCTGGGGCCTATACTGCAAGTCCAGGGACATCGGTGGACCCCTGGGTAGCTTGCTGGGGTCAGAGGCCCCTAGGTGGAGGGCCAAGGGGCACCCTGGGGCCTATACTGCAAGTCCAGGAACATCGGTGGACCACTGGGTAGCTTGCTGGGGTCAGGGGCCCTTAGGTGGAGGGCCAGGGGGCACCCTGGGGCCTATACTGCAAGTCCAGGAAGAGAGGTTGACCGCTGGGTAGCTTGCTGAAATCTGGAGCCCCTAGGTGGAGGGCCAGGGGGCACACTGGGGCCTATACTGCAAGTCCAGGAAGAGAGGTGGACCCCTGGGTAGCTTGCTGGGGTCAGGCGCCCCTGGGTGAAGGGCCAGGGAGCACCCTGAGGCCTATACTGCAAGCCCAGGGAGGGAGGTGGACCCCTGGGTAGCTTGCTGGGGTCAGGGGCCTCTTGGTTGAGGTCCAGGGGGCATCCTGGGGCCTGTACTGCAAGTCCAGGGACATCGGTGGACCCCTGGGTAGCTTGCTGGGGTTAGAGGCCCCTAGGTGGAGGGCCAGGGGATCCCCTGGAGCCTATACTGCAAGTCCAGGGAGTGAGGTGGACTTCTGGGTAGCTTGCTGGGGTCATAGGCTTCTAGGTGGAGGGCCAGGGGGCACCCTGGGGCCTATACTGCAAGTCCAGGGAGAGATGTGGACCCCTGGGTAGCTTGCTGGGGTCAGGGGTCCCTAGGTTGAGGTCCAGGGGGCATCCTGGGGACTATACTGCAAGTCCAGGAAGAGAGGTGGACCCCTGGGTAGCTTGCTGGGGTCAGGGGCCCCTAGGTGGAGGTCCAGGGGGCACCCTGGGGCCTATACTGCAAGTACAGGGACATCGGTGGACCCCTGGGTAGCTTGCTGGGGTCAGGGGCCCTTAGGTGGAGGGCCAGGGGGCACCCTGAGGCCTAAACTGCAAGTCCAGGGAGATCAGTGGACCCCTGGGTAGCTTGCTGAGGTCAGAGACCCCTATGTGGAGGGCCAGAATGTCCCCTGGGGCCTATACTGCAAGTCCAGGGAGTGAGGTGCACTCCTGGGTAGCTTGCTGGGGTAAGAGGCCCCTAGGTGGAGGGCCAGGGGGCTCCCTGGGGCCTATACTGCAAGTCCAGGGACATCGGTGGACCCCTGGGTAGCTTGCTGGGGTCAGAGGCCCCTAGGTGGAGGGCCAGGGGTTCCCCTGGGGCCTATACTGCAAGTCCAGGGACATCGGTGGACCCCTGGGTAGCTTGCTGGGGTCATAGGCTCCTAGGTGGAGGGCCAGGGGGCAGCCTGGGGCCTACACTGCAAGTCCAGGGAGAGATGTGGACCCCTGGGTAGCTTGCTGGGGTCAGGGGTCCCTAGGTTGAGGTCCAAGGGGCACCCTGGGGCCTATACTGCAAGTCCAGGGACATCGGTGGACCCCTGGGTAGCTTGCTGGGGTCAGGGGCCCTTAGGTGGAGGGCCAGGGGGCACCCTTGGGCCTATACTGCAAGTCCAGGGAGTGAGGTGGACTCCTGGGTAGCTTGCTGGGGTCAGAGGCCCCTAGGTGGAGGGCCAGGGGGCACCCTGGGGCCTATACTGCAAGTCCAGGGACATCGGTGGACCCCTGGGTAGCTTGCTGGGGTCAGAGGCCCCTAGGTGGAGGGCCAGGGGGCACCCTGGGGCCTATACTGCAAGTCCAGGAACATCGGTGGACCACTGGGTAGCTTGCTGGGGTCAGGGGCCCTTAGGTGGAGGGCCAGGGGGCACCCTGGGGCCTATACTGCAAGTCCAGGAAGAGAGGTTGACCGCTGGGTAGCTTGATGAAATCTGGAGCCCCTAGGTGGAGGGCCAGGGGGCACACTGGGGCCTATACTGCAAGTCCAGGAAGAGAGGTGGACCCCTGGGTTGCTTGCTGGGGTCAGGCGCCCCTGGGTGAAGGGCCAGGGAGCACCCTGAGGCCTATACTGCAAGCCCAGGGAGGGAGGTGGACCCCTTGGTAGCTTGCTGGGGTCAGGGGCCTCTAGGTTGAGGTCCAGGGGGCACCCTGGGGCCTATACTGCAAGTCCAGGGACATCGGTGGACCCCTGGGTAGCTTGCTGGGGTCAGAGGCCCCTAGGTGGAGGGCCAGGGGATCCCCTGGAGCCTATACTGCAAGTCCAGGGAGTGAGGTGGACTTCTGGGTAGCTTGCTGGGGTCATAGGCTTCTAGGTGGAGGGCCAGGGGGCACCCTGGGGCCTATACTGCAAGTCCAGGGAGAGATGTGGACCCCTGGGTAGCTTGCTGGGGTCAGGGGCCCCTAGGTTGAGGTCCAGGGGGCATCCTGGGGACTATACTGCAAGTCCAGGAAGAGAGGTGGACCCCAGGGTAGCTTGCTGGGGTCAAGGGCCCCTAGGTGGAGGTCCAGGGGGCACCCTGGGGCCTATACTGCAAGTCCAGGGACATCGGTGGACCACTGGGTAGCTTGCTGGGGTCAGGGGCCCTTAGGTGGAGGGCCAGGGGGCACCCTGGGGCCTATACTGCAAATCCAGGAAGAGAGGTAGACCCCTGGGTAGCTTGCTGGGGTCAGGCGCCCCTAAGTGAAGGGCCAGGGAGCACCCTGAGGCCTATACTGCAAGCCCAGGGAGGGAGGTGGACCCCTGGGTAGCTTGCTGGGGTCAGGGTCCCCTAGGTGGAGGGCCAGGGGGCACACTGGGGCCTATACTGCAAGTCCAGGAAGAGAGGTGGACCCCTGGGTAGCTTGCTGGGGTCAGAGGCCCCTTGGTGAAGGGCCAGGGGGCACCCTGGGGCCTCTACTGCAAGTCCAGGGAGATCGGTGGACCCCTGGGTAGCTTGCTGGGGTCAGAGAACCCTAGGTGGAGGGCCAGGGGTTCCCCTGGGGCCTATATTGCAAGTCAAGGAAGAGAGGTGGACCCATGGGTAGCTTGCTGGGGTAAGGCGCCCCTAGGTGAAGGGCCAGGGAGCACCCTGAGGCCTATACTGCAAGCCCAGGGAGGGAGGTGGAGCCCTGGGTAGCTTGCTGGGGTCAGTGTCCCCTAGGTGGATGGCCAGGGGGCACCCTCTGGGCTATACTGCAAGTCCAGGAAGAGAGGTGGGTAGCTTGCTGGGGTCAGAGGCCCCGAGGTGGAGGGCCAAGGGGCACCCTGGGGCCTATACTGCAAGTCCAGGAAGAGAGGTGGACCCCTGGGTAGCTTGCTGAGGTCAGGGGCCCCTAGGTGGAGGGCCAGGTGGCAGCCTGTGGGCTATACTGCAAGTCCAGGAAGAGATGTTGACCCCTGGGTAGCTTGCTGAAGTCAGGAGCCACTAGGTGGAGGGCCAGGGGGCACACTGGGGCCTATGCTGCAAGCCTAGAAAGAGAGGTGGACCCCTGGGTAGCTTGCTGGGGTCAGAGGCCCCTTGGTGAAGGGCCAGGGAGCACCCTGGGGACTATACTGCAAGTCTAGGGAGATCGGTGGACCCCTGGGTAGCTTGCTGGAGTCAGAGGCCCCTAGGTGGAGGGCCAGGGGTTCCCCTGGGGCCTATATTGCAAGTCCAGGAAGAGAGGTGGACCCCTGGGTAGCTTGCTGGGGTCAGGCGCCCCTAGGTGAAGGGCCAGGGGGCACCCTGAGGCCTATACTGCAAGCCCAGGGAAGGAGGTGGACCCCTGGGTAGCTTGCTGGGGTCAGGATCCCCTAGGTGGATGTCCAGGGGGCACCCTGTGGGCTATACTGCAAGCCCAGGAAGAGAGGTGGACCCCTGGGTAGCTTGCTGGGGCCAGGCGCCCCTAGGTGAAGGGCCAGGGAGCACCCTGAGGCCTATACTGCAAGCCCAGGGAGGGAGGTGGACCCCTGGGTAGCTTGCTGGTGTCAGGGGCCCCTAGGTTGAGGTCCAGGGTGCATCATGGGGCCTGTACTGCAAGTCCAGGGACATCGGTGGACCCCTGGGTAGCTTGCTGGGGTCAGAGGATCCTAGGTGGAGGGCCAGGGGTTCCCCTGGAGCCTACACTGCAAGTCCAGGGAGTGAGGTGGACTTCTGGGTAGCTTGCTGGGGTCATAGGCTTCTAGGTGGAGGGCCAGGGGGCACCCTGGGGCCTATACTGCAAGTCCAGGGAGAGATGTGGACCCCTGGGTAGCTTGCTGGGGTCAGGGGCCCCTAGGTTGAGGTCCAGGGGGCATCCTGGGGCCTGTACTGCAAGTCCAGGGACATCGGTGAACCCCTGGGTAGCTTGCTGGGGTCAGGGGCCCTTAGGTGGAGGGCCAGGGGGCACCCTGGGGCCTATACTGCAAGTCCAGGGAGTGAGGTGGACTCCTGGGTGGCTTGCTGGGGTCAGAGGCCCCTAGGTGGAGGGTCAGGGGGCACCCTGGGGCCTATACTGCAAGTCCAGGGACATCGGTGGACCCCTGGGTAGCTTGCTGGGGCCAGAGGCCCATAGGTGGAGGGCCAGGGGGCACCCTGGGGCCTATACTGCAAGTCCAGGGACATCGGTTGACCACTGGGTAGCTTGCTAGGGGTCAGGGGCCCTTAGGTGGAGGGCCAGGGGGCACCGTGGGGCCTATACTGCAAGTCCAGGAAGAGAGGTAGATTCTGGGTAGCTTGCTGGGGTCAGGCGCCACTAGGTGAAGGGCCAGGGAGCACCCTGAAGCCTATACTGCAAGCCCAGGGAGGGAGGTGGACCCCTGGGTAGCTTGCTGGTGTCAGCGTCCCCTAGGTGGAGGGCCAGGGGGCACACTGGGGCCTATACTGCAAGTAAAGGAAGAGAGGTGGACCCCTGGGTAGCTTGCTGGGGTCAGAGGCCCCTTGGTGAAGGGCCAGGGGGCACCCTGGGGCCTACACTGCAAGTCCAGGGAGATCGGTGAACCCCTGGGTAGCTTGCTGGGGTCAGAGGCCCATAGGTGGAGGACCAGGGGTTCCCCTGGGGCCTATATTGCAAGTCCAGGAAGAGAGGTGGACCCCTGGGTAGCTTGCTGGGGTAAGGCGCCCCTAGGTGAAGAGCCAGGGAGCACCCTGAGGCCTATACTGCAAGCCCAGGGAGGGAGGTGGACCCCTGGGTAGCTTGCTGGGGTCAGTGTCCCCTAGGTGGATGGCCAGGGGGCACCCTGTGGGCTATACTGCAAGTCCAGGAAGAGAGGTGGACCCCTGGGTAGCTTGCTGGTGTCAGAAGCACCTAGGTGGAGGGCCAAGGGGCACCCTGGGGCCTATACTGCAAGTCCAGGGACATCGGTGGACCATTGGGTAGCTTGCTGGGGTCAGAGGCCCCTAGGTGGAGGGCCAGGGGTTCCCCTGGGGCCTATACTGCAAGTCCATGGAGTAAGGTGGACTTCTGGGTAGCTTGATGGGGTCATAGGCTCCTAGGTGGAGGGCCAGGGGGCTCCCTGGGGCCTATACTGCAAGTCCAGGGACATCTGTGGACCCCTGGGTAGCTTGCTGGGGTCAGAGGCCCCTAGGTGGAGTGCCAGGGGGCACCCTTGGGCCTATACTGCAAGTCCAGGGAGAGATGTGGACCCCTGGGTAGCTTGCTGGGGTCAGGGGCCCCTAGGTTGAAGTCCAGGGGGCTCCCTGGGGCCTATACTGCAAGTCCAGGGACATCTGTGGACCCCTGGGTAGCTTGCTGGGGTCAGAGGCCCCTAGGTGGAGGGCCAGGGGGCACCCTTGGGCCTATACTGCAAGTCCAGGGAGTGAGGTGGACTCCTGGGTAGCTTGCTGGGGTCAGAGGCCCCTAGGTGGAGGACCAGGGGGCACCCTGGGACCTATACTGCAAGTCCAGGGACATCGGTGGACCCCTGGGTAGCTTGCTGGGGTCAGAGGTCCCTAGGTGGAGGGCCAGGGGGTACCCTGGGGCCTATACTGCAAGTCCAGGAACATCGGTGGACGACTGGGTAGCTTGCTGGGGTCAGGGGCCCTTAGGTGGAGGGCCAGGGGGCACCCTGGGGCCTATACTGCAAGTCCAGGAAGAGAGGTTGACCGCTGGGTAGCTTGCTGAAATCCGGAGCCCCTAGGTGGAGGGCCAGGGGGCTCACTGGGGCCTATACTGCAAGTCCAGGAAGATAGGTGGACCCCTGGGTAGCTTGCTGGGGTCAGAGGCCCCTAGGTGAAGGGCCAGGGGGCACCCTGGGGCCTATACTGCAAGTCCAAGGACATCGTTGGACCCCTGGGTAGCTTGCGGGGGTCAGAGGCCCATAAGTGGAGGGCCAGGGGGCACCCTGGGGCCTATACTGGAAACCCAGGGAGGGAGGTGGACCCCTGGGTAGCTTGCTGGGGTCAGAGTCCCCTAGGTGGAGGGCCAGGGGTCCACCTGTGGGCTATACTGCAAGTCCAGGAAGAGAGGTGAACCCCTGGGTAGCTTGCTGGAGTCAGAGGCCCCTAGGTGGATGGCCAAGGGGCACCCTGGGGCCTATACTTCAAGTCCAGGGACATTGGTGGACCCCTGGGTAGCTTGCTGGGGTCAGAGGCCCCTAGGTGGAGGGCCAGGGGATCCCCTGGGGATCATATTGCATTTCCAGGAAGAGAGGTGGACCCCTGGGTAGCTTGCTGGGGTCAGGCGCCCCTAGGTGAAGGGCCAGGGGGCACCCTGAGGCCTATACTGCAAGCACAGGGAGGGAGGTGGACCCCTGGGTAGCTTGCTGGGGTCAAGGGCCCCTAGGTGGAGGACCAGGGGGCACCCTGGGGCCTATACTGCAAGTCCAGGGACATCGGTGGACCCCTGGGTAGCTTGCTGGGGTCAGGGGCCCTTAGGTGGAGGGCCAGGGGGCACCCTGAGGCCTTTACTGCAAGTCCAGGGAGATTAGTGGACCCCTGGGTAGCTTGCTGAGGTCAGAGACCCCTAGGTGGAGGGCCAGAAGGTCCCCTGGGGCCTATACTGCAAGTTCAGGGAGTGAGGTGGACTCCTGGGTAGCTTGCTGGGGTCAGAGGCCCCTAGGTGGAGGTCCAGGGGGCTCCCTGGGGCCTATACTGCAAGTCCAGGGACATCGGTGGACCCCTGGGTAGCTTGCTGGGGTCAGAGGCCCCTAGGTGGAGGGCCAGTGGGCTCCCTGGGGCCTATACTGCAAGTCCAGGAACATTGGTGGACCACTGGGTAGCTTGCTAGGGTCAGGGGCCCTTAGGTAGAGGGCCAGGGGGCACCCGGGGCCTATACTGCAAGTCCAGGAAGAGAGGTTGACTCCTGGGTAGCTTGCTGAAGTCTGGAGCCCCTAGGTGGAGGGCCAGGGGGCACACTGGGGCCTATACTGCAAGTCCAGGAAGAGAGGTGGACCCCTGGGTAGCTTGCTGGGGTCAGAGGCCCCTAGGTGAAGGAACAGGGGGCACCCTGGGGCCTATACTGCAAGTCCAAGGACATCGGTGGACCGCTGGGTAGCTTGCGGGGGTCAGAGGCCCCTAAGTGGAGGGCCAGGGGGCACCCTGGGGCAAATACTGGAAGCCCAGGGAGGGGGGTGGACCCCTGGGTAGCTTGCTGGGGTCATAGGCTCCTAGGTGGAGGGCCAGGGGGCACCCTGGGGCCTACACTGCAAGTCCAGGAAGAGAGGTGGACCCCTGGGTAGCTTGCTGGGGTCATAGGCTCCAAGGTGGAGGGCCAGGGGGCACCCTGGGGCCTATACTGCAAGTCCAGGGACATTGGTGGACCCCTGGGTAGCTTGCTGGGGTCAGAGGCCCCTAGGTGGAGGGCCAGGGGTTCCCCTGGGGCCTATACTGCAAGTCCAGGGAGTGAGGTGGACTTCTGGGTAGCTTGCTGGGGTCATAGGCTTCTAGGTGGAGGGCCAGGGGGCACCCTGGGGCCTACACTGCAAGTCCAGGGAGAGATGTGGACCCCTGGGTAGCTTGCTGGGGTCAGGGGCCCCTAGGTGGAGGACCAGGGGGCACCCTGGGGCCTATACTGCAAGTCCAGGGACATCGGTGGACCCCTGGGTAGCTTGCTGGGGTCAGGGGCCCTTAGGTGGAGGGCCAGGGGGCACCCTGAGGCCTATACTGCAAGTCCAGGGACATCGGTGGACCCCTGGGTAGCTTGCTGGGGCCAGAGGCCCATAGGTGGAGGGCCAGGGGGCACCCTGGGGCCTATACTGCAAGTCCAGGAAGAGAGGTGGACCCCTGTGTAGCTTGCTGGGGTCAGGGGCCCCTAGGTGGAGGGCCAGGTGGCAGCATGTGGGCTATACTGCAAGTCCAGGAAGAGAGGTTGACCCCTGGGTAGCTTGCTGGGGCCAGAGGCCCATAGGTGGAGGGCCAAGGGGCACCCTGGGGCCTATACTGCAAGTCCAGGGACATCGGTGGACCACTGGGTAGCTTGCTGGGGTCAGGGGCCCTTAGGTGGAGGGCCAGGGGGCACCCTGGGGCCTATACTGCAAGTCCAGGAAGAGAGGTAGACCCCTGGGTAGCTTGCTGGGGTCAGGCGCCCCTAGGTGAAGGGCCAGGGAGCACCCTGAGGCCTATACTGCAAGCCCAGGGAAGGAGGTGGACCCCTGGGTAGCTTGCTGGGGTCAGGGTCCCTTAGGTGGAGGGCCAGGGGGCACACTGGGGCCTATACTGCAAGTCCAGGAAGAGAGGTGGACCCCTGGGTAGCTTGCTGGGGTCATAGGATTCTAGGTGGAGGGCCAGGGGGCACCCTGGGGCCTATACTACAAGTCCAGGGACATCAGTGGACCACTGTGCAGCTTGCTGGTGTCAGGGGCCCTTAGGTGGAGGGCCAGGGGGCACCCTGGGGCCTATACTGCAAGTCCAGGGACATCGGTGGACGACTGGGTAGCTTGCTGGGGTCAGGGGCCCTTAGGTGGAGGGCCAGGGGGCACCCTGGGGCCTATACTGCAAGTCCAGGAAGAGAGGTTGACCGCTGGGTAGCTTGCTGAAATCCGGAGCCCCTAGGTGGAGGGCCAGGGGGCTCACTGGGGCCTATACTGCAAGTCCAGGAAGAGAGGTGGACCCCTGGGTAGCTTGCTGGGGTCAGAGGCCCCTAGGTGAAGGGCCAGGGGGCACCCTGGGGCCTATACTGCAAGTCCAAGGACATCGTTGGACCCCTGGGTAGCTTGCGGGGGTCAGAGGCCCATAAGTGGAGGGCCAGGGGTCACCCTGGGGCCTATACTGGAAGCCCAGGGAGGGAGGTGGACCCCTGGGTAGCTTGCTGGGGTCAGAGTCCCCTAGGTGGAGGGCCAGGGGTCCACCTGTGGGCTATACTGCAAGTCCAGGAAGAGAGGTGAACCCCTGGGTAGCTTGCTGGAGTCAGAGGCCCCTAGGTGGACGGCCAAGGGGCACCCTGGGGCCTATACTTCAAGTCCAGGGACATTGGTGGACCCCTGGGTAGCTTGCTGGGGTCAGAGGCCCCTAGGTGGAGGGCCAGGGGATCCCCTGGGGATCATATTGCATTTCCAGGAAGAGAGGTGGACCCCTGGGTAGCTTGCTGGGGTCAGGCGCCCCTAGGTGAAGGGCCAGGGGGCACCCTGAGGCCTATACTGCAAGCAAAGGGAGGGAGGTGGACCCCTGGGTAGCTTGCTGGGGTCAAGGGCCCCTAGGTGGAGGACCAGGGGGCACCCTGGGGCCTATACTGCAAGTCCAGGGACATCGGTGGACCCCTGGGTAGCTTGCTGGGGTCAGGGGCCCTTAGGTGGAGGGCCAGGGGGCACCCTGAGGCCTTTACTGCAAGTCCAGGGAGATTAGTGGACCCCTGGGTAGCTTGCTGAGGTCAGAGACCCCTAGGTGGAGGGCCAGAAGGTCCCCTGGGGCCTATACTGCAAGTTCAGGGAGTGAGGTGGACTCCTGGGTAGCTTGCTGGGGTCAGAGGCCCCTAGGTGGAGGGCCAGGGGGCACCCTGGGGCCTATACTGCAAGTCCAGGGACATCGGTGGACCCCTGGGTAGCTTGCTGGGGTCAGAGGCCCCTAGGTGGAGGTCCAGGGGGCTCCCTGGGGCCTATACTGCAAGTCCAGGGACATCGGTGGACCCCCGGGTAGCTTGCTGGGGTCAGAGGCCCCTAGGTGGAGGGCCAGTGGGCTCCCTGGGGCCTATACTGCAAGTCCAGGAACATTGGTGGACCACTGGGTAGCTTGCTAGGGTCAGGGGCCCTTAGGTAGAGGGCCAGGGGGCACCCGGGGCCTATACTGCAAGTCCAGGAAGAGAGGTTGACTCCTGGGTAGCTTGCTGAAGTCTGGAGCCCCTAGGTGGAGGGCCAGGGGGCACACTGGGGCCTATACTGCAAGTCCAGGAAGAGAGGTGGACCCCTGGGTAGCTTGCTGGGGTCAGAGGCCCCTAGGTGAAGGAACAGGGGGCACCCTGGGGCCTATACTGCAAGTCCAAGGACATCGGTGGACCGCTGGGTAGCTTGCGGGGGTCAGAGGCCCCTAAGTGGAGGGCCAGGGGGCACCCTGGGGCCTATACTGGAAGCCCAGGGAGGGGGGTGGACCCCTGGGTAGCTTGCTGGGGTCATAGGCTCCTAGGTGGAGGGCCAGGGGGCACCCTGGGGCCTACACTGCAAGTCCAGGAAGAGAGGTGGACCCCTGGGTAGCTTGCTGGGGTCATAGGCTCCAAGGTGGAGGGCCAGGGGGCACCCTGGGGCCTATACTGCAAGTCCAGGGACATTGGTGGACCCCTGGGTAGCTTGCTGGGGTCAGAGGCCCCTAGGTGGAGGGCCAGGGGTTCCCCTGGGGCCTATACTGCAAGTCCAGGGAGTGAGGTGGACTTCTGGGTAGCTTGCTGGGGTCATAGGCTCCTAGGTGGAGGGCCAGGGGGCACCCTGGGGCCTACACTGCAAGTCCAGGGAGAGATGTGGACCCCTGGGTAGCTTGCTGGGGTCAGGGGCCCCTAGGTGGAGGACCAGGGGGCACCCTGGGGCCTATACTGCAAGTCCAGGGACATCGGTGGACCCCTGGGTAGCTTGCTGGGGTCAGGGGCCCTTAGGTGGAGGGCCAGGGGGCACCCTGAGGCCTATACTGCAAGTCCAGGGACATCGGTGGACTCCTGGGTAGCTTGCTGGGGCCAGAGGCCCATAGGTGGAGGGCCAGGGGGCACCCTGGGGCCTATACTGCAAGTCCAGGAAGAGAGGTGGACCCCTGTGTAGCTTGCTGGGGTCAGGGGCCCCTAGGTGGAGGGCCAGGTGGCAGCATGTGGGCTATACTGCAAGTCCAGGAAGAGAGGTTGACCCCTGGGTAGCTTGCTGGGGCCAGAGGCCCATAGGTGGAGGGCCAAGGGGCACCCTGGGGCCTATACTGCAAGTCCAGGGACATCGGTGGACCACTGGGTAGCTTGCTGGGGTCAGGGGCCCTTAGGTGGAGGGCCAGGGGGCACCCTGGGGCCTATACTGCAAGTCCAGGAAGAGAGGTAGACCCCTGGGTAGCTTGCTGGGGTCAGGCGCCCCTAGGTGAAGGGCCAGGGAGCACCCTGAGGCCTATACTGCAAGCCCAGGGAGGGAGGTGGACCCCTGGGTAGCTTGCTGGGGTCAGGGTCCCTTAGGTGGAGGGCCAGGGGGCACACTGGGGCCTATACTGCAAGTCCAGGAAGAGAGGTGGACCCCTGGGTAGCTTGCTGGGGTCATAGGATTCTAGGTGGAGGGCCAGGGGGCACCCTGGGGCCTATACTACAAGTCCAGGGACATCAGTGGACCACTGTGCAGCTTGCTGGTGTCAGGGGCCCTTAGGTGGAGGGCCAGGGGGCACCCTGGGGCCTATACTGCAAGTCCAGGGACATCGGTGGACGACTGGGTAGCTTGCTGGGGTCAGGGGCCCTTAGGTGGAGGGCCAGGGGGCACCCTGGGGCCTATACTGCAAGTCCAGGAAGAGAGGTTGACCGCTGGGTAGCTTGCTGAAATCCGGAGCCCCTAGGTGGAGGGCCAGGGGGCTCACTGGGGCCTATACTGCAAGTCCAGGAAGAGAGGTGGACCCCTGGGTAGCTTGCTGGGGTCAGAGGCCCCTAGGTGAAGGGCCAGGGGGCACCCTGGGGCCTATACTGCAAGTCCAAGGACATCGTTGGACCCCTGGGTAGCTTGCGGGGGTCAGAGGCCCATAAGTGGAGGGCCAGGGGGCACCCTGGGGCCTATACTGGAAGCCCAGGGAGGGAGGTGGACCCCTGGGTAGCTTGCTGGGGTCAGAGTCCCCTAGGTGGAGGGCCAGGGGTCCACCTGTGGGCTATACTGCAAGTCCAGGAAGAGAGGTGAACCCCTGGGTAGCTTGCTGGAGTCAGAGGCCCCTAGGTGGACGGCCAAGGGGCACCCTGGGGCCTATACTTCAAGTCCAGGGACATTGGTGGACCCCTGGGTAGCTTGCTGGGGTCAGAGGCCCCTAGGTGGAGGGCCAGGGGATCCCCTGGGGATCATATTGCATTTCCAGGAAGAGAGGTGGACCCCTGGGTAGCTTGCTGGGGTCAGGCGCCCCTATGTGAAGGGCCAGGGGGCACCCTGAGGCCTATACTGCAAGTCCAGGGACATCGGTGAACCCCTGGGTAGCTTGCTGGGGTCAGGGGCCCTTAGGTGGAGGGCCAGGGGGCACCCTGAGGCCTTTACTGCAAGTCCAGGGAGATTAGTGGACCCCTGGGTAGCTTGCTGAGGTCAGAGACCCCTAGGTGGAGGGCCAGAAGGTCCCCTGGGGCCTATACTGCAAGTTCAGGGAGTGAGGTGGACTCCTGGGTAGCTTGCTGGGGTCAGAGGCCCCTAGGTGGAGGGCCAGGGGGCACCCTGGGGCCTATACTGCAAGTCCAGGGACATCGGTGGACCCCTGGGTAGCTTGCTGGGGTCAGAGGCCCCTAGGTGGAGGTCCAGGGGGCTCCCTGGGGCCTATACTGCAAGTCCAGGGACATCGGTGGACCCCTGGGTAGCTTGCTGGGGTCAGAGGCCCCTAGGTGGAGGGCCAGTGGGCTCCCTGGGGCCTATACTGCAAGTCCAGGAACATTGGTGGACCACTGGGTAGCTTGCTAGGGTCAGGGGCCCTTAGGTAGAGGGCCAGGGGGCACCCGGGGCCTATACTGCAAGTCCAGGAAGAGAGGTTGACTCCTGGGTAGCTTGCTGAAGTCTGGAGCCCCTAGGTGGAGGGCCAGGGGGCACACTGGGGCCTATACTGCAAGTCCAGGAAGAGAGGTGGACCCCTGGGTAGCTTGCTGGGGTCAGAGGCCCCTAGGTGAAGGAACAGGGGGCACCCTGGGGCCTATACTGCAAGTCCAAGGACATCGGTGGACCGCTGGGTAGCTTGCGGGGGTTAGAGGCCCCTAAGTGGAGGGCCAGGGGGCACCCTGGGGCCTATACTGGAAGCCCAGGGAGGGGGGTGGACCCCTGGGTAGCTTGCTGGGGTCATAGGCTCCTAGGTGGAGGGCCAGGGGGCACCCTGGGGCCTACACTGCAAGTCCAGGAAGAGAGGTGGACCCCTGGGTAGCTTGCTGGGGTCATAGGCTCCTAGGTGGAGGGCCAGGGGGCACCCTGGGGCCTATACTGCAAGTCCAGGGACATTGGTGGACCCCTGGGTAGCTTGCTGGGGTCAGAGGCCCCTAGGTGGAGGGCCAGGGGTTCCCCTAGGGCCTATACTGCAAGTCCAGGGAGTGAGGTGGACTTCTGGGTAGCTTGCTGGGGTCATAGGCTCCTAGGTGAAGGGCCAGGGGGCACCCTGGGGCCTACACTGCAAGTCCAGGGAGAGATGTGGACCCCTGGGTAGCTTGCTGGGGTCAGGGGCCCCTAGGTGGAGGACCAGGGGGCACCCTGGGGCCTATACTGCAAGTCCAGGGACATCGGTGGACCCCTGGGTAGCTTGCTGGTGTCAGGGGCCCTTAGGTGGAGGGCCAGGGGGCACCCTGGGGCCTATACTACAAGTCCAGGGACATCAGTGGACCACTGTGCAATTTGCTGGTGTCAGGGGCCCTTAGGTGGAGGGCCAGGGGGCACCCTGGGGCCTATACTGCAAGTCCAGGAAGAGAGGTAGACCCCTGGGTAGCTTGCTGGGGTCAGGCGCCCCTAGGTGAAGGGCCAGGGAGCACCCAGAGGCCTATACTGCAAGCCCAGGGAGGGAGGTGGACCCCTGGGTAGCTTGCTGGGGTCAGGGTTCCCTAGGTGGAGGGCCTGGGGGCACACTGGGGCCTATACTGCAAGTCCAGGAAGAGAAGTGGACCCCTGGGTAGCTTGCAGGGGTCAGAGGCCCCTAGGTGGAGGGCCAAGGGTTCCCCTGGGGCCTATATTGCACGTCCAGGAAGAGAGGTGGACCCCTGGGTAGCTTGCTGGGGTCAGGCGCCCCTAGGTGAAGGGCCAGGGAGCACCCTGAGGCCTATACTGCAAGCCCAGGGAGGGAGGTGGACCCCTGGGTAGCTTGCTGGGGTCAGGGTCCCCTAGGTGGATGGCCAGGGGGCACCCTGTGGGCTATACTGCAAGTCTAGGAAGAGAGGTGGACCCCTGGGTAGCTTGCTGGGGTCAGAGGCCCCTAGGTGGAGGGCCAGGGGTTCCCCTGGGGCCTATACTGCAAGTCCAGGGAGAGATGTGGACCCCTGGGTAGCTTGCTAGGGTCAGGGGCCCCTAGGTTGAGGTCCAGGGGGCACCCTGGGGCCTATACTGCAAGTCCAGGGACATCGGTGGACCCCTGGGTAGCTTGCTGGGGTCAGGGGCCCTTAGGTGGAGGGCCAGGGTGCACCCTTGGGCCTATACATCAAGTCCAGGGAGTGAGGTGGACTCCCGGGTAGCTTGTTGGGGTCAGAGGCCCCTAGGTTGAGGGCCAGGGGGCACCCTGGGGCCTATACTGCAAGTCCAGGGACATCAGTGGACCCCTGGGTAGCTTGCTGGGGTCAGAGGCCCCTTGGTGGAGGGCCAGGGGGCACCCTGGGGCCTATACTGCAATTCCAGGAACATCGGTGGACCACTGGGTAGCTTGCTAGGGTCAGGGGCCCTTAGGTGGAGGGCCAGGGGGCACCCTGGGGCCTATACTGCAAGTCCAGGAAGAGAGGTTGACCCCTGGGTAGCTTGCTGAAGTCTGGAGCCCCTAGGTGGAGGGCCAGGGGGCACACTGGGGCCTATACTGCAAGTCCAGGAAGAGAGGTGGACCCCTGGGTAGCTTGTTGGGGTCAGAGGCCCCTAGGTGAAGGGCCAGGGGGCACCCTGGGGCCTATACTGCAAGTCCAAGGACATCGGTGGACCGCTGGGTAGCTTGCGGGGGTCAGAGGCCCCTAAGTGGAGGGCCAGGGGGCACCCTGGGGCCTATACTGGAAGCCCAGGGAGGGGGGTGGACCCCTGGGTAGCTTGCTGGGGTAAGGGTCCTCTAGGTGGAGGGCCAGGGGTCACCCTGTGGGCTTTACTGCAAGTCCAGGAAGAGAGGTGGACCCCTGGGTAGCTTGCTGGGGTCATAGGCTCCTAGGTGGAGGGCCAGGGGGCACCCTGGGGCCTACACTGCAAGTCCAGGAAGAGAGGTGGACCCCTGGGTAGCTTGCTGGGGTCATAGGCTCCTAGGTGGAGGGCCAGGGGGCACCCTGGGGCCTATACTGCAAGTCCAGGGACATTGGTGGACCCCTGGGTAGCTTGCTGGGGTTAGAGGCCCCTAGGTGGAGGGCCAGGGGTTCCCCTGGGGCCTATACTGCAAGTCCAGGGAGTGAGGTGGACTTCTGGGTAGCTTGCTGGGGTCATAGGCTCCTAGGTGGAGGGCCAGGGGGCACCCTGGGGCCTACACTGCAAGTCCAGGGAGAGATGTGGACCCCTGGGTAGCTTGCTGGGGTCAGGGGCCCCTAGGTGGAGGACCAGGGGGCACCCTGGGGCCTATACTGCAAGTCCAGGGACATCGGTGGACCCCTGGGTAGCTTGCTGGGGTCAGGGGCCCTTAGGTGGAGGGCCAGGGGGCACCCTGAGGCCTATACTGCAAGTCCAGGGACATCGGTGGACCCCTGGGTAGCTTGCTGGGGCCAGAGGCCCATAGGTGGAGGGCCAGGGGGCACCCTGGGGCCTATACTGCAAGTCCAGGAAGAGAGGTGGACCCCTGTGTAGCTTGCTGGGGTCAGGGGCCCCTAGGTGGAGGGCCAGGTGGCAGCATGTGGGCTATACTGCAAGTCCAGGAAGAGAGGTTGACCCCTGGGTAGCTTGCTGGGGCCAGAGGCCCATAGGTGGAGGGCCAAGGGGCACCCTGGGGCCTATACTGCAAGTCCAGGGACATCGGTGGACCACTGGGTAGCTTGCTGGGGTCAGGGGCCCTTAGGTGGAGGGCCAGGGGGCACCCTGGGGCCTATACTGCAAGTCCAGGAAGAGAGGTAGACCCCTGGGTAGCTTGCTGGGGTCAGGCGCCCCTAGGTGAAGGGCCAGGGAGCACCCTGAGGCCTATACTGCAAGCCCAGGGAGGGAGGTGGACCCCTGGGTAGCTTGCTGGGGTCAGGGTCCCTTAGGTGGAGGGCCAGGGGGCACACTGGGGCCTATACTGCAAGTCCAGGAAGAGAGGTGGACCCCTGGGTAGCTTGCTGGGGTCATAGGATTCTAGGTGGAGGGCCAGGGGGCACCCTGGGGCCTATACTACAAGTCCAGGGACATCAGTGGACCACTGTGCAGCTTGCTGGTGTCAGGGGCCCTTAGGTGGAGGGCCAGGGGGCACCCTGGGGCCTATACTACAAGTCCAGGGACATCAGTGGACCACTGTGCAGCTTGCTGGTGTCAGGGGCCCTTAGGTGGAGGGCCAGGGGGCACCCTGGGGCCTATACTGCAAGTCCAGGAAGAGACGTAGACCCCTGGGTAGCTTGCTGGGGTCAGGCGCCCCTAGGTGAAGGGCCAGGGAGCACCCAGAGGCCTATACTGCAAGCCCAGGGAGGGAGGTGGACCCCTGGGTAGCTTGCTGGGGTCAGGGTTCCCTAGGTGGAGGGCCTGGGGGCACACTGGGGCCTATACTGCAAGTCCAGGAAGAGAGGTGGACCCCTGGGTAGCTTGCAGGGGTCAGAGGCCCCTAGGTGGAGGGCCAAGGGTTCCCCTGGGGCCTATATTGCACGTCCAGGAAGAGAGGTGGACCCCTGGGTAGCTTGCTGGGGTCAGGCGCCCCTAGGTGAAGGGCCAGGGAGCACCCTGACGCCTATACTGCAAGCCCAGGGAGGGAGGTGGACCCCTGGGTAGCTTGCTGGGGTCAGGGTCCCCTAGGTGGATGGCCAGGGGGCACCCTGTGGGCTATACTGCAAGTCTAGGAAGAGAGGTGGACCCCTGGGTAGCTTGCTGGGGTCAGAGGCCCCTAGGTGGAGGGCCAGGGGTTCTCCTGGGGCCTATACTGCAAGTCCAGGGAGTAAGGTTGACTTCTGGGTAGCTTGATGGGGTCATAGGCTCCTTGGTGGAGGGCCAGGGGGCACCCTGGGGCCTACACTGCAAGTCCAGGGAGAGATGTGGACCCCTGGGTAGCTTGCTAGGGTCAGGGGCCCCTAGGTTGAGGTCCAGGGGGCACCCTGGGGCCTATACTGCAAGTCCAGGGACATCGGTGGACCCCTGGGTAGCTTGCTGGGGTCAGGGGCCCTTAGGTGGAGGGCCAGGGGGCACCCTTGGGCCTATACTGCAAGTCCAGGGAGTGAGGTGGACTCCCGGGTAGCTTGCTGGGGTCAGAGGCCCCTAGGTTGAGGGCCAGGGGGCACCCTGGGGCCTATACTGCAAATCCAGGGACATCGGTGGACCCCTGGGTAGCTTGCTGGGGTCAGAGGCCCCTTGGTGGAATGCCAGGGGCACCCTGGGGCCTATACTGCAATTCCAGGAACATCGGTGGACCACTGGGTATCTTGCTAGGGTCAGGGGCCCTTAGGTGGAGGGCCAGGGGGCACCCTGGGGCCTATACTGCAAGTCCAGGAAGAGAGGTTGACCCCTGGGTAGCTTGCTGAAGTCTGGAGCCCCTAGGTGGAGGGCCAGGGGGCACACTGGGGCCTATACTGCAAGTCCAGGAAGAGAGGTGGACCCCTGGGTAGCTTGTTGGGGTCAGAGGCCCCTAGGTGAAGGGCCAGGGGGCACCCTGGGGCCTATACTGCAAGTCCAAGGACATCGGTGGACCGCTGGGTAGCTTGCGGGGGTCAGAGGCCCCTAAGTGGAGGGCCAGGGGGCACCCTGGGGCCTATACTGGAAGCCCAGGGAGGGAGGTGGACCCCTGGGTAGCTTGCTGGGGTCAGGGTCCCATAGGTGGAGGGCCAGGGGTCACCCTGTGGGCTATACTGCAAGTCCAGGAAGAGAGGTGGACCCCTGGGTAGCTTGCTGGGGTCATAGGCTCCTAGGTGGAGGGCCAGGGGGCACCCTGGGGCCTACACTACAAGACCAGGAAGAGAGGTGGACCCCTAGGTAGCTTGCTGGGGTCATAGGCTCCTAGGTGGAGGGCCAGGGGGCACCCTGGGGCCTATACTGCAAGTCCAGGGACATCGGTGGACCACTGGGTAGCTTGCTGGGGTCAGGGGCCCTTAGGTGGAGGGCCAGGGGGCACACTGGGGCCTATACTGCAAGTCCAGGAAGAGAGGTGGACCCCTGGGTAGCTTGCTGGGGTCAGGGGCCCCTTGGTGAAGGGCCAGGGGGCACCCTGGGGCCTATAATGCAAGTCCAGGGAGATCGGTGGACCCCTGGGTAGCTTGCTGGGGTAAGAGGCCCCTAGGTGGAGGGCAAAGGGGCACCCTGGGGCCTATACTGCAAGTCCAGGGACATCGGTGGACCACTGGGTAGCTTGCTGGGGTCTGAGGCCCCTAAGTGGAGGGCCAAAGGTTCCCCTGGGGCCTATACTGCAAGTCCAGGGAGTAAGGTGGACTTCTGGGTAGCTTGATGGGCTCATAGGCTCCTAGGTGGAGGGCCAGAGGGCACCCTGGGGCCTACACTGCAAGTCCAGGGAGAGATGTGGACCCCTGGGTAGCTTGCTGGGGTCAGGGGCCCCTAGGTTGAGGTCCAGGGGGCACCCTGGGGCCTATAATGCAAGTCCAGGGACATTGGTGGACCCCTGGGTAGCTTGCTGGGGTCAGGGGCCCTTAGGTGGAGGGCCAGGGGGCACCCTTGGGCCTATACTGCAAGTCCAGGGAGTGAGGTGGACTCCTGGGTAGCTTGCTGGGGTCAGAGGCCCCTAGGTGGAGGGCCAAGGGGCACCCTGGGGCCTATACTGCAAGTCCAGGGACATCGGTGGACCCCTGGGTAGCTTGCTGGGGTCAGAGGCCCCTAGGTGGAGGGCCAAGGGGCACCCTGGGGCCTATACTGCAAGTCCAGGGATATCGGTGGACCCCTGGGTAGCTTGCTGGGGTCAGGGTCCCCTAGGTGTAGGGCCAGGGGTCACCCTGTGGGCTATACTGCAAGTCCAGGAAGAGAGGTGAACCCCTGGGTAGCTTGGTGGGGTCAGGGGCCCCTAGGTGGATGGCCAGGGGGCACCCTGGGGCCTATTTTGCAAGTCCAGGAAGAGAGGTGGACCCCTGGGTAGCTTGCTGGGGTCAGGCGCCCCTAGGTGAAAGGCCAGGGGGCACCCTGAGGCCTATACTGCAAGCCCAGGGAGGGAGATGGACCCCTGGGTAGCTCTCTGGGGTCAGAGTCCCCTAGGTGGAGGGCCTGGGGGCACCCTGTGGGCTATACTGCAAGTCCAGGAAGAGAGATGTGGACCCCTGGGTAGCTTGCTGGGGTCATAGGCTCCTAGGTGGAGGGCCAGGGGGCACCCTGGGGCCTACACTACAAGTTCAGGGAGAGAGGTGGACCCCTGGGTAGCTTGCTGAGGTCAGAGGCCCCTAGGTGGAGGGCCAAGGGGCACCCTGGGGCCTATACTGCAAGTCCAGGGACATCGTTGGACCCCTGGGTAGCTTGCTGGGGTTAGAGGCCCCTAGGTGGAGGGCCAGGGGGTCCCTTGGGGCCTATACTGCAAGTCCAGGGAAAGAGGTGGACTTCTGGGTAGCTTGCTGGGGTCATATGCTCCTAGGTGGAGGGCCAGGGGGCACCCAGGGGCCTACACTGCAAGTCCAGGGAGAGATGTGGACCCCTGGGTAGCTTGCTGGGGTCAGGGGCCCCTAGGTGGAGGGCCAGGGGGCACCCTGGGGCCTATACTGCAAGTCCAGGGACATCGGTGGACCCCTGGGTAGCTTGCTGGGGTCAGAGGCCCCTAGGTGGAGGGCCAGGGGGCATCCTGGGGCCTATACTGCAAGACCAGGGACATAGGTGGACCACTGTGTAGCTTGCTGGGGTCAGGGGCCCTTAGGTGGAGGGCCAGGGGGCACCCTGGGGCCTATAGTGCAAGTCCAGGAAGAGAGGTGGACCCCTGGGTAGCTTGCTGGGGTCAGGGGCCCCTAGGTGGAGGGCCATGTGGCAGCCTGTGGGCTATACTGCAAGTCCAGGAAGAGAGGTGGACCCCTGGGTAGCTCTCTGGGGTCAGAGTCCCCTAGGTGGAGGGCCTGGGGGCACCCTGTGGGCTATACTGCAAGTCCAGGAAGAGAGGTGGACCCCTGGGTAGCTTGCTGGGGTCATAGGCTCCTAGGTGGAGGGCCAGGGGGCACCCTGGGGCCTACACTGCAAGTTCAGGGAGAGAGGTGGACCCCTGGGTAGCTTGCTGAGGTCAGAGGCCCCTAGGTGGAGGGCCAAGGGGCACCCTGGGGCCTATACTGCAAGTCCAGGGACATCGGTGGACCCCTGGGTAGCTTGCTGGGGTCAGAGGCCCCTAGGTGGAGGGCCACGGGTTCCCCTGGGGCCTATACTGCATGTCCAGGGAGTGAGGTGGACTTCTGGGTAGCTTGCTGGGGTCATAGGCTCCTAGGTGGAGGGCCAGGGGGCACCCTGGGGCCTAAACTGCAAGTCCAGGGAGAGATGTGTACCCCTGGGTAGCTTGCTGGGGTCAGGGGCCCCTAGGTGGAGGACCAGGGGGCACCCTGGGGCCTATACTGCAAGTCCTGGGAGATCAGTGGACCCCTGGGTAGCTTGCTGAGGTCAGAGACCCCTATGTGGAGGGCCAGAAGGTCCCCTGGGGCCCATACTGCAAGTTCAGGGAGTGAGGTGGACTCCTGGCTAGCTTGCTGGGGTCAGAGGCCCCTAGGTGGAGGGCCAAGGGTTCCCCTGGGGCCTATACTGCAAGTCCAGGGACATCGGTGGACCCCTGGGTAGCTTGCTGGGGTCAGAGGCCCCTAGGTGGAGGGCCAGGGGGCACCCTGGGGCCTATACTGCAAGTCCAGGGACATCGGTGGACCACTGTATAGCTTGCTGGGGTCAGGGGCCCTTAGGTGGAGGGCCAGGGGGCACCCTGGGGCCTATACTGCAAGTCCAGGAAGAGAGGTGGACCCCTGGGTAGCTTGCTGGGGTCAGGGGCCCCTAGGTGGAGGGCCAGGTGGCAGCCTGTGGGCTATACTGCAAGTCCAGGAAGAGAGGTTGACCCCTGGGTAGCTTGCTGAAGTCAGGAGCCACTAGGTGGAGGGCCAGGGGGCACACTGGGGCCTATACTGCAAGCCTAGAAAGAGAGGTGGACCCCTGGGTAGCTTGCTGGGGTCAGAGGCCCCTAGGTGAAGGGCCAGGGGGCACCCTGGGGCCTATACTGCAAGTCCAGGGAGTGAGGTGGACCCCTGGGTAGCTTGCTGGGGTCAGGGTCCCCTAGGTGGATGTCCAGCGGGCACCCTGTGGGCTATACTGCAAGCCCAGGAAGAGAGGTGGACCCCTGGGTAGCTTGCTGGGGTCAGGCGCCCCTGGGTGAAGGGCCAGGGAGCACCCTGAGGCCTATACTGCAAGCCCAGGGAGGGAGGTGGACCCCTGGGTAGCTTGCTGGGGTCAGGGGCCTCTAGGTTGAGGTCCAGGGGGCATCCTGGGGCCTGTACTGCAAGTAAAGGGACATCGGTGGACCCCTGGGTAGCTTGCTGGGGTCAGAGGCCCCTAGGTGGAGGGCCAGGGGATCGCCTGGAGCCTATACTGCAAGTCCAGGGAGTGAGGTGGACTTCTGGGTAGCTTGCTGTGGTCATAGGCTTCTAGGTGGAGGGCCAGGGGGCACCCTGGGGCCTATACTGCAAGTCCAGGGAGAGATGTGGACCCCTGGGTAGCTTGCTGGGGTCAGGGGCCCCTAGGTTGAGGTCCAGGGGGCATCCTGGGGACTATACTGCAAGTCCAGGAAGAGAGGTGGACCCCTGGGTAGCTTGCTGGGGTCAGGGGCCCCTAGTTGGAGGTCCAGGGGGTACCCTGGGGCCTATACTGCAAGTCCAGGGACATCGGTGGACCCCTGGGTAGCTTGCTGGGGTCAGGGGCCCTTAGGTGGAGGGCCAGGGGGCACCCTGAGGCCTATACTGCAAGTACAGGGAGATCAGTGGACCCCTGGGTAGCTTGCTGAGGTCAGAAACCCCTATGTGGAGGGCCAGAAGGTCCCCTGGGGCCTATACTGCAAGTCCAGGGAGTGAGGTGCACTCCTGGGTAGCTTGCTGGGGTCAGAGGCCCCTAGGTGGAGGGCCAGGGGGCTCCCTGGGGCCTATACTGCAAGTCCAGGGACATCGGTGGACCCCTGGGTAGCTTGCTGGGGTCAGAGGCCCCTAGGTGGAGGGCCAGGGGGCACCCTGGGGCCTATACTACAAGTCCAGGGACATCGGTGGACCACTGTGTAGCTTGCTGGGGTCAGGGGCCCTTAGGTGGAGGGCCAGGGGGCACCCTGGGGCCTATACTGCAAGTCCAGGAAAAGAGGTGGACCCTTGGGTAGCTTGCTGGGGTCAGGCGCCCCTAGGTGAAGGGCCAGGGAGCACCCAGAGGCCTATACTGTAAGCCCAGGGAGGGAGGTGGACCCCTGGGTAGCTTGCTGGGGTCAGGGTCCCCTAGGTGGAGGGCCTGGGGGCACACTGGGGCCTATACTGCAAGTCCAGGAAGAGAGGTGGACCCCTGGGTAGCTTGCAGGGGTCAGAGGCCCCTAGGTGGAGGCCCAGGGGTTCCCCTGGGGCCTACATTGCAAGTCCAGGAAGAGAGGTGGACCCCTGGGTAGCTTGCTGGGGTAAGGGTCCCCTAGGTGGAGGGCCAGGGGGCACACTGGCGCCTATATTGCAAGTCCAGTAAGAGAGGTGGACCCCTGGGTAGCTTGCTGGGGTCAGGCGCCCCTAGGTGAAAGGCCAGGGGGCACCCTGAGGCCTATACTGCAAGCCCAGGGAGGGAGGTGGACCCCTGGGTAGCTTGCTGGGGTCAGGGTCCCCTAGGTGGAGGGCCAAGAGGCACCCTGTGGACTATACTGCAAGTCCAGGAAGAGAGGTGGACCCCTGGGTAGCTTGCTGGGGTCAGGGGCCCCTAGGTGGAGGTCCAGGGGGCACCCTGGGGCCTATACTGCAAGTCCAGGGACATCGGTGGACCCCTGGGTAGCTTGCTGGGGTCAGAGGCCCCTAGGAGGAGGGCCAGGGGGCACCCTGGGGCCTATACTACAAGTCCAGGGACATCAGTGGACCACTCTGTAGCTTGCTGGGGTCAGGGGCCCTTAGGTGGAAGGCCAGGGGGCACCCTGGGGCCTATACTGCAAGTCCAGGAAGAGAGGTAGACCCCTGGGTAGCTTGCAGGGGTCAGGCGCCCCCAGGTGAAGGGCCAGGGGGCACCCTGGGGCCTATACTGCAAGTTGAGGGACATCAGTGGACCCCTGGGTAGCTTGCTGGGGTCAGAGGCCCCCAGGTGGAGGGCCAGGGGTTCCCCTGGAGCCTATACTGCAAGTCCAGGGAGTGAGGTGGACTTCTGGGTAGCTTGCTGGGGTCATAGGCTCCTAGGTGGAGGGCCAGGGGGCACCCTGGGGCCTATACTGCAAGTCCAGGGAGAGATGTGGACCCCTGGGAAGCTTGCTGGGGTCAGGGGCCCCTAGGTTGAGGTTCAGGGGGCATCCTGGGGCCTATACTGCAAGTCCAGGGACATCGGTGGACCCCTGGGTAGCTTGCTGGGGTCAGGGGCCCTTAGATGGAGGGCCAGGGGGCACCCTGGGGCCTATACTGCAAGTCCAGGGAGTGAGGTGGACTCCTGGGTAGCTTGCTGTGGTCAGAGGCCCCTAGGTGGAGGGCCAGGGGGCACCTTGGGGCCTATACTGCAAGTCCAGGGACATCGGTGGACCCCTGGGTAGCTTGCTGGGGTCAGAGGCCCCTAGGTGGAGGGCCAGGGGGCACCCTGGGGCCTATAATGCAAGTCCAGGGACATCGGTGGACCACTGGGTAGCCTGCTGGGGTCAGGGGCTCTTAGGTGGAGGGCCAGGGGCACCCTGGGGCCTATACTGCAAGTCCAGGAAGAGAAGTGGTCCCCTGGGTAGCTTGCTGGGGTCAGGGTCCCCTAGGTGGAGGGAGAGGGGGCACACTGGGGCCTATACTGCAAGTCCAGGAAGAGAGGTGGACCCCTGGGTAGCTTGCTGGGGTCAGAGGCCCCTTGGTGAAGGGCCAGGGGGCACCCTGGGGCCTATACTGCAAGTCCAGGGAGATCGGTGGACCCCTGGGTAGCTTGCTGGGGTCAGAGGCCCCTAGGTGGAGGGCCAGGGGTTCCCCTGGTGCCTATAATGCAAGTCCAGGAAGAGAGGTGGACCCCTGGGTAGCTTGCTGGGGTAAGGCGCCCCTAGGTGAAGGGCCAGGGAGCACCCTGAGGCCTATACTGCAAGCCCAGGGAGGGAGGTGGACCCCTGGGTAGCTTGCTGGGGTCAGGGTCCCCTAGGTGGAGGGCCAAGGGGCACCCTGGGGCCTATACTGCAAGTCCAGGGACATCGGTGGACCCCTGGGTAGCTTGCTGGGGTCAGAGGCCCCTAGGTGGAGGGCCAGAAGGTCCGCTGGGGCCTATACTGCAAGTCCAGGGAGTAAGGTGGACTTCTGGGTAGCTTGATGGGGTCATAGGCTCGTAGGTGGAGGGCCAGGGGGCACCCTGATGCCTACACTGCAAGTCCACGGAGAGATGTGGACCCCTGGGTAGCTTGCTGGGGTCAGGGGCCCCTAGGTTGAGGTCCAGGGGGCACCCTGGGGCCTATACTGCAAGTCCAGGGACATCGGTGGACCCCTGGGTAGCTTGCTGGGGTCAGGGGCCCTTAGGTGGAGGGACAGGGGGCACCCTGAGGCCTATACTGCAAGTCCAGGGAGATCAGTGGACCCCTGGGTAGCTTGCTGAGGTCAGAGACCCCTAGGTTGAGGGCCAGAAGGTCCCCTGGGGCCTATACTGCAAGTTCAGGGAGTGAGGTGGACTCATGGGTAGCTTGCTGGGGTCAGGGGCCCTTAGGTGGAGGGCCAGGGGGCACCCTGGGGCCTATACTGCAAGTCCAGGAAGAGAGGTGGACCCCTGGGTAGCTTGCTGGGGTCAGGGTCCCCTAGGTGGAGGGCCAGGTGGCAGCCTAAGGGCTATACTGCAAGTCCAGGAAGAGAGGTTGACCCCTGGGTAGCTTGCTGAAGTCAGGAGCCACTAGGTGGAGGGCCAGGGGGCACACTGGGGCCTATACTGCAAGTCTAGGAAGAGAGGTGGACCCTTGGGTCGCTTGCAGGGGTCAGAGGCCCCTAGGTGGAGGGCCAAGGGGCACCCTGGGGCCTATACTGCAAGTCGAGGGACATCAGTGGACCCCTGGGTAGCTTGCTGGGGTCAGAGGCCCCTAAGTGGAGGGCCAGGGGGCACCCTGGGGCCTATACTGCAAGCCCAGGGAGGGAGGTGGACCCTTGGGTAGCTTGCTGGGGTCAGGGGCCCTTAGGTGGATTGCCAGGGGGCACCCTGGGGCCTATACTGCAAGCCAAGGAAGAGAAGTGGACCCCTGGGTAGCTTGCTGGGGTCAGGGTCCCCTAGGTGGAGGGAGAGGGGCCACACTGGGGCCCATACTGCAAGTCCAGGAAGAGAGGTGGACCCCTGGGTAGCTTGCTGGGGTCAGGGGCCCCTAGGTGGAGGGCCAGGTGGCAGCCTGTGGGCTATACTGCAAGTCCAGGAAGAGAGGTTGACCCCTGGGTAGCTTGCTGAAGTCAGGAGCCCCTAGGTGGAGGGCCAGAGGGCACACTGGGGCCTATACTGCAAGACCAGGAAGAGAGGTGGACCCCTGGGTAGCTTGCTGGGGTCAGAGGCCCCTAGGTGAAGGGCCAGGGGGCACCCTTGGGCCTATACTGCAAGTCCAAGGAGATCGGTGGACCGCTGGGTAGCTTGCTGGGGTCAGAGACCCCTAAGTGGAGGGCCAGGGGGCACCCTGGGGCCTATACTGCAAGCCCAGGGAGGGAGGTGGACCCCTGGGTAGCTTGCTGGGGTCAGGGTCCCCTAGGTGCAGGGCCAGGGGTCACCCTGTGGGCTATACTGCAAGTCCAGGAATAGAGGTGGACCCCTGGGTAGCTTGGTGGGGTCAGGGGCCCCAAGGTGGATGGCCAGGGGGCACCCTGGGGCCTATACTGCAAGTCCAGTAAGAGAGGTGGACCCCTGGGTAGCTTGCTGGGGTCAGGCGCCCCTAGGTGAAAGGCCAGGGGGCACCCTGAGGCCTATACTGCAAGCCCAGGGAGGGAGGTGGACCCCTGGGTAGCTTGCTGGGGTCAGGGTCCCCTAGGTGGTGGGCCAAGAGGCACCCTGTGGACTATACTGCAAGTCCAGGGACATCGGTGGAACCCTGGGTAGCTTGCTGGGGTCAGAGGCCCCTAGGTGGAGGGCCAGGGGGCACCCTGGGGCCTATACTACAAGTCCAGGGACATCAGTGGACCACTGTGTAGCTTGCTGGGGTCAGGGGCCCTTAGGTGGAAGGCCAGGGGGCACCCTGGGGCCTATACTGCAAGTCCAGGAAGAGAGGTAGACCCCTGGGTAGCTTGCTGGGGTCAGGCGCCCCTAGGTGAAGGGCCAGGGAGCACCCTGAAGCCTATACTGCAAGCCCATGGAGGGAGGTGGACCCCTGGGTAGCTTGCTGGGGTCAGGGTCCCCTAGGTGGAGGGCCAAGGGGCACCCTGTGGGCTATACTGCAAGTCCAGGAAGAGAGGTGGACCCCTGGGTAACTTGCTGGGGTCATAGGCTCCAAGGTGGAAGGCCAGGGGGCACCCTGGGGCCTACACTGCAAGTCCAGGGAGAGAGGTGGACCCCTGGGTAGCTTGCTGAGGTCAGAGGCCCCTAGGTGGAGGGCCAAGGGGCACCCTGGGGCCTATACTGCAAGTCCAGGGGCATCGGTGGACCCCTGGGTAGCTTACTGGGGTCAGAGGCCCCTAAGTGGAGGGCCAGGGGTTCCCCTGGGGCCTTTACTGCAAGTCCAGGGAGTGAGGTAGACTTCTGGGTAGCTTGCTGGGGTCATAGCCTCCTAGGTGGAGGGCCAGGGGGCACCCTGGGGATTACATTGCAAGTCCAGGGAGAGATGTGGACCCCTGGGTAGCTTGCTGGGGTCAGGGGCCCCTAGATGCAGGTCCAGGGGGCACCCTGGGGCCTATACTGCAAGTCCAGGGACATCGGTGAACCCCTGGGTAGCTTGCTGGGGTCAGGGGCCCTTAGGTGGAGGGACAGGGGGCACCCTGAGGCCTATACTGCAAGTCCAGGGAGATCAGTGGACCCCTGGGTAGCTTGCTGAGGTCAGAGACCCCTATGTGGAGAGCCAGAAGGTCCCCTGGGGCCTATACTGCAAGTTCAGGGAGTGAGGTGGACTCCTGGGTAGCTTGCTGGGGTCAGAGGCCCCTAGGTGGAGGGCCAGGGGGCACCCTGGGGCCTATACTGCAAGTCCAGGGACATCGGTGGACCCCTGAGTAGCTTGCTGGGGTCAGAGGCCCCTAGGTGGAGGACCAGGGGGCACCCTGGGGCCTATACTGCAAGTCCAGGGACATCGGTGGACCCCTTTGTAGCTTGCTGGGGTCAGGGGCCCTTAGGTGGAGGGCCAGGGGGCACCCTGGGGCCTATACTGCAAGTCCAGGAAGAGAGGTGGACCCTTGGGTAGCTTGCTGGGGTCAGGGGCCCCTAGGTGGTGGGCCAGGTGGCAGCCTGTGGGCTATACTGCAAGTCCAGGAAGAGAGGTTGACCCCTGGGTAGCTTGCTGAAGTCAGGAGCCACTAGGTGGAGGGCCAGGGGGCACACTGGGGCCTATACTGCAAGTCTAGGAAGAGAGGTGGACCCCTGGATAGCTTGCTGGGGTCAGAGGCCCCTAGGTGAAGGGCCAGGGGGCACCCTGGTGCCTATACTGCAAGTCCAGGGAGATCGGTGGACCCCTGGGTAGCTTGCTGGGGTCAGAGGCCCCTAGGTGGAGGGCCAGGGGGCACCCTGGGGCCTATACTACAAGTCCAGGGACATCAGTGGACCACTGTGTAGCTTGCTGGGGTCAGGGGCCCTTAGGTGGAAGGCCAGGGGGCACCCTGGGGCCTATACTGCAAGTCCAGGAAGAGAGGTAGACCCCTGGGTAGCTTGCTGGGGTCAGGCGCCCCTAGGTGAAGGGCCAGGGAGCACCCTGAAGCCTATACTGCAAGCCCATGGAGGAAGGTGGACCCCTGGGTAGCTTGCTGGGGTCAGGGTCCCCTAGGTGGAGGGCCAAGGGGCACCCTGTGGGCTATACTGCAAGTCCAGGAAGAGAGGTGGACCCCTGGGTAACTTGCTGGGGTCATAGGCTCCAAGGTGGAGGGCCAGGGGGCACCCTGGGGCCTACACTGCAAGTCCAGGGAGAGAGGTGGACCCCTGGGTAGCTTGCTGAGGTCAGAGGCCCCTAGGTGGAGGGCCAAGGGGCACCCTGGGGCCTATACTGCAAGTCCAGGGGCATCGGTGGACCCCTGGGTAGCTTACTGGGGTCAGAGGCCCCTAAGTGGAGGGCCAGGGGTTCCCCTGGGGCCTTTACTGCAAGTCCAGGGAGTGAGGTAGACTTCTGGGTAGCTTGCTGGGGTCATAGCCTCCTAGGTGGAGGGCCAGGGGGCACCCTGGGGATTACATTGCAAGTCCAGGGAGAGATGTGGACCCCTGGGTAGCTTGCTGGGGTCAGGGGCCCCTAGATGCAGGTCCAGGGGGCACCCTGGGGCCTATACTGCAAGTCCAGGGACATCGGTGAACCCCTGGGTAGCTTGCTGGGGTCAGGGGCCCTTAGGTGGAGGGACAGGGGGCACCCTGAGGCCTATACTGCAAGTCCAGGGAGATCAGTGGACCCCTGGGTAGCTTGCTGAGGTCAGAGACCCCTATGTGGAGAGCCAGAAGGTCCCCTGGGGCCTATACTGCAAGTTCAGGGAGTGAGGTGGACTCCTGGGTAGCTTGCTGGGGTCAGAGGCCCCTAGGTGGAGGGCCAGGGGGCACCCTGGGGCCTATACTGCAAGTCCAGGGACATCGGTGGACCCCTGAGTAGCTTGCTGGGGTCAGAGGCCCCTAGGTGGAGGACCAGGGGGCACCCTGGGGCCTATACTGCAAGTCCAGGGACATCGGTGGACCCCTTTGTAGCTTGCTGGGGTCAGGGGCCCTTAGGTGGAGGGCCAGGGGGCACCCTGGGGCCTATACTGCAAGTCCAGGAAGAGAGGTGGACCCCTGGGTAGCTTGCTGGGGTGAGGGGCCCCTAGGTGGTGGGCCAGGTGGCAGCCTGTGGGCTATACTGCAAGTCCAGGAAGAGAGGTTGACCCCTGGGTAGCTTGCTGAAGTCAGGAGCCACTAGGTGGAGGGCCAGGGGGCACACTGGGGCCTATACTGCAAGTCTAGGAAGAGAGGTGGACCCCTGGATAGCTTGCTGGGGTCAGGGGCCCCTAGGTGAAGGGCCAGGGGGCACCCTGGTGCCTATACTGCAAGTCCAGGGAGATCGGTGGACCCCTGGGTAGCTTGCTGGGGTCAAAGGCCCCAAGGTGGAGGGCCAGGGGTTCCCCTGGGGCCTATATTGCAAGTCCAGGAAGAGAGGTGGACCCCTGGGTAGCTTGCTGGGGTCAGGCGCCCCTAGGTGAAGGGCCAGGGGGCATCCTGAGGCCTATACTGCAAGCCCAGGGAGGGAGGTGAACCCCTGGGTAGCTTGCTGGGGTCAGGGTCCCCTAGTTGGATGGCCAGGGGGCACCCTGTGGGCTATACTGCAAGTCCAGGAAGAGAGGTGGACCCCGGGGTAGCTTGCTGGGGTCAGAGGCCCCTAGGTGGAGGGCCAGGGGGCACCCTGGGGCCTATACTGCAAGTCCAGGAAGAGAGGTAGACCCCTGGGTAGCTTGCTGGGGTCAGGCGCCCCTAGGTGAAGGGCCAGGGAGCACCCAGAGGCCTATACTGCAAGCCCAGGGAGGGAGGTGGACCCCTGGGTAGCTTGCTGGGGTCAGGGTTCCCTAGGTGGAGGGCCTGGGGGCACACTGGGGCCTATACTGCAAGTCCAGGAAGAGAGGTGGACCCCTGGGTAGCTTGCAGGGGTCAGAGGCCCCTAGGTGGAGGGCCAAGGGTTCCCCTGGGGCCTATATTGCACGTCCAGGAAGAGAGGTGGACCCCTGGGTAGCTTGCTGGGGTCAGGCGCCCCTAGGTGAAGGGCCAGGGAGCACCCTGAGGCCTATACTGCAAGCCCAGGGAGGGAGGTGGACCCCTGGGTAGCTTGCTGGGGTCAGGGTCCCCTAGGTGGATGGCCAGGGGGCACCCTGTGGGCTATACTGCAAGTCTAGGAAGAGAGGTGGACCCCTGGGTAGCTTGCTGGGGTCAGAGGCCCCTAGGTGGAGGGCCAGGGGTTCCCCTGGGGCCTATACTGAATGTCCAGGGAGTAAGGTTGACTTCTGGGTAGCTTGATGGGGTCATAGGCTCCTTGGTGGAGGGCCAGGGGGCACCCTGGGGCCTACACTGCAAGTCCAGGGAGAGATGTGGACCCCTGGGTAGCTTGCTAGGGTCAGGGGCCCCTAGGTTGAGGTCCAGGGGGCACCCTGGGGCCTATACTGCAAGTCCAGGGACATCGGTGGACCCCTGGGTAGCTTGCTGGGGTCAGGGGCCCTTAGGTGGAGGGCCAGGGGGCACCCTTGGGCCTATACTGCAATTCCAGGAACATCGGTGGACCACTGGGTAGCTTGCTAGGGTCAGGGGCCCTTAGGTGGAGGGCCAGGGGGCACCCTGGGGCCTATACTGCAAGTCCAGGAAGAGAGGTTGACCACTGGGTAGCTTGCTGAAGTCTGGAGCCCCTAGGTGGAGGGCCAGGGGGCACACTGGGGCCTATACTGCAAGTCCAGGAAGAGAGGTGGACCCCTGGGTAGCTTGTTGGGGTCAGAGGCCCCTAGGTGAAGGGCCAGGGGGCACCCTGGGGCCTATACTGCAAGTCCAAGGACATCGGTGGACCGCTGGGTAGCTTGCGGGGGTCAGAGGCCCCTAAGTGGAGGGCCAGGGGGCACCCTGGGGCCTATACTGGAAGCCCAGGGAGGGAGGTGGACCCCTGGGTAGCTTGCTGGGGTCAGGGTCCCCTAGGTGGAGGGCCAGGGGTCACCCTGTGGGCTATACTGCAAGTCCAGGAAGAGAGGTGGACCCCTGGGTAGCTTGCTGGGGTCATAGGCTCCTAGGTGGAGGGCCAGGGGGCACCCTGGGGCCTACACTGCTAGTCCAGGAAGAGAGGTGGACCCCTAGGTAGCTTGCTGGGGTCATAGGCTCCTAGGTGGAGGGCCAGGGGGCACCCTGGGGCCTATACTGCAAGTCCAGGGACATCGGTGGACCACTGGGTAGCTTGCTGGGGTCAGGGGCCCTTAGGTGGGGGGCCAGGGGGCACACTGGGGCCTATACTGCAAGTCCAGGAAGAGAGGTGGACCCCTGGGTAGCTTGCTGGGGTCAGGGGCCCCTTGGTGAAGGGCCAGGGGGCACCCTGGGGCCTATAATGCAAGTCCAGGGAGATCGGTGGACCCCTGGGTAGCTTGCTGGGGTCAGAGGCCCCTAGGTGGAGGGCCAGGGGTTCCCCTGGGGCCTATATTGCAAGTCCAGGAAGAGAGGTGGACCCCTGGGTAGCTTGCTGGGGTAAGGCGCCCCTAGGTGAAGGGCCAGGGAGCACCCTGAGGCCTTTACTGCAAGCCAAGGGAGGGAGGTGGACCCCTGGGTAGCTTGCTGGAGTCAGTGTCCCCTAGGTGGATGGCCAGGGGGCACCCTGTGGGCTATACTGCAAGTCCAGGAAGAGAGGTGGACCCCTGGGTAGCTTGCTGGGGTAAGAGGCCCCTAGGTGGAGGGCAAAGGGGCACCCTGGGGCCTATACTGCAAGTCCAGGGACATCGGTGGACCACTGGGTAGCTTGCTGGGGTCTGAGGCCCCTAAGTGGAGGGCCAGGGGTTCCCCTGGGGCCTATACTGCAAGTCCAGGGAGTAAGGTGGACTTCTGGGTAGCTTGATGGGCTCATAGGCTCCTAGGTGGAGGGCCAGAGGGCACCCTGGGGCCTACACTGCAAGTCCAGGGAGAGATGTGGACCCCTGGGTAGCTTGCTGGGGTCAGGGGCCCCTAGGTTGAGGTCCAGGGGGCACCCTGGGGCCTATAATGCAAGTCCAGGGACATTGGTGGACCCCTGGGTAGCTTGCTGGGGTCAGGGGCCCTTAGGTGGAGGGCCAGGGGGCACCCTTGGGCCTATACTGCAAGTCCAGGGAGTGGGGTGGACTCCTGGGTAGCTTGCTGGGGTCAGAGGCCCCTAGGTGGAGGGCCAGGGGGCACCCTGGGGCCTATACTGCAAGTCCAGGGACATCGGTGGACCCCTGGGTAGCTTGCTGGGGTCAGAGGCCCCTAGGTGGAGGGCCAGGGGGCACCCTGGGGCCTATACTACAAGTCCAGGGACATCGGTGGACCACTGTGTAGCTTGCTGGTGTCAGGGGCCCTTAGGTGGAGGGCCAGGGGGCACCCTGGGGCCTATACTGCAAGTCCAGGAAGAGAGGTAGACCCCTGGGTAGCTTGCTGGGGTCAGGCGCCCCTAGGTGAAGGGCCAGGGAGCACCCAAAGGCCTATACTGCAAGTCCAGGGAGTGAGGTGGACTACCGGGTAGCTTGCTGGTGTCAGAGGCCCCTTGGTGGAGGGCCAGGGGGCACCCTGGGGCCTATACTGCAAGTCCAGGAACATCGGTGGACCACTGGGTAGCTTGCTGGGGTCAGGGGCCCTTAGGTGGAGGGCCAGGGGGCACCCTGGGGCCTATACTGCAAGTCCAGGAAGAGAGGTTGACCCCTGGGTAGCTTGCTGAAGTCTGGAGCCCCCAGGTGGAGGGCCAGGGGGCACACTGGGGCCTATACTGCAAGTCCAGGAAGAGAGGTGGACCCCTGGGTAGCTTGCTGGGGTCAAAGGCCCCTAGGTGAAGGGCCAGGGGGCACCCTGGGGCCTATACTGCAAGTCCAAAGACATCGGTGGACCGCTGGGTAGCTTGCGGGGGTCTGAGGTACCTAAGTGGAGGGCCAGGGGGCACCCTGGGGCCTATACTGGAAGCCCAGGGAGGGAGGTGGACCCCTGGGTAGCTTGCTGGGGTCAGGGTCCCCTAGGTGTAGGGCCAGGGGTCACCCTGTGGGCTATACTGCAAGTCCAGGAAGAGAGGTGAACCCCTGGGTAGCTTGGTGGGGTCAGGGGCCCCTAGGTGGATGTCCAGGGGGCACCCTGGGGCCTATTTTGCAAGTCCAGGAAGAGAGGTGGACCCCTGGGTAGCTTGCTGGGGTCAGGCGCCCCTAGGTGAAAGGCCAGGGGGCACCCTGAGGCCTATACTGCAAGCCCAGGGAGGGAGATGGACCCCTGGGTAGCTCTCTGGGGTCAGAGTCCCCTAGGTGGAGGGCCTGGGGGCACCCTGTGGGCTATACTGCAAGTCCAGGAAGAGAGATGTGGACCCCTGGGTAGCTTGCTGGGGTCATAGGCTCCTAGGTGGAGGGCCAGGGGGCACCCTGGGGCCTACACTACAAGTTCAGGGAGAGAGGTGGACCCCTGGGTAGCTTGCTGAGGTCAGAGGCCCCTAGGTGGAGGGCCAAGGGGCACCCTGGGGCCTATACTGCAAGTCCAGGGACATCGTTGGACCCCTGGGTAGCTTGCTGGGGTTAGAGGCCCCTAGGTGGAGAGCCAGGGGGTCCCTTGGGGCCTATACTGCAAGTCCAGGGAGTGAGGTGGACTTCTGGGTAGCTTGCTGGGGTCATATGCTCCTAGGTGGAGGGCCAGGGGGCACCCAGGGGCCTACACTGCAAGTCCAGGGAGAGTTGTGGACCCCTGGGTAGCTTGCTGGGGTCAGGGGCCCCTAGGTGGAGGGCCAGGGGGCACCCTGGGGCCTATACTGCAAGTCCAGGGACATCGGTGGACCCCTGGGTAGCTTGCTGGGGTCAGAGGCCCCTAGGTGGAGGGCCAGGGGGCATCCTGGGGCCTATACTGCAAGACCAGGGACATCGGTGGACCACTGTGTAGCTTGCTGGGGTCAGGGGCCCTTAGGTGGAGGGCCAGGGGGCACCCTGGGGCCTATAGTGCAAGTCCAGGAAGAGAGGTGGACCCCTGGGTAGCTTGCTGGGGTCAGGGGCCCCTAGGTGGAGGGCCATGTGGCAGCCTGTGGGCTATACTGCAAGTCCAGGAAGAGAGGTGAACCCCTGGGTAGCTTGGTGGGGTCAGGGGCCCCTATGTGGATGGCGAGGGGGCACCCTGGGGCCTATTTTGCAAGTCCAGGAAGAGAGGTGGACCCCTGGGTAGCTTGCTGGGGTCAGGCATCCCTAGGTGAAAGGCCAGGGGGCACCCTGAGGCCTACACTGCAAGCCCAGGGAGGGAGGTGGACCCCTGGGTAGCTCTCTGGGGTCAGAGTCCCCTAGGTGGAGGGCCTGGGGGCACCCTGTGGGCTATACTGCAAGTCCAGGAAGAGAGGTGGACCCCTGGGTAGCTTGCTGGGGTCATAGGCTCCTAGGTGGAGGGCCAGGGGGCACCCTGGGGCCTACACTGCAAGTTCAGGGAGAGAGGTGGACCCCTGGGTAGCTTGCTGAGGTCAGAGGCCCCTAGGTGGAGGGCCAAGGGGCACCCTGGGGCCTATACTGCAAGTCCAGGGACATCGGTGGACCCCTGGGTAGCTTGCTGGGGTCAGAGGCCCCTAGGTGGAGGGCCACGGGTTCCCCTGGGGCCTATACTGCATGTCCAGGGAGTGAGGTGGACTTCTGGGTAGCTTGCTGGGGTCATAGGCTCCTAGGTGGAGGGCCAGGGGGCACCCTGGGGCCTATACTGCAAGTCCAGGGAGAGATGTGTACCCCTGGGTAGCTTGCTGGGGTCAGGGGCCCCTGGGTAGCTTGCTGGGGTCAGGGGCCCCTAGGTGGAGGACCAGGGGGCACCCTGGGGCCTATACTGCAAGTCCTGGGAGATCAGTGGACCCCTGGGTAGCTTGCTGAGGTCAGAGACCCCTATGTGGAGGGCCAGAAGGTCCCCTGGGGCCCATACTGCAAGTTCAGGGAGTGAGGTGGACTCCTGGGTAGCTTGCTGGGGTCAGAGGCCCCTAGGTGGAGGGCCAAGGGTTCCCCTGGGGCCTATACTGCAAGTCCAGGGACATCGGTGGACCCCTGGGTAGCTTGCTGGGGTCAGAGGCCCCTAGGTGGAGGGCCAGGGGGCACCCTGGGGCCTATACTGCAAGTCCAGGGACATCGGTGGACCACTGTGTAGCTTGCTGGGGTCAGGGGCCCTTAGGTGGAGGGCCAGGGGGCACCCTGGGGCCTATACTGCAAGTCCAGGAAGAGAGGTGGACCCCTGGGTAGCTTGCTGGGGTCAGGGGCCCCTAGGTGGAGGGCCAGGTGGCAGCCTGTGGGCTATACTGCAAGTCCAGGAAGAGAGGTTGACCCCTGGGTAGCTTGCTGAAGTCAGGAGCCACTAGGTGGAGGGCCAGGGGGCACACTGGGGCCTATACTGCAAGCCTAGAAAGAGAGGTGGACCCCTGGGTAGCTTGCTGGGGTCAGAGGCCCCTAGGTGAAGGGCCAGGGGGCACCCTGGGGCCTATACTGCAAGTCCAGGGAGTGAGGTGGACCCCTGGGTAGCTTGCTGGGGTCAGGGTCCCCTAGGTGGATGTCCAGCGGGCACCCTGTGGGCTATACTGCAAGCCCAGGAAGAGAGGTGGACCCCTGGGTAGCTTGCTGGGGTCAGGCGCCCCTGGGTGAAGGGCCAGGGAGCACCCTGAGGCCTATACTGCAAGCCCAGGGAGGGAGGTGGACCCCTGGGTAGCTTGCTGGGGTCAGGGGCCTCTAGGTTGAGGTCCAGGGGGCATCCTGGGGCCTGTACTGCAAGTAAAGGGACATCGGTGGACCCCTGGGTAGCTTGCTGGGGTCAGAGGCCCCTAGGTGGAGGGCCAGGGGATCCCCTGGAGCCTATACTGCAAGTCCAGGGAGTGAGGTGGACTTCTGGGTAGCTTGCTGGGGTCATAGGCTTCTAGGTGGAGGGCCAGGGGGCACCCTGGGGCCTATACTGCAAATCCAGGGAGTGAGGTGGACTCCTGGGTAGCTTGCTGGGGTCAGAGGCCCCTAGGTGTAGGGCCAGGGGTCACCATGTGGGCTATACTGCAAGTCCAGGAAGAGAGGTGAACCCCTGGGTAGCTTGGTGGGGTCAGGGGCCCCTAGGTGGATGGCCAGGGGGCACCCTGGGACCTATTTTGCAAGTCCAGGAAGAGAGTTGGACCCCTGGGTAGCTTGCTGGGGTCAGGCGCCCCTAGGTGGAGGGCCAGGGGTTCCCCTGGGGCCTATATTGCAAGTCCAGGAAGAGAAGTGGACCCCTGGGTAGCTTGCTGGGGTAAGGGTCCCCTAGGTGGAGGGCCAGGGGGCACACTGGGGCCTATACTGAAAGTCCAGGGAGATCGGTAGACCCCTGGGTAGCTTGCTGGGGTCAGAGGCCCCTAGGTGGATGGCCAGGGGGCACCCTATAGGCTATACTGCAAGTCCAGGAAGAGAGGTGGACCCCTGGGTAGCTTGCCGGGGTTAGAGGCCCCTAGGTGGAGGGCCAAGGGGCACCCTGGGGCCTATACTGCAAGTCCAGGGACATCGGTGGACCCCTGGGTAGCTTGCTGGGGTCATAGGCTCCTAGGTGGAGGGCCAGGGGGCACCCTGGGGCCTATACTGCAAGTCCAGGAAGAGAGGTAGACCCCTGGGTAGCTTGCTGGGGTCAGGCGCCCCTAGGTGAAGGGCCAGGGAGCACCCAGAGGCCTATACTGCAAGCCCAGGGAGGGAGGTGGACCCCTGGGTAGCTTGCTGGGGTCAGGGTTCCCTAGGTGGAGGGCCTGGGGGTACACTGGGGCCTATACTGCAAGTCCAGGAAGAGAGGTGGACCCCTGGGTAGCTTGCAGGGGTCAGAGGCCCCTAGGTGGAGGGCCAAGGGTTCCCCTGGGGCCTATATTGCACGTCCAGGAAGAGAGGTGGACCCCTGGGTAGCTTGCTGGGGTCAGGCGCCCCTAGGTGAAGGGCCAGGGAGCACCCTGAGGCCTATACTGCAAGTCCAGGGAGGGAGGTGGACCCCTGGGTAGCTTGCTGGGGTCAGGGTCCCCTAGGTGGATGGCCAGGGGGCACCCTGTGGGCTATACTGCAAGTCTAGGAAGAGAGGTGGACCCCTGGGTAGCTTGCTGGGGTCAGAGGCCCCTAGGTGGAGGGCCAGGGGTTCCCCTGGGGCCTATACTGCAAGTCCAGGGAGTAAGTTTGACTTCTGGGTAGCTTGATGGGGTCATAGGCTCCTTGGTGGAGGGCCAGGGGGCACCCTGGGGCCTACACTGCAAGTCCAGGGAGAGATGTGGACCCCTGGGTAGCTTGCTAGGGTCAGGGGCCCCTAGGTTGAGGTCCAGGGGGCACCCTGGGGCCTATACTGCAAGTCCAGGGACATCGGTGGACCCCTGGGTAGCTTGCTGGGGTCAGGGGCCCTTAGGTGGAGGGCCAGGGGGCACCCTTGGGCCTATACTGCAAGTCCAGGGAGTGAGGTGGACTCCCGGGTAGCTTGCTGGGGTCAGAGGCCCCTAGGTTGAGGGCCAGGGGGCACCCGGGGGCCTATACTGCAAGTCCAGGGACATCAGTGGACCCCTGGGTAGCTTGCTGGGGTCAGAGGCCCCTTGGTGGAGGGCCAGGGGGCACCCTGGGGCCTATACTGCAATTCCAGGAACATTGGTGGACCACTGGGTAGCTTGCTAGGGTCAGGGGCCCTTAGGTGGAGGGCCAGGGGGCACCCTGGGGCCTATACTGCAAGTCCAGGAAGAGAGGTTGACCACTGGGTAGCTTGCTGAAGTCTGGAGCCCCTAGGTGGAGGGCCAGGGGGCACACTGGGGCCTATACTGCAAGTCCAGGAAGAGAGGTGGACCCCTGGGTAGCTTGTTGGGGTCAGAGGCCCCTAGGTGAAGGGCCCGGGGCACCCTGGGGCCTATACTGCAAGTCCAAGGACATCGGTGGACCGCTGGGTAGCTTGCGGGGGTCAGGGTCCCCTAGGTGGAGGGCCAGGGGGCACCCTGGGGCCTATACTGGAAGCCCAGGGAGGGAGGTGGACCCCTGGGTAGCTTGCTGGGGTCAGGGTCCCCTAGGTGGAGGGCCAGGGGTCACCCTGTGGGCTATACTGCAAGTCCAGGAAGAGAGGTGGACCCCTGGGTAGCTTGCTGGGGTCATAGGCTCCTAGGTGGAGGGCCAGGGGGCACCCTGGGGCCTACACTGCAAGTCCAGGAAGAGAGGTGGACCCCTAGGTAGCTTGCTGGGGTCATAGGCTCCTAGGTGGAGGGCCAGGGGGCACCCTGGGGCCTATACTGCAAGTCCAGGGACATCGGTGGACCACTGGGTAGCTTGCTGGGGTCAGGGGCCCTTAGGTGGAGGGCCAGGGGGCACACTGGGGCCTATACTGCAAGTCCAGGAAGAGAGGTGGACCCCTGGGTAGCTTGCTGGGGTCAGGGGCCCCTTGGTGAAGGGCCAGGGGGCACCCTGGGGCCTATAATGCAAGTCCAGGGAGATCGGTGGACCCCTGGGTAGCTTGCTGGGGTCAGAGGCCCCTAGGTGGAGGGCCAGGGGTTCCCCTGGGGCCTATATTGCAAGTCCAGGAAGAGAGGTGGACCCCTGGGTAGCTTGCTGGGGTAAGGCGCCCCTAGGTGAAGGGCCAGGGAGCACCCTGAGGCCTTTACTGCAAGCCAAGGGAGGGAGGTGGACCACTGGGTAGCTTGCTGGAGTCAGTGTCCCCTAGGTGGATGGCCAGGGGGCACCCTGTGGGCTATACTGCAAGTCCAGGAAGAGAGGTGGACCCCTGGGTAGCTTGCTGGGGTAAGAGGCCCCTAGGTGGAGGGCAAAGGGGCACCCTGGGGCCTATACTGCAAGTCCAGGGACATCGGTGGACCACTGGGTAGCTTGCTGGGGTCTGAGGCCCCTAAGTGGAGGGCCAGGGGTTCCCCTGGGGCCTATACTGCAAGTCCAGGGAGTAAGGTGGACTTCTGGGTAGCTTGATGGGCTCATAGGCTCCTAGGTGGAGGGCCAGAGGGCACCCTGGGGCCTACACTGCAAGTCCAGGGAGAGATGTGGACCCCTGGGTAGCTTGCTGGGGTCAGGGGCCCCTAGGTTGAGGTCCAGGGGGCACCCTGGGGCCTATAATGCAAGTCCAGGGACATTGGTGGACCCCTGGGTAGCTTGCTGGGGTCAGGGGCCCTTAGGTGGAGGGCCAGGGGGCACCCTTGGGCCTATACTGCAAGTCCAGGGAGTGAGGTGGACTCCTGGGTAGCTTGCTGGGGTCAGAGGCCCCTAGGTGGAGGGCCAGGGGGCACCCTGGGGCCTATACTGCAAGTCCAGGGACATCGGTGGACCCCTGGGTAGCTTGCTGGGGTCAGAGGCCCCTAGGTGGAGGGCCAGGGGGCACCCTGGGGCCTATACTACAAGTCCAGGGACATCGGTGGACCACTGTGTAGCTTGCTGGTGTCAGGGGCCCTTAGGTGGAGGGCCAGGGGGCACCCTGGGGCCTATACTGCAAGTCCAGGAAGAGAGGTTGACCCCTGGGTAGCTTGCTGAAGTCTGGAGCCCCCAGGTGGAGGGCCAGGGGGCACACTGGGGCCTATACTGCAAGTCCAGGAAGAGAGGTGGACCCCTGGGTAGCTTGCTGGGGTCAAAGGCCCCTAGGTGAAGGGCCAGGGGGCACCCTGGGGCCTATACTGCAAGTCCAAAGACATCGGTGGACCGCTGGGTAGCTTGCGGGGGTCTGAGGTACCTAAGTGGAGGGCCAGGGGGCACCCTGGGGCCTATACTGGAAGCCCAGGGAGGGAGGTGGACCCCTGGGTAGCTTGCTGGGGTCAGGGTCCCCTAGGTGTAGGGCCAGGGGTCACCCTGTGGGCTATACTGCAAGTCCAGGAAGAGAGGTGAACCCCTGGGTAGCTTGGTGGGGTCAGGGGCCCCTAGGTGGATGTCCAGGGGGCACCCTGGGGCCTATTTTGCAAGTCCAGGAAGAGAGGTGGACCCCTGGGTAGCTTGCTGGGGTCAGGCGCCCCTAGGTGAAAGGCCAGGGGGCACCCTGAGGCCTATACTGCAAGCCCAGGGAGGGAGATGGACCCCTGGGTAGCTCTCTGGGGTCAGAGTCCCCTAGGTGGAGGGCCTGGGGGCACCCTGTGGGCTATACTGCAAGTCCAGGAAGAGAGATGTGGACCCCTGGGTAGCTTGCTGGGGTCATAGGCTCCTAGGTGGAGGGCCAGGGGGCACCCTGGGGCCTACACTACAAGTTCAGGGAGAGAGGTGGACCCCTGGGTAGCTTGCTGAGGTCAGAGGCCCCTAGGTGGAGGGCCAAGGGGCACCCTGGGGCCTATACTGCAAGTCCAGGGACATCGTTGGACCCCTGGGTAGCTTGCTGGGGTTAGAGGCCCCTAGGTGGAGAGCCAGGGGGTCCCTTGGGGCCTATACTGCAAGTCCAGGGAGTGAGGTGGACTTCTGGGTAGCTTGCTGGGGTCATATGCTCCTAGGTGGAGGGCCAGGGGGCACCCAGGGGCCTACACTGCAAGTCCAGGGAGAGTTGTGGACCCCTGGGTAGCTTGCTGGGGTCAGGGGCCCCTAGGTGGAGGGCCAGGGGGCACCCTGGGGCCTATACTGCAAGTCCAGGGACATCGGTGGACCCCTGGGTAGCTTGCTGGGGTCAGAGGCCCCTAGGTGGAGGGCCAGGGGGCATCCTGGGGCCTATACTGCAAGACCAGGGACATCGGTGGACCACTGTGTAGCTTGCTGGGGTCAGGGGCCCTTAGGTGGAGGGCCAGGGGGCACCCTGGGGCCTATAGTGCAAGTCCAGGAAGAGAGGTGGACCCCTGGGTAGCTTGCTGGGGTCAGGGGCCCCTAGGTGGAGGGCCATGTGGCAGCCTGTGGGCTATACTGCAAGTCCAGGAAGAGAGGTGAACCCCTGGGTAGCTTGGTGGGGTCAGGGGCCCCTATGTGGATGGCGAGGGGGCACCCTGGGGCCTATTTTGCAAGTCCAGGAAGAGAGGTGGACCCCTGGGTAGCTTGCTGGGGTCAGGCATCCCTAGGTGAAAGGCCAGGGGGCACCCTGAGGCCTACACTGCAAGCCCAGGGAGGGAGGTGGACCCCTGGGTAGCTCTCTGGGGTCAGAGTCCCCTAGGTGGAGGGCCTGGGGGCACCCTGTGGGCTATACTGCAAGTCCAGGAAGAGAGGTGGACCCCTGGGTAGCTTGCTGGGGTCATAGGCTCCTAGGTGGAGGGCCAGGGGGCACCCTGGGGCCTACACTGCAAGTTCAGGGAGAGAGGTGGACCCCTGGGTAGCTTGCTGAGGTCAGAGGCCCCTAGGTGGAGGGCCAAGGGGCACCCTGGGGCCTATACTGCAAGTCCAGGGACATCGGTGGACCCCTGGGTAGCTTGCTGGGGTCAGAGGCCCCTAGGTGGAGGGCCACGGGTTCCCCTGGGGCCTATACTGCATGTCCAGGGAGTGAGGTGGACTTCTGGGTAGCTTGTTGGGGTCATAGGCTCCTAGGTGGAGGGCCAGGGGGCACCCTGGGGCCTATACTGCAAGTCCAGGGAGAGATGTGTACCCCTGGGTAGCTTGCTGGGGTCAGGGGCCCCTGGGTAGCTTGCTGGGGTCAGGGGCCCCTAGGTGGAGGACCAGGGGGCACCCTGGGGCCTATACTGCAAGTCCTGGGAGATCAGTGGACCCCTGGGTAGCTTGCTGAGGTCAGAGACCCCTATGTGGAGGGCCAGAAGGTCCCCTGGGGCCCATACTGCAAGTTCAGGGAGTGAGGTGGACTCCTGGGTAGCTTGCTGGGGTCAGAGGCCCCTAGGTGGAGGGCCAAGGGTTCCCCTGGGGCCTATACTGCAAGTCCAGGGACATCGGTGGACCCCTGGGTAGCTTGCTGGGGTCAGAGGCCCCTAGGTGGAGGGCCAGGGGGCACCCTGGGGCCTATACTGCAAGTCCAGGGACATCGGTGGACCACTGTGTAGCTTGCTGGGGTCAGGGGCCCTTAGGTGGAGGGCCAGGGGGCACCCTGGGGCCTATACTGCAAGTCCAGGAAGAGAGGTGGACCCCTGGGTAGCTTGCTGGGGTCAGGGGCCCCTAGGTGGAGGGCCAGGTGGCAGCCTGTGGGCTATACTGCAAGTCCAGGAAGAGAGGTTGACCCCTGGGTAGCTTGCTGAAGTCAGGAGCCACTAGGTGGAGGGCCAGGGGGCACACTGGGGCCTATACTGCAAGCCTAGAAAGAGAGGTGGACCCCTGGGTAGCTTGCTGGGGTCAGAGGCCCCTAGGTGAAGGGCCATGGGGCACCCTGGGGCCTATACTGCAAGTCCAGGGAGTGAGGTGGACCCCTGGGTAGCTTGCTGGGGTCAGGGTCCCCTAGGTGGATGTCCAGCGGGCACCCTTTGGGCTATACTGCAAGCCCAGGAAGAGAGGTGGACCCCTGGGTAGCTTGCTGGGGTCAGGCGCCCCTGGGTGAAGGGCCAGGGAGCACCCTGAGGCCTATACTGCAAGCCCAGGGAGGGAGGTGGACCCCTGGGTAGCTTGCTGGGGTCAGGGGCCTCTAGGTTGAGGTCCAGGGGGCATCCTGGGGCCTGTACTGCAAGTAAAGGGACATCGGTGGACCCCTGGGTAGCTTGCTGGGGTCAGAGGCCCCTAGGTGGAGGGCCAGGGGATCCCCTGGAGCCTATACTGCAAGTCCAGGGAGTGAGGTGGACTTCTGGGTAGCTTGCTGGGGTCATAGGCTTCTAGGTGGAGGGCCAGGGGGCACCCTGGGGCCTATACTGCAAATCCAGGGAGTGAGGTGGACTCCTGGGTAGCTTGCTGGGGTCAGAGGCCCCTAGGTGTAGGGCCAGGGGTCACCATGTGGGCTATACTGCAAGTCCAGGAAGAGAGGTGAACCCCTGGGTAGCTTGGTGGGGTCAGGGGCCCCTAGGTGGATGGCCAGGGAGCACCCTGGGACCTATTTTGCAAGTCCAGGAAGAGAGTTGGACCCCTGGGTAGCTTGCTGGGGTCAGGCGCCCCTAGGTGGAGGGCCAGGGGTTCCCCTGGGGCCTATATTGCAAGTCCAGGAAGAGAAGTGGACCCCTGGGTAGCTTGCTGGGGTAAGGGTCCCCTAGGTGGAGGGCCAGGGGGCACACTGGGGCCTATACTGAAAGTCCAGGGAGATCGGTAGACCCCTGGGTAGCTTGTTGGGGTCAGAGGCCCCTAGGTGGATGGCCAGGGGGCACCCTATAGGCTATACTGCAAGTCCAGGAAGAGAGGTGGACCCCTGGGTAGCTTGCCGGGGTTAGAGGCCCCTAGGTGGAGGGCCAAGGGGCACCCTGGGGCCTATACTGCAAGTCCAGGGACATCGGTGGACCCCTGGGTAGCTTGCTGGGGTCATAGGCTCCTAGGTGGAGGGCCAGGGGGCACCCTGGGGCCTACACTGCAAGTCCAGGGAGAGATGTGGACCCCTGGGTAGCTTGCTGGGGTCAGGGGCCCCTAGGTTGAGGTCCAGGGGGCACCCTGGGGCCTATACTGCAAGTCCAGGGACATCGGTGGACCCCTGGGTAGCTTGCTGGGGTCAGGGGCCCTTAGGTGGAGGGCCAGGGGGCACCCTTGGGCCTATACTGCAAATCCAGGGAGTGAGGTGGACTCCTGGGTAGCTTGCTGGGGTCAGAGGCCCCTAGGTGGAGGGCCAGGGGGCACCCTGGGGCCTATACTGCAAGTCCAGGGACATCGGTGGACCCCTGGGTAGCTTGCTGGGGTCAGAGGCCCCTAGGTGGAGGGCCAGGGGGCACCCTGGGACCTATACTACAAGTCCAGGGACATCGGTGGACCACTGTGTAGCTTGCTGGTGTCAGGGGCCCTTAGGTGGAGGGCCAGGGGGCACCCTGGGGCCTATACTGCAAGTCCAGGAAGAGAGGTAGACCCCTGGGTAGCTTGCTGGGGTCAGGCGCCCCTAGGTGAAGGGCCAGGGAGCACCCACAGGCCTATACTGCAAGTCCAGGGAGTGAGGTGGACTACCGGGTAGCTTGCTGGTGTCAGAGGCCCCTAGGTGGAGGGCCAGGGGGCACCCTGGGGCCTATACTGCAAGTCCAGGGACATCGGTGGACCCCTGGGTAGCTTGCTGGGGTCAGAGGCCCCTAGGTGGAGGGCCATGGGGCACCCTGGGGCCTATACTGCAAGTCCAGGAACATCGGTGGACCACTGGGTAGCTTGCTGGGGTCAGGGGCCCTTAGGTGGAGGGCCAGGGGCACCCTGGGGCCTATACTGCAAGTCCAGGAAGAGAGGTTGACCCCTGGGTAGCTTGCTGAAGTCTGGAGCCCTTAGGTGGAGGGCCAGGGGGCACCCTTGGGCCTATACTGCAAATCCAGGGAATGAGGTGGACTCCTGGGTAGCTTGCTGGGGTCAGAGGCCCCTAGGTGGAGGGCCAGGGGGCACCCTGGGGCCTATACTGCAAGTCCAGGGACATCGGTGGACCCCTGGGTAGCTTGCTGGGGTCAGAGGCCCCTAGGTGGAGGGCCAGGGGGCACCCTGGGGCCTATACTACAAGTCCAGGGACATTGGTGGACCACTGTGTAGCTTGCTGGTGTCAGGGGCCCTTAGGTGGAGGGCCAGGGGGCACCCTGGGGCCTATACTGCAAGTCCAGGAAGAGAGGTAGACCCCTGGGTAGCTTGCTGGGGTCAGGCGCCCCTAGGTGAAGGGCCAGGGAGCACCCACAGGCCTATACTGCAAGTCCAGGGAGTGAGGTGGACTACCGGGTAGCTTGCTGGTGTCAGAGGCCCCTAGGTGGAGGGCCAGGGGGCACCCTGGGGCCTATACTGCAAGTCCAGGGACATCGGTGGACCCCTGGGTAGCTTGCTGGGGTCAGAGGCCCCTAGGTGGAGGGCCATGGGGCACCCTGGGGCCTATACTGCAAGTCCAGGAACATCGGTGGACCACTGGGTAGCTTGCTGGGGTCAGGGGCCCTTAGGTGGAGGGCCAGGGGCACCCTGGGGCCTATACTGCAAGTCCAGGAAGAGAGGTTGACCCCTGGGTAGCTTGCTGAAGTCTGGAGCCCCTATGTGGAGGGCCAGGGGGCACACTGGGGCCTATACTGCAAGTCCAGGAAGAGAGGTGGACCCCTATGTAGCTTGCTGGGGTCAGAGGCCCCTAGGTGAAGGGCCAGGGGGCACCCTGGGGCCTATACTGCAAGTCCAAGGACATCGGTGGACCGCTGGGTAGCTTGCGGGGGTCAGAGGCCCCTAAGTGGAGGGCCAGGGGGCACCCTGGGGCCTATACTTGAAGCCCAGGGAGGGAGGTGGACCCCTGGGTAGCTTGCAGGGGTCAGGGTCCCCTAGGTGTAGGGCCAGGGGTCACCATGTGGGCTATACTGCAAGTCCAGGAAGAGAGGTGAACCCCTGGGTAGCTTGGTGGTGTCAGGGGCCCCTAGGTGGATGGCCAGGGGGCACCCTGGGACCTATTTTGCAAGTCCAGGAAGAGAGTTGGACCCCTGGGTAGCTTGCTGGGGTCAGGCGCCCCTAGGTGAAAGGCCAGGGGGCACCCTGAGGCCTATACTGCAAGCCCAGGGAGGGAGGTAGACCCCTGGGTAGCTCTCTGGGGTCAGAGTCCCCTAGGTGGAGGGCCTGGGGGCACCCTGTGGGCTATACTGCAAGTCCAGGAAGAGAGGTGGACCCCTGGGTAGCTTGCTGGGGTCATAGGCTCCTAGGTGGAGGGCCAGGGGGCACCCTGGGGCCTACACTACAAGTTCAGGGGGAGAGGTGGACCCCTGGGTAGCTTGCTGAGGTCAGAGGCCCCTAGGTGGAGGGCCAAGGGGCACCCTGGGGCCTATACTGCAAGTCAAGGGACATCGGTGGACCCCTGGGTAGCTTGCTGGGGTTAGAGGCCCCTAGGTGGAGGGCCAGGGGGTCCCCTGGGGCCTATACTGCAAGTCCAGGGATATCGGTGGACTTCTGGGTAGCTTGCTGGGGTCATAGGCTCCTAGGTGGAGGGCCAGGGGGCACCCAGGGGCCTACTTTGCAAGTCCAGGGAGAGATGTGGACCCCTGGGTAGCTTGCTGGGGTCAGGGGCCCCTAGGTGGAGGGCCAGGGGGCATCCTGGGGCCTATACTGCAAGTCCAGGGACATCGGTGGACCCCTGGGTAGCTTGCTGGGGTCAGAGGCCCCTAGGTGGAGGGCCAGGGGGCATCCTGGGGCCTATACTGCAAGACCAGGGACATCGGTGGACCACTGTGTAGCTTGCTGGGGTCAGGGGCCCTTAGGTGGAGGGCCAGGGGGCACCCTGGGGCCTATAGTGCAAGTCCAGGAAGAGAGGTGGACCCCTGGGTAGCTTGCTGGGGTCAGGGGCCCCTAGGTGGAGGGCCATGTGGCAGCCTGTGGGCTATACTGCAAGTCCAGGAAGAGAGGTGAACCCCTGGGTAGCTTGGTGGGGTCAGGGGCCCCTAGGTGGATGGCGAGGGGGCACCCTGGGGCCTATTTTGCAAGTCCAGGAAGAGAGGTGGACCCCTGGGTAGCTTGCTGGGGTCAGGCATCCCTAGGTGAAAGGCCAGGGGGCACCCTGAGGCCTACACTGCAAGCCCAGGGAGGGAGGTGGACCCCTGGGTAGCTCTCTGGGGTCAGAGTCCCCTAGGTGGAGGGCCTGGGGGCACCCTGTGGGCTATACTGCAAGTCCAGAAAGAGAGGTGGACCCCTGGGTAGCTTGCTGGGGTCATAGGCTCCTAGGTGGAGGGCCAGGGGGCACCCTGGGGCCTACACTGCAAGTTCAGGGAGAGAGGTGGACCCCTGGGTAGCTTGCTGAGGTCAGAGGCCCCTAGGTGGAGGGCCAAGGGGCACCCTGGGGCCTATACTGCAAGTCCAGGGACATCGGTGGACCCCTGGGTAGCTTGCTGGGGTCAGAGGCCCTTAGGTGGAGGGCCAGGGGTTCCCCTGGGGCCTATACTGCATGTCCAGGGAGTGAGGTGGACTTCTGGGTAGCTTGCTGGAGTCATAGGCTCCTAGGTGGAGGGCCAGGGGGCACCCTGGGGCCTATACTGCAAGTCCAGGGAGAGATGTGGACCCCTGGGTAGCTTGCTGGGGTCAGGGGTCCCTAGGTGGAAGACCAGGGGGCACCCTGGGGCCTATACTGCATGTCCAGGGACATCGGTGGACCCCTGGGTAGCATGCTGGGGTCAGGGGCCCTTAGGTGGAGGGCCAGGGGGCACCCTGAGGCCTATACTGCAAGTCCAGGGAGATCAGTGGACCCCTGGGTAGCTTGCTGGGGTCAGAGGCCCCTAGGTGGAGGGCCAGGAGGTCCCCTGGGGCCTATACTGCAAGTCCAGGGAGTAAGGTTGACTTCTGGGTAGCTTGATGGGGTCATAGGCTCCTAGGTGGAGGGCCAGGGGGCACCCTGGGGCCTACACTGCAAGTCCAGGGAGAGATGTGGACCCCTGGGTAGCATGCTGGGGTCAGGGGCCCCTAGGTTGAGGTCCAGGGGGCACCCTGAGGCCTATACTGCAAGTCCAGGGACATCGGTGGACCCCTGGGTAGCTTGCTGGGGTCAGAGGCCCCTAGGTGGAGGGCCAGGGGGCACCCTGGGGCCTATACTGCAAGTCCAGGAACATCGGTGGACCACTGGGTAGCTTGCTAGGGTCAGGGGCCCTTAGGTGGAGGGCCAAGGGGCACCCTGGGGCCTATACTGCAAGTCCAGGAAGAGAGGTTGACCCCTGGGTAGCTTGCTGAAGTCTGGAGCCCCTAGGTGGAGGGCCAGGGGGCACACTGGGGCCTATACTGCAAGTCCAGGAAGAGAGGTGGACCCCTGGGTAGCTTGCTGGGGTCAGAGGCCCCTAGGTGAAGGGCCAGGGGCACCCTGGGGCCTATACTGCAAGTCCAAGGACATCGGTGGGAAGCTGGGTAGCTTGCGGGGGTCAGAGGCCCCTAAGTGGAGGGCCAGGGGGCACCCTGGGGCCTATACTGGAAGCCCAGGGAGGGAGGTGGACCCCTGGGTAGCTTGCTGGGGTCAGGGTCCCCTAGGTGGAGGGCCAGGGGTCACCCTGGGGCCTATACAGCAAGTCCAGGGACATCGGTGGACCACTGTGTAGCTTGCTGGGGTCAGGGGCCCTTAGGTGGAGGGCCAGGGGGCACCCTGGGGCCTATACTGCAAGTCCAGGAAGAGAGGTTGACCGCTGGGTAGCTTGCTGAAATCTGGAGCCCCTAGGTGGAGGGCCAGGGGGCACACTGGGGCCTATACTGCAAGTCCAGGAAGAGAGGTGGACCCCTGGGTAGCTTGCTGGGGTCAGGCGCCCCTGGGTGAAGGGCCAGGGAGCACCCTGAGGCCTATACTGCAAGCCCAGGGAGGGAGGTGGACCCCTGGGTAGCTTGCTGGGGTCAGGGGCCTCTAGGTTGAGGTCCAGGGGGCATCCTGGGGCCTGTACTGCAAGTCCAGGGACATCGGTGGACCCCTGGGTAGCTTGCTGGGGTCAGAGGCCCCTAGGTGGAGGGCCAGGGGATCCCCTGGAGCCTATACTGCAAGTCCAGGGAGTGAGGTGGACTTCTGGGTAGCTTGCTGGGGTCATAGGCTTCTAGGTGGAGGGCCAGGGGGCACCCTGGGGCCTATACTGTAAGTCCAGGGAGAGATGTGGACCCCTGGGTAGCTTGCTGGGGTCAGGGGTCCCTAGGTTGAGGTCCAGGGGGCATCCTGGGGACTATACTGCAAGTCCAGGAAGAGAGGTGGACCCCTGGGTAGCTTGCTGGGGTCAGGGGCCCCTAGGTGGAGGTCCAGGGGGCACCCTGGGGCCTATACTGCAAGTACAGGGACATCGGTGGACCCCTGGGTAGCTTGCTGGGGTCAGGGGCCCTTAGGTGGAGGGCCAGGGGGCACCCTGAGGCCTAAACTGCAAGTCCAGGGAGATCAGTGGACCCCTGGGTAGCTTGCTGAGGTCAGAGACCCCTATGTGGAGGGCCAGAATGTCCCCTGGGGCCTATACTGCAAGTCCAGGGAGTGAGGTGCACTCCTGGGTAGCTTGCTGGGGTCAGAGGCCCCTAGGTGGAGGGCCAGGGGGCTCCCTGGGGCCTATACTGCAAGTCCAGGAAGAGAGGTGGACCCCTGGGTAGCTTGCTGGGGTAAGGCGCCCCTAGGTGGAGGGCCAGGGAGCACCCTGAGGCCTATACTGCAAGCCCAGGGAGGGAGGTGGACCCCTGGGTAGCTTGCTGGGGTCAGTGTCCCCTAGGTGGATGGCCAGGGGGCACCCTATGGCCTATACTGCAAGTCCAGGAAGAGAGGTGGACCCCTGGGTAGCTTGCCGGGGTCAGAGGCCCCTAGGTGGGGGCCAAGGGGCACCCTGGGGCCTATACTGCAAGTCCAGGGACATCGGTGGACCCCTGGGTAGCTTGCTGGGGTCAGAGGCCTCTAGGTGGAGGGCCAGGTGTTCCCCTGGGGCCTATACTGCAAGTCCAGGGACATCGGTGGACCCCTGGGTAGCTTGCTGGGGTCATAGGCTCCTAGGTGGAGGGCCAGGGGGCACCCTGGGGCCTACACTGCAAGTCCAGGGAGAGATGTCGACCCCTGGGTAGCTTGCTGGGGTCAGAGGCCCCTAGGTGGAGGGCCAGGGGTTCCCCTGGGGCCTATACTGCAAGTCCAGGGACATCGGTGGACCCCTGGGTAGCTTGCTGGGGTCAGGGGCCCTTAGCTGGAGGGCCAGGGGGCACCCTTGGGCCTATACTGCAAGTCCAGGGAGTGAGGTGGACTCCTGGGTAGCTTGCTGGGGTCAGAGGCCCCTAGGTGGAGGGCCAGGGGGCACCCCGGGGCCTATACTGCAAGTCCAGGAACATTGGTGGACCACTGGGTAGCTTGCTGGGGTCAGAGGCCCCTAGGTGGAGGGCCAGGGGGCACCCTGGGGCCTATACTGCAAGTCCAGGACCATCGGTGGACCACTGGGTAGCTTGCTGGGGTCAGGGGCCCTTAGGTGGAGGGCCAGGGGGCACCCTGGGGCCTATACTGCAAGTCCAGGAAGAGAGGTTGACCGCTGGGTAGCTTGCTGAAATCTGGAGCCCCTAGGTGGAGGGCCAGGGGGCACACTGGGGCCTATACTGCAAGTCCAGGAAGAGAGGTGGACCCCTGGGTAGCTTGCTGGGGTCAGAGGCCCCTAGGTGAAGGGCCAGGGGGCACCCTGGGGCCTATACTGCAAGTCCAAGGACATCGGTGGAACGCTGGGTAGCTTGCGGGGGTCAGAGACCCCTAAGTGGAGTGCCAGGGGGCACCCTGGGGCCTATACTGGAAGCCCAGGGAGGGAGGTGGACCCCTGGGTAGCTTGCTGGGGTCAGGGTCCCCTAGGTGTAGGGCCAGGGGTCACCCTGTAGGCTATACTGCAAGTCCAGGAAGAGAGGTGAAACACTGGGTAGCTTGGTGGGGTCAGGGGTGCCTAGGTGGAGGGCCAGGGGGTCCCCTGGGGCCTATACTGCAAGTCCAGGGAGTGAGGAGGACTTCTGGGTAGCTTGCTGGGGTCATAGGCTCCTAGGTGGAGGGCCAGGGGGCACCCTTGGGCCTATACTGCAAGTCCAGGAACATTGGTGGACCACTGGGTAGCTTGCTGGGGTCAGAGGCCCCTAGGTGGAGGGCCAGGGGGCACCCTGGGGCCTATACTGCAAGTCCAGGACCATCGGTGGACCACTGGGTAGCTTGCTGGGGTCAGGGGCCCTTAGGTGGAGGGCCAGGGGGCACCCTGGGGCCTATACTGCAAGTCCAGGAAGAGAGGTTGACCCCTGGGTAGCTTGCTGAAATCTGGAGCCCCTAGGTGGAGGGCCAGGGGGCACACTGGGGCCTATACTGCAAGTCCAGGAAGAGAGGTGGACCCCTGGGTAGCTTGCTGGGGTCAGAGGCCCCTAGGTGAAGGGCCAGGGGGCACCCTGGGGCCTATACTGCAAGTCCAAGGACATCGGTGGACCGATGGGTAGCTTGCGGGGGTCAGCAGAGGCCCCTAAGTGGAGTGCCAGGGGGCACCCTGGGGCCTATACTGGAAGCCCAGGGAGGGAGGTGGACCCCTGGGTAGCTTGCTGGGGTCAGGGTCCCCTAGGTGTAGGGCCAGGGGTCACCCTGTAGGCTATACTGCAAGTCCAGGAAGAGAGGTGAAACACTGGGTAGCTTGGTGGGGTCAGGGGTCCCTAGGTGGAGGGCCAGGGGGTCCCCTGGGGCCTATACTGCAAGTCCAGGGAGTGAGGTGGACTTCTGGGTAGCTTGCTGGGGTCATAGGCTCCTAGGTGGAGGGCCAGGGGGCACCCAGGGGCCTACACTGCAAGTCCAGGGAGAGATGTGGACCCCTGGGTAGCTTGCTGGGGTCAGGGGTCCCTAGGTGGAGGGCCAGGGGGCACGCTGGGGCCTATACTGCAAGTCCAGGGACATCGGTGGACCCCTGGGTAGCTTGCTGGGGTCAGAGGCCCCTAGGTGGAGGGCAAGGGGGCATCCTGGGGCCTATACTGCAAGACCAGGGACATCGGTGGACCACTGTGTAGCTTGCTGGGGTCAGGGGCCCTTAGGTGGAGGGCCAGGGGGCACCCTGGGGCCTATAGTGCAAGTCCAGGAAGAGAGGTGGACCCCTGGGTAGCTTGCTGGGGTCAGGGGCCCCTAGGTGGAGGGCCATATGGCAGCCTGTGGGCTATACTGCAAGTCCAGGAAGAGAGGTGAACCCCAGGGTAGCTTGGTGGGGTCAGGGGCCCCTAGGTGGATGGCGAGGGGGCACCCTGGGGCCTATTTTGCAAGTCCAGGAAGAGAGGTGGCCCCTGGGTAGCTTGCTGGGCTCAGGCATCCCTAGGTGAAAGGCCAGGGGGCACCCTGAGGCCTACACTGCAAGCCCAGGGAGGGAGGTGGACCCCTGGGTAGCTTGCTGAGGTCAGAGGCCCCTAGGTGGAGGGCCAAGGGTCACCCTGGGGCCTATACTGCAAATCCAGGGACATCGGTGGACCCCTGGGTAGCTTGCTGGGGTCAGAGGCCCCTAGGTGGAGGGCCAGGGGTTCCCCTGGGGCCTATACTGCATGTCCAGGGAGTGAGGTGGACTTCTGGGTAGCTTGCTGGGGTCATAGGCTCCTAGGTGGAGGGCCAGGGGGCACCCTGGGGCCTATACTGCAAGTCCAGGGAGAGATGTGGACCCCTGGGTAGCTTGCTGGGGTCAGGGGCCCCTAGGTGGAGGACCAGGGGGCACCCTGGGGCCTATACTGCAAGTCCAGGGACATCGGTGGACCCCTGGGTAGCTTGCTGGGGTCAGGGGCCCTTAGGTGGAGGGCCAGGGGGCACCATGAGGCCTATACTGCAAGTCCAGGGAGATCAGTGGACCCCTGGGTAGCTTGCTGAGGTCAGAGACCCCTATGTGGAGGGCCAGAAGGTCCCCTGGGGCCCATACTGCAAGTTCAGGGAGTGAGGTGGACTCCTGGGTAGCTTGCTGGGGTCAGAGGCCCCTAGGTGGAGGGCCAAGGGTTCCCCTGGGGCCTATACTGCAAGTCCAGGGACATCGGTGGACCCCTGGGTAGCTTGCTGGGGTCAGAGGCCCCTAGGTGGAGGGCCAGGGGGCACCCTGGGGCCTATACAGCAAGTCCAGGGACATCGGTGGACCACTGTGTAGCTTGCTGGGGTCAGGGGCCCTTAGGTGGAGGGCCAGGGGGCACCCTGGGGCCTATACTGCAAGTCCAGGAAGAGAGGTGGACCCCTGGGTAGCTTGCTGGGGTCAGGGGCCCCTAGGTGGAGGGCCAGGTGGCAGCCTGTGGGCTATACTGCAAGTCCAGGAAGAGAGGTTGACCCCTGGGTAGCTTGCTGAAGTCAGGAGCCACTAGGTGGAGGGCCAGGGGGCACACTGGGGCCTATACTGCAAGCCTAGAAAGAGAGGTGGACCCCTGGGTAGCTTGCTGGGGTCCGAGGCCCCTAGGTGAAGGGCCAGGGGGCACCCTGGGGCCTATACTGCAAGTCCAGGGAGTGAGGTGGACTCCTGGGTAGCTTGCTGGGGTCAGAGGCCCCTAGGTGGAGGGCCAGGGGTTCCCCTGGGGCCTATATTGCAAGTCCAGGAAGAGAGGTGGACCCCTGGGTAGCTTGCTGGGGTCAGGCGACCCTAGGTGAAGGGCCAGGGGGCATCCTGAGGCCTATACTGCAAGCCCAGGGAGGGAGGTGGACCTCTGGGTAGCTTGCTGGGGTCAGGGTCCCCTAGGTGGATGTCCAGCGGGCACCCTGTGGGCTATACTGCAAGCCCAGGAATAGAGGTGGACCCCTGGGTAGCTTGCCGGGGTCAGGCGCCCCTGGGTGAAGGGCCAGGGAGCACCCTGAGGCCTATACTGCAAGCCCAGGTAGGGAGGTGGACCCCTGGGTAGCTTGCTGGGGTCAGGGGCCTCTAGGTTGAGGTCCAGGGGGCATCCTGGGGCCTGTACTGCAAGTAAAGGGACATCGGTGGACCCCTGGGTAGCTTGCTGGGGTCAGAGGCCCCTAGGTGGAGGGCCAGGGGATCCCCCGGAGCCTATACTGCAAGTCCAGGTAGTGAGGTGGACTTCTGGGTAGCTTGCTGGGGTCATAGGCTTCTAGGTGGAGGGCCAGGGGGCACCCTGGGGCCTATACTGCAAGTCCAGGGAGAGATGTGGACCCCTGGGTAGCTTGCTGGGGTCAGGGGCCCCTAGGTTGAGGTCCAGGGGGCATCCTGGGGACTATACTGCAAGTCCAGGAAGAGAGGTGGACCCCTGGGTAGCTTGCTGGGGTCAGGGGCCCCTAGTTGGAGGTCCAGGGGGCACCCTGGGGCCTATACTGCAAGTCCAGGGACATCGGTGGACCCCTGGGTAGCTTGCTGGGGTCAGGGGCCCTTAGGTGGAGGGCCAGGGGGCACCCTGAGGCCTATACTGCAAGTACAGGGAGATCAGTGGACCCCTGGGTAGCTTGCTGAGGTCAGAGACCCCTATGTGGAGGGCCAGAAGGTCCCCTGGGGCCTATACTGCAAGTCCAGGGAGTGAGGTGCACTCCTGGGTAGCTTGCTGGGGTCAGAGGCCCCTATGTGGAGGGCCAGGGGGCTCCCTGGGGCCAATACTGCAAGTCCAGGGACATCGGTGGACCCCTGGGTAGCTTGCTGGGGTCAGAGGCCCCTAGGTGGAGGGCCAGGGGGCATCCTGGGGCCTATACTACAAGTCCAGGGACATCGGTGGACCACTGTGTAGCTTGCTGGGGTCAGGGGCCCTTAGGTGGAGGGCCAGGGGGCACCCTGGGGCCTATACTGCAAGTCCATTAAAAGAGGTAGACCCATGGGTAGCTTGCTGGGGTCAGGCGCCCCTAGGTGAAGGGCCAGGGAGCACCCAGAGGCCTATACTGTAAGCCCAGGGAGGGAGGTGGACCCCTGGGTAGCTTGCTGGGGTCAGGGTCCCCTAGGTGGAGGGCCTGGGGGCACACTGGGGCCTATACTGCAAGTCCAGGAAGAGAGGTGGACCCCTGGGTAGCTTGCAGGGGTCAGAGGCCCCTAGGTGGAGGGCCAGGGGTTCCCCTGGGGCCTATATTGCAAGTCCAGGAAGAGAGGTGGACCCCTGGGTATTTTGCTGGGGTAAGGGTCCCCTAGTTGGAGGGCCAGGGGGCACACTGGGGCCTATACTGAAAGTCCAGGGAGATCGGTGGACCCCTGGGTAGCTTGCTGGGGTCAGAAGCCCCTAGGTGGATGGCCAGGGGGCACCCTATGGGCTATACTGCAAGTCCAGGAAGACAGGTGGACCCCTGGGTAGCTTGCCGGGGTCAGAGGCCCCTAGGTGGAGGGCCAAGTTGCACCCTGGGGCCTATACTGCAAGTCCAGGGACATCGGTGGACCCCTGCATAGCTTGCTGGGGTCATAGGCTCCTAGGTGGAGGGCCAGGGGGCACCCTGGGGCCTACACTGCAAGTCCAGGGAGAGATGTGGACCCCTGGGTAGCTTGCTGGGGTCAGGGGCCCCTAGGTTGAGGTCAAGGGGGCACCCTGGGGCCTATACTGCAAGTCCAGGGACATCGGTGGACCCCTAGGTAGCTTGCTGGGGTCAGGGGCCCTTAGGTGGAGGGCCAGGGGGCACCCTAGGGCCTATACTGCAAGTCCAGGAACATCGGTGGACCACTGGGTAGCTTGCTGGGGTCAGGGGCCCTTAGGTGGAGGGCCAGGGGGCACCCTGGGGCCTATACTGCAAGTCCAGGAAGAGAGGTTGACCGCTGGGTAGCTTGCTGAAATCTGGAGCCCCTAGGTGGAGGGCCAGGGGGCACACTGGGGCCTATACTGCAAGTCCAGGAAGAGAGGTGGACCCCTGGGTAGCTTGCTGGGGTCAGGCGCCCCTGGGTGAAGGGCCAGGGAGCACCCTGAGGCCTATACTGCAAGCCCAGGGAGGGAGGTGGACCCCTGGGTAGCTTGCTGGGGTCAGGGGCCTCTAGGTTGAGGTCCAGGGGGCATCCTGGGGCCTTTACTGCAAGTCCAGGGACATCGGTGGACCCCTGGGTAGCTTGCTGGGGTCAGAGGCCCCTAGGTGGAGGGCCAGGGGATCCCCTGGAGCCTATACTGCAAGTCCAGGGAGTGAGGTGGACTTCTGGGTAGCTTGCTGGGGTCATTGGCTTCTAGGTGGAGGGCCAGGGGGCACCCTGGGGCCTATACTGCAAGTCCAGATAGAGATGTGGACCACTGGGTAGCTTGCTGGGGTCAGGGGTCCCTAGGTTGAGGTCCAGGGGGCATCCTGGGGACTATACTGCAAGTCCAGGAAGAGAGGTGGACCCCTGGGTAGCTTGCTGGGGTCAGGGGCCCCTAGTTGGAGGTCCAGGGGGCACCCTGGGGCCTATACTGCAAGTCCAGGGACATCGGTGGACCCCTGGGTAGCTTGCTGGGGTCAGGGGCCCTTAGGTGGAGGGCCAGGGGGCACCGTGAGGCCTAAACTGCAAGTCCAGGGAGATCAGTGGACCGCTGGGTAGCTTGCTGAGGTCAGAGACCCCTATGTGGAGGGCCAGAATGTCCCCTGGGGCCTATACTGCAAGTCCAGGGAGTGAGGTGCACTCCTGGGTAGCTTGCTGGGGTCAGAAGCCCCTAGGTGGAGGGCCAGGGGGCTCCCTGGGGCCTATACTGCAAGTCCAGGGACATCGGTGGACCCCTGGGTAGCTTGCTGGGGTCAGAGGCCCCTAGGTGGAGGGCCAGGGGGCACCCTGGGGCCTATACTACAAGTCCAGAGACATCGGTGGACCACTGTGTAGCTTGCTGGGGTCAGGGACCCTTAGGTGGAGGGCCAGGGGGCACCCTGGGGCCTATACTGCAAGTCCAGGAAGAGAGGTAGACCCATGGGTAGCTTGCTGGGGTCCGGCGCCCCTAGGTGAAGGGCCAGGGAGCACCCAGATGCCTATACTGCAAGCCCAGGGAAGGAGGTGGACCCCTGGGTAGCTTGCTGGGGTCAGGGTCCCCTAGGTGAAGGGCCTGGGGTCACACTGGGGCCTATATTGCAAGTCCAGGAAGAGAGGTGGACCCCTGGGTAGCTTGCAGGGGTCAGAGGCCCCTAGGTGGAGGGCCAGGGGTTCCCCTGGGGCCTATATTGCAAGTCCAGGAAGAGAGGTGGACCCCTGGGTAGCTTGCTGGGGTCAGGGTCCCCTAGGTGGAGGGCCAGGGGGCACACTGGGGCCTATACTGCAAGTCCAGGGAGATCGGTGGACCCCTGGGTAGCTTGCTGGGGTCAGAGGCCCCTAGGTGGAGGGCCAGGGGTTCCCCTGGGGCCTATATTGCAAGTCCAGGAAGAGAGGTGGACCCCTGGGTAGCTTGCTGGGGTAAGGCGCCCCTAGGTGGAGGGCCAGGGAGCACCCTGAGGCCTATAATGCAAGCCCATGGAGGGAGGTGGACCCCTGGGTAGCTTGCTGGGGTCAGTGTCCCCTAGGTGGATGGCCAGGGGGCACCCTATGGGCTATACTGTAAGTCCAGGAAGAGAGGTGGACCCCTGGGTAGCTTGCCGGGGTCAGAGGCCCCTAGGTGGAGGGCCAAGGGGCACCCTGGGGCCTATACTGCAAGTCCAGGGACATCGGTGGACCCCTGGGTAGCTTGCTGGGGTCAGAGGCCCCTAGGTGGAGGGCCAGGGGTTCGCCTGGGGCCTATACTGCAAGTCCAGGGACATCGGTGGACCCCTGGGTAGCTTGCTGGGGTCATAGGCTCCTAGGTGGAGGGCCTGGGGGCACCCTGGGGCCTACACTGCAAGTCCAGGGAGAGATGTGGACCCCTGGGTAGCTTGCTGGGGTCAGGGGCCCCTAGGTTGAGGTCCAGGGGGCACCCTGGGGCCTATACTGCAAGTCCAGGGACATCGGTGGACCCCTGGGTAGCTTGCTGGGGTCAGGGGCCCTTAGCTGGGGGGTCAGGGGCCCTTAGCTGGAGGGCCAGAGGGCACCCTTGGGCCTATACTGCAAGTCCAAGGAGTGAGGTGGACTCCTGGGTAGCTTGCTGGGGTCAGAGGCCCCTAGTTGGAGGGCCAGGGGGCACCCTGGGGCCTATACTGCAAGTCCAGGAACATCGGTGGACCACTGGGTAGCTTGCTGGGGTAAGAAGGCCCCTAGGTGGAGGGCCAGGGGGCACCCTGGGGCCTATACTACAAGTCCAGGGACATCGGTGGACCACTGGGTAGCTTGCTGGGGTCAGGGGCCCTTAGGTGGAGGGCCAGGGGGCACCCTGGGGCCTATACTGCAAGTCCAGGAAGAGAGGTTGACCGCTGGGTAGCTTGCTGAAATCTGGAGCCCCTAGGTGGAGGGCCAGGGGGCACACTGGGGCCTATACTGCAAGTCCAGGAAGAGAGGTGGACCCCTGGGTAGCTTGCTGGGGTCAGAGGCCCCTAGGTGAAGTGCCAGGGGGCACCCTGGGGCCTATACTACAAATCCAAGGAGAACGGTGGACCGCTGGGTAGCTTGCGGGGGTCAGAGGTCCCTAAGTGGAGGGCCAGGGGGCACCCTGGGGCCTATACTGCAAGTCTAGGAAGAGAGGTGGACCCCTGGGTAGCTTGCTGGGGTCAGAGGCCCCTAGGTGAAGGGCCAGGGGGCACCCTGTGGCCTATACTGCAAGTCCAGGAAGAGAGGTTGACCCCTGGGTAGCTTGCTGAAGTCTGGAGCCCCTAGGTGGAGGGCCAGGGGGCACACTGGGGCCTATACTGCAAGTCCAGGAAGAGAGGTGGACCCCTGGGTAGCTTGCTGGGGTCAGGCGCCCCTAGGTGAAGGGCCAGGGAGCACCCTGAGGCCTATACTGCAAGCCCAGGGAGGGAGGTGGACCCCTGGGTAGCTTGCTGGGGTCAGGGGCCTCTAGGTTGAGGTCCAGGGGGCATCCTGGGGCCTGTACTGCAAGTCCAGGGACATCGGTGGACCCCTGGGTAGCTTGCTGGGGTCAGAGGCCCCTAGGTGGAGGGCCAGGGGATCCCCTGGAGCCTATACTGCAAGTCCAGGGAGTGAGGTGGACTTCTGGGTAGCTTGCTGGGGTCATAGGCTTCTAGGTGGAGGGCCAGGGGGCACCCTGGGGTCTATATTAAAAGTCCAGGAAGAGAGGTGGACCCCTGGGTAGCTTGCTGGGGTAAGGCGCCCCTAGGTGGAGGGCCAGGGAGCACCCTGAGGCCTATACTGCAAGTCCAGGAAGAGAGGTTGACCCCTGGGTAGCTTGCTGGGGTCAGGGTCCCCTAGATGGAGGGCCAGGGGGCACCCTGGGGCCTATACTGCAAGTCCAGGGACATCAGTGGACCCTAGGTGGAGGGCCAGGTGGCTCCCTGGGGCCTATACTGCAAGTCCAGGAACATCGGTGGACCACTGGGTAGCTTGCTAGGGTCAGGGGCCCCTAGGTGGAGGGCAAGGGGGCACCCTGGGGCCTATACTGCAAGTCCATGAAGATTGGTGGACCACTGGGTAGCTTGCTGGGGTCAGGGGCCCTTAGGTGGAGGGCCAGGGGGCACCCTGGGGCCTATACTGCAAGTCCAGGAAGAGAGGTTGACCGCTGGGTAGCTTGCTGAAATCTGGAGCCCCTAGGTGGAGAGCCAGGGGGCACACTGGGGCCTATACTGCAAGTCCAGGAAGAGAGGTGGACCCCTGGGTAGCTTGCTGAGGTCAGAGGCCCCTAGGTGGAGGGCCAAGGGGCACCCTGGGGCCTATACTGCAAGTCCAGGGACATCGGTGGACCCCTGGGTAGCTTGCTGGGGTCAGAGGCCCTTAGGTGGAGGGCCAGGGGTTCCCCTGGGGCCTATACTGCATGTCCAGGGAGTGAGGTGGACTTCTGGGTAGCTTGCTGGAGTCATAGGCTCCTAGGTGGAGGGCCAGGGGGCACCCTGGGGCCTATACTGCAAGTCCAGGGAGAGATGTGGACCCCTGGGTAGCTTGCTGGGGTCAGGGGTCCCTAGGTGGAAGACCAGGGGGCACCCTGGGGCCTATACTGCATGTCCAGGGACATCGGTGGACCCCTGGGTAGCATGCTGGGGTCAGGGGCCCTTAGGTGGAGGGCCAGGGGGCACCCTGAGGCCTATACTGCAAGTCCAGGGAGATCAGTGGACCCCTGGGTAGCTTGCTGGGGTCAGAGGCCCCTAGGTGGAGGGCCAGGAGGTCCCCTGGGGCCTATACTGCAAGTCCAGGGAGTAAGGTTGACTTCTGGGTAGCTTGATGGGGTCATAGGCTCCTAGGTGGAGGGCCAGGGGGCACCCTGGGGCCTACACTGCAAGTCCAGGGAGAGATGTGGACCCCTGGGTAGCATGCTGGGGTCAGGGGCCCCTAGGTTGAGGTCCAGGGGGCACCCTGAGGCCTATACTGCAAGTCCAGGGACATCGGTGGACCCCTGGGTAGCTTGCTGGGGTCAGAGGCCCCTAGGTGGAGGGCCAGGGGGCACCCTGGGGCCTATACTGCAAGTCCAGGAACATCGGTGGACCACTGGGTAGCTTGCTAGGGTCAGGGGCCCTTAGGTGGAGGGCCAAGGGGCACCCTGGGGCCTATACTGCAAGTCCAGGAAGAGAGGTTGACCCCTGGGTAGCTTGCTGAAGTCTGGAGCCCCTAGGTGGAGGGCCAGGGGGCACACTGGGGCCTATACTGCAAGTCCAGGAAGAGAGGTGGACCCCTGGGTAGCTTGCTGGGGTCAGAGGCCCCTAGGTGAAGGGCCAGGGGCACCCTGGGGCCTATACTGCAAGTCCAAGGACATCGGTGGGAAGCTGGGTAGCTTGCGGGGGTCAGAGGCCCCTAAGTGGAGGGCCAGGGGGCACCCTGGGGCCTATACTGGAAGCCCAGGGAGGGAGGTGGACCCCTGGGTAGCTTGCTGGGGTCAGGGTCCCCTAGGTGGAGGGCCAGGGGTCACCCTGGGGCCTATACAGCAAGTCCAGGGACATCGGTGGACCACTGTGTAGCTTGCTGGGGTCAGGGGCCCTTAGGTGGAGGGCCAGGGGGCACCCTGGGGCCTATACTGCAAGTCCAGGAAGAGAGGTTGACCGCTGGGTAGCTTGCTGAAATCTGGAGCCCCTAGGTGGAGGGCCAGGGGGCACACTGGGGCCTATACTGCAAGTCCAGGAAGAGAGGTGGACCCCTGGGTAGCTTGCTGGGGTCAGGCGCCCCTGGGTGAAGGGCCAGGGAGCACCCTGAGGCCTATACTGCAAGCCCAGGGAGGGAGGTGGACCCCTGGGTAGCTTGCTGGGGTCAGGGGCCTCTAGGTTGAGGTCCAGGGGGCATCCTGGGGCCTGTACTGCAAGTCCAGGGACATCGATGGACCCCTGGGTAGCTTGCTGGGGTCAGAGGCCCCTAGGTGGAGGGCCAGGGGATCCCCTGGAGCCTATACTGCAAGTCCAGGGAGTGAGGTGGACTTCTGGGTAGCTTGCTGGGGTCATAGGCTTCTAGGTGGAGGGCCAGGGGGCACCCTGGGGCCTATACTGTAAGTCCAGGGAGAGATGTGGACCCCTGGGTAGCTTGCTGGGGTCAGGGGTCCCTAGGTTGAGGTCCAGGGGGCATCCTGGGGACTATACTGCAAGTCCAGGAAGAGAGGTGGACCCCTGGGTAGCTTGCTGGGGTCAGGGGCCCCTAGGTGGAGGTCCAGGGGGCACCCTGGGGCCTATACTGCAAGTACAGGGACATCGGTGGACCCCTGGGTAGCTTGCTGGGGTCAGGGGCCCTTAGGTGGAGGGCCAGGGGGCACCCTGAGGCCTAAACTGCAAGTCCAGGGAGATCAGTGGACCCCTGGGTAGCTTGCTGAGGTCAGAGACCCCTATGTGGAGGGCCAGAATGTCCCCTGGGGCCTATACTGCAAGTCCAGGGAGTGAGGTGCACTCCTGGGTAGCTTGCTGGGGTCAGAGGCCCCTAGGTGGAGGGCCAGGGGGCTCCCTGGGGCCTATACTGCAAGTCCAGGAAGAGAGGTGGACCCCTGGGTAGCTTGCTGGGGTAAGGCGCCCCTAGGTGGAGGGCCAGGGAGCACCCTGAGGCCTATACTGCAAGCCCAGGGAGGGAGGTGGACCCCTGGGTAGCTTGCTGGGGTCAGTGTCCCCTAGGTGGATGGCCAGGGGGCACCCTATGGCCTATACTGCAAGTCCAGGAAGAGAGGTGGACCCCTGGGTAGCTTGCCGGGGTCAGAGGCCCCTAGGTGGGGGCCAAGGGGCACCCTGGGGCCTATACTGCAAGTCCAGGGACATCGGTGGACCCCTGGGTAGCTTGCTGGGGTCAGAGGCCTCTAGGTGGAGGGCCAGGGGTTCCCCTGGGGCCTATACTGCAAGTCCAGGGACATCGGTGGACCCCTGGGTAGCTTGCTGGGGTCATAGGCTCCTAGGTGGAGGGCCAGGGGGCACCCTGGGGCCTACACTGCAAGTCCAGGGAGAGATGTCGACCCCTGGGTAGCTTGCTGGGGTCAGAGGCCCCTAGGTGGAGGGCCAGGGGTTCCCCTGGGGCCTATACTGCAAGTCCAGGGACATCGGTGGACCCCTGGGTAGCTTGCTGGGGTCAGGGGCCCTTAGCTGGAGGGCCAGGGGGCACCCTTGGGCCTATACTGCAAGTCCAGGGAGTGAGGTGGACTCCTGGGTAGCTTGCTGGGGTCAGAGGCCCCTAGGTGGAGGGCCAGGGGGCACCCTGGGGCCTATACTGCAAGTCCAGGAACATTGGTGGACCACTGGGTAGCTTGCTGGGGTCAGAGGCCCCTAGGTGGAGGGCCAGGGGGCACCCTGGGGCCTATACTGCAAGTCCAGGACCATCGGTGGACCACTGGGTAGCTTGCTGGGGTCAGGGGCCCTTAGGTGGAGGGCCAGGGGGCACCCTGGGGCCTATACTGCAAGTCCAGGAAGAGAGGTTGACCGCTGGGTAGCTTGCTGAAATCTGGAGCCCCTAGGTGGAGGGCCAGGGGGCACACTGGGGCCTATACTGCAAGTCCAGGAAGAGAGGTGGACCCCTGGGTAGCTTGCTGGGGTCAGAGGCCCCTAGGTGAAGGGCCAGGGGGCACCCTGAGGCCTATACTGCAAGTCCAAGGACATCGGTGGAACGCTGGGTAGCTTGCGGGGGTCAGAGACCCCTAAGTGGAGTGCCAGGGGGCACCCTGGGGCCTATACTGGAAGCCCAGGGAGGGAGGTGGACCCCTGGGTAGCTTGCTGGGGTCAGGGTCCCCTAGGTGTAGGGCCAGGGGTCACCCTGTAGGCTATACTGCAAGTCCAGGAAGAGAGGTGAAACACTGGGTAGCTTGGTGGGGTCAGGGGTCCCTAGGTGGAGGGCCAGGGGGTCCCCTGGGGCCTATACTGCAAGTCCAGGGAGTGAGGAGGACTTCTGGGTAGCTTGCTGGGGTCATAGGCTCCTAGGTGGAGGGCCAGGGGGCACCCTGGGGCCTATACTGCAAGTCCAGGAACATTGGTGGACCACTGGGTAGCTTGCTGGGGTCAGAGGCCCCTAGGTGGAGGGCCAGGGGGCACCCTGGGGCCTATACTGCAAGTCCAGGACCATCGGTGGACCACTGGGTAGCTTGCTGGGGTCAGGGGCCCTTAGGTGGAGGGCCAGGGGGCACCCTGGGGCCTATACTGCAAGTCCAGGAAGAGAGGTTGACCCCTGGGTAGCTTGCTGAAATCTGGAGCCCCTAGGTGGAGGGCCAGGGGGCACACTGGGGCCTATACTGCAAGTCCAGGAAGAGAGGTGGACCCCTGGGTAGCTTGCTGGGGTCAGAGGCCCCTAGGTGAAGGGCCAGGGGGCACCCTGGGGCCTATACTGCAAGTCCAAGGACATCGGTGGACCGCTGGGTAGCTTGCGGGGGTCAGAGGCCCCTAAGTGGAGTGCCAGGGGGCACCCTGGGGCCTATACTGGAAGCCCAGGGAGGGAGGTGGACCCCTGGGTAGCTTGCTGGGGTCAGGGTCCCCTAGGTGTAGGGCCAGGGGTCACCCTGTAGGCTATACTGCAAGTCCAGGAAGAGAGGTGAAACACTGGGTAGCTTGGTGGGGTCAGGGGTCCCTAGGTGGAGGGCCAGGGGGTCCCCTGGGGCCTATACTGCAAGTCCAGGGAGTGAGGTGGACTTCTGGGTAGCTTGCTGGGGTCATAGGCTCCTAGGTGGAGGGCCAGGGGGCACCCAGGGGCCTACACTGCAAGTCCAGGGAGAGATGTGGACCCCTGGGTAGCTTGCTGGGGTCAGGGGTCCCTAGGTGGAGGGCCAGGGGGCACGCTGGGGCCTATACTGCAAGTCCAGGGACATCGGTGGACCCCTGGGTAGCTTGCTGGGGTCAGAGGCCCCTAGGTGGAGGGCAAGGGGGCATCCTGGGGCCTATACTGCAAGACCAGGGACATCGGTGGACCACTGTGTAGCTTGCTGGGGTCAGGGGCCCTTAGGTGGAGGGCCAGGGGGCACCCTGGGGCCTATAGTGCAAGTCCAGGAAGAGAGGTGGACCCCTGGGTAGCTTGCTGGGGTCAGGGGCCCCTAGGTGGAGGGCCATATGGCAGCCTGTGGGCTATACTGCAAGTCCAGGAAGAGAGGTGAACCCCTGGGTAGCTTGGTGGGGTCAGGGGCCCCTAGGTGGATGGCGAGGGGGCACCCTGGGGCCTATTTTGCAAGTCCAGGAAGAGAGGTGGACCCCTGGGTAGCTTGCTGGGGTCAGGCATCCCTAGGTGAAAGGCCAGGGGGCACCCTGAGGCCTACACTGCAAGCCCAGGGAGGGAGGTGGACCCCTGGGTAGCTTGCTGAGGTCAGAGGCCCCTAGGTGGAGGGCCAAGGGTCACCCTGGGGCCTATACTGCAAATCCAGGGACATCGGTGGACCCCTGGGTAGCTTGCTGGGGTCAGAGGCCCCTAGGTGGAGGGCCAGGGGTTCCCCTGGGGCCTATACTGCATGTCCAGGGAGTGAGGTGGACTTCTGGGTAGCTTGCTGGGGTCATAGGCTCCTAGGTGGAGGGCCAGGGGGCACCCTGGGGCCTATACTGCAAGTCCAGGGAGAGATGTGGACCCCTGGGTAGCTTGCTGGGGTCAGGGGCCCTTAGGTGGAGGGCCAGGGGGCACCATGAGGCCTATACTGCAAGTCCAGGGAGATCAGTGGACCCCTGGGTAGCTTGCTGAGGTCAGAGACCCCTATGTGGAGGGCCAGAAGGTCCCCTGGGGCCCATACTGCAAGTTCAGGGAGTGAGGTGGACTCCTGGGTAGCTTGCTGGGGTCAGAGGCCCCTAGGTGGAGGGCCAAGGGTTCCCCTGGGGCCTATACTGCAAGTCCAGGGACATCGGTGGACCCCTGGGTAGCTTGCTGGGGTCAGAGGCCCCTAGGTGGAGGGCCAGGGGGCACCCTGGGGCCTATACAGCAAGTCCAGGGACATCGGTGGACCACTGTGTAGCTTGCTGGGGTCAGGGGCCCTTAGGTGGAGGGCCAGGGGGCACCCTGGGGCCTATACTGCAAGTCCAGGAAGAGAGGTGGACCCCTGGGTAGCTTGCTGGGGTCAGGGGCCCCTAGGTGGAGGGCCAGGTGGCAGCCTGTGGGCTATACTGCAAGTCCAGGAAGAGAGGTTGACCACTGGGTAGCTTGCTGAAGTCAGGAGCAACTAGGTGGAGGGCCAGGGGGCACACTGGGGCCTATACTGCAAGCCTAGAAAGAGAGGTGGACCCCTGGGTAGCTTGCTGGGGTCCGAGGCCCCTAGGTGAAGGGCCAGGGGGCACCCTGGGGCCTATACTGCAAGTCCAGGGAGTGAGGTGGACTCCTGGGTAGCTTGCTGGGGTCAGAGGCCCCTAGGTGGAGGGCCAGGGGTTCCCCTGGGGCCTATATTGCAAGTCCAGGAAGAGAGGTGGACCCCTGGGTAGCTTGCTGGGGTCAGGCGACCCTAGGTGAAGGGCCAGGTGGCATCCTGAGGCCTATACTGCAAGCCCAGGGAGGGAGGTGGACCTCTGGGTAGCTTGCTGGGGTCAGGGTCCCCTAGGTGGATGTCCAGCGGGCACCCTGTGGGCTATACTGCAAGCCCAGGAATAGAGGTGGACCCCTGGGTAGCTTGCCGGGGTCAGGCGCCCCTGGGTGAAGGGCCAGGGAGCACCCTGAGGCCTATACTGCAAGCCCAGGTAGGGAGGTGGACCCCTGGGTAGCTTGCTGGGGTCAGGGGCCTCTAGGTTGAGGTCCAGTGGGCATCCTGGGGCCTGTACTGCAAGTAAAGGGACATCGGTGGACCGCTGGGTAGCTTGCTGGGGTCAGAGGCCCCTAGGTGGAGGGCCAGGGGATCCCCCGGAGCCTATACTGCAAGTCCAGGTAGTGAGGTGGACTTCTGGGTAGCTTGCTGGGGTCATAGGCTTCTAGGTGGAGGGCCAGGGGGCACCCTGGGGCCTATACTGCAAGTCCAGGGAGAGATGTGGACCCCTGGGTAGCTTGCTGGGGTCAGGGGCCCCTAGGTTGAGGTCCAGGGGGCATCCTGGGGACTATACTGCAAGTCCAGGAAGAGAGGTGGACCCCTGGGTAGCTTGCTGGGGTCAGGGGCCCCTAGTTGGAGGTCCAGGGGGCACCCTGGGGCCTATACTGCAAGTCCAGGGACATCGGTGGACCCCTGGGTAGCTTGCTGGGGTCAGAGGCCCCTAGGTGGAGGGCCAGGGGGCATCCTGGGGCCTATACTACAAGTCCAGGGACATCGGTGGACCACTGTGTAGCTTGCTGGGGTCAGGGGCCCTTAGGTGGAGGGCCAGGGGGCACCCTGGGGCCTATACTGCAAGTCCATTAAAAGAGGTAGACCCATGGGTAGCTTGCTGGGGTCAGGCGCCCCTAGGTGAAGGGCCAGGGAGCACCCAGAGGCCTATACTGTAAGCCCAGGGAGGGAGGTGGACCCCTGGGTAGCTTGCTGGGGTCAGGGTCCCCTAGGTGGAGGGCCTGGGGGCACACTGGGGCCTATACTGCAAGTCCAGGAAGAGAGGTGGACCCCTGGGTAGCTTGCAGGGGTCAGAGGCCCCTAGGTGGAGGGCCAGGGGTTCCCCTGGGGCCTATATTGCAAGTCCAGGAAGAGAGGTGGACCCCTGGGTAGCTTGCTGGGGTAAGGGTCCCCTAGGTGGAGGACCAGGGGGCACACTGGGGCCTATACTGAAAGTCCAGGGAGATCGGTGGACCCCTGGGTAGCTTGCTGGGGTCAGAAGCCCCTAGGTGGATGGCCAGGGGGCACCCTATGGGCTATACTGCAAGTCCAGGAAGACAGGTGGACCCCTGGGTAGCTTGCCGGGGTCAGAGGCCCCTAGGTGGAGGGCCAAGTTGCACCCTGGGGCCTATACTGCAAGTCCAGGGACATCGGTGGACCCCTGCATAGCTTGCTGGGGTCATAGGCTCCTAGGTGGAGGGTCAGGGGGCACCCTGGGCTCTACACTGCAAGTCCAGGGAGAGATGTGGACCCCTGGGTAGCTTGCTGGGGTCAGGGGCCCCTAGGTTGAGGTCAAGGGGGCACCCTGGGGCCTATACTGCAAGTCCAGGGACATTGGTGGACCCCTGGGTAGCTTGCTGGGGTCAGGGGCCCTTAGGTGGAGGGCCAGGGGGCACCCTTGGGCCTATACTGCAAGTCCAGGGAGTGAGGTGGACTCCTGGGTAGCTTGCTGGGGTCAGAGGCCCCTAGGTGGAGGGCCAGGGGGCACCCTGGGGCCTATACTGCAAGTCCAGGGACATCGGTGGACCCCTGGGAAGCTTGCTGGGGTCAGGGGCCCTTAGGTGGAGGGCCAGGGGGCACCCTGGGGCCTATACTGCAAGTCCAGGAACATCGGTGGACCACTGGGTAGCTTGCTGGGGTCAGGGGCCCTTAGGTGGAGGGCCAGGGGGCACCCTGGGGCCTATACTGCAAGTCCAGGAAGAGAGGTTGACCGCTGGGTAGCTTGCTGAAATCTGGAGCCCCTAGGTGGAGGGCCAGGGGGCACACTGGGGCCTATACTGCAAGTCCAGGAAGAGAGGTGGACCCCTGGGTAGCTTGCTGGGGTCAGGCGCCCCTGGGTGAAGGGCCAGGGAGCACCCTGAGGCCTATACTTCAAGCCCAGGGAGGGAGGTGGACCCCTGGGTAGCTTGCTGGGGTCAGGGGCCTCTAGGTTGAGGTCCAGGGGGCATCCTGGGGCCTTTACTGCAAGTCCAGGGACATCGGTGGACCCCTGGGTAGCTTGCTGGGGTCAGAGGCCCCTAGGTGGAGGGCCAGGGGATCCCCTGGAGCCTATACTGCAAGTCCAGGGAGTGAGGTGGACTTCTGGGTAGCTTGCTGGGGTCATTGGCTTCTAGGTGGAGGGCCAGGGGGCACCCTGGGGCCTATACTGCAAGTCCAGATAGAGATGTGGACCACTGGGTAGCTTGCTGGGGTCAGGGGTCCCTAGGTTGAGGTCCAGGGGGCATCCTGGGGACTATACTGCAAGTCCAGGAAGAGAGGTGGACCCCTGGGTAGCTTGCTGGGGTCAGGGGCCCCTAGTTGGAGGTCCAGGGGGCACCCTGGGGCCTATACTGCAAGTCCAGGGACATCGGTGGACCCCTGGGTAGCTTGCTGGGGTCAGGGGCCCTTAGGTGGAGGGCCAGGGGGCACCGTGAGGCCTAAACTGCAAGTCCAGGGAGATCAGTGGACCGCTGGGTAGCTTGCTGAGGTCAGAGACCCCTATGTGGAGGGCCAGAATGTCCCCTGGGGCCTATACTGCAAGTCCAGGGAGTGAGGTGCACTCCTGGGTAGCTTGCTGGGGTCAGAAGCCCCTAGGTGGAGGGCCAGGGGGCTCCCTGGGGCCTATACTGCAAGTCCAGGGACATCGGTGGACCCCTGGGTAGCTTGCTGGGGTCAGAGGCCCCTAGGTGGAGGGCCAGGGGGCACCCTGGGGCCTATACTACAAGTCCAGAGACATCGGTGGACCACTGTGTAGCTTGCTGGGGTCAGGGACCCTTAGGTGGAGGGCCAGGGGGCACCCTGGGGCCTATACTGCAAGTCCAGGAAGAGAGGTAGACCCATGGGTAGCTTGCTGGGGTCCGGCGCCCCTAGGTGAAGGGCCAGGGAGCACCCAGATGCCTATACTGCAAGCCCAGGGAAGGAGGTGGACCCCTGGGTAGCTTGCTGGGGTCAGGGTCCCCTAGGTGAAGGGCCTGGGGTCACACTGGGGCCTATATTGCAAGTCCAGGAAGAGAGGTGGACCCCTGGGTAGCTTGCAGGGGTCAGAGGCCCCTAGGTGGAGGGCCAGGGGTTCCCCTGGGGCCTATATTGCAAGTCCAGGAAGAGAGGTGGACCCCTGGGTAGCTTGCTGGGGTCAGGGTCCCCTAGGTGGAGGGCCAGGGGGCACACTGGGGCCTATACTGCAAGTCCAGGGAGATCGGTGGACCCCTGGGTAGCTTGCTGGGGTCAGAGGCCCCTAGGTGGAGGGCCAGGGGTTCCCCTGGGGCCTATATTGCAAGTCCAGGAAGAGAGGTGGACCCCTGGGTAGCTTGCTGGGGTAAGGCGCCCCTAGGTGGAGGGCCAGGGAGCACCCTGAGGCCTATACTGCAAGCCCAGGGAGGGAGGTGGACCCCTGGGTAGCTTGCTGGGGTCAGTGTCCCCTAGGTGGATGGCCAGGGGGCACCCTATGGGCTATACTGCAAGTCCAGGAAGAGAGGTGGACCCCTGGGTAGCTTGCCGGGGTCAGAGGCCCCTAGGTGGAGGGCCAAGGGGCACCCTGGGGCCTATACTGCAAGTCCAGGGACATCGGTGGACCCCTGGGTAGCTTGCTGGGGTCAGAGGCCCCTAGGTGGAGGGCCAGGGGTTCCCCTGGGGCCTATACTGCAAGTCCAGGGACATCGGTGGACCCCTGGGTAGCTTGCTGGGGTCATAGGCTCCTAGGTGGAGGGCCTGGGGGCACCCTGGGGCCTACACTGCAAGTCCAGGGAGAGATGTGGACCCCTGGGTAGCTTGCTGGGGTCAGGGGCCCCTAGGTTGAGGTCCAGGGGGCACCCTGGGGCCTATACTGCAAGTCCAGGGACATCGGTGGACCCCTGGGTAGCTTGCTGGGGTCAGGGGCCCTTAGCTGGGGGGTCAGGGGCCCTTAGCTGGAGGGCCAGAGGGCACCCTTGGGCCTATACTGCAAGTCCAAGGAGTGAGGTGGACTCCTGGGTAGCTTGCTGGGGTCAAAGGCCCCTAGTTGGAGGGCCAGGGGGCACCCTGGGGCCTATACTGCAAGTCCAGGAACATCGGTGGACCACTGGGTAGCTTGCTGGGGTAAGAAGGCCCCTAGGTGGAGGGCCAGGGGGCACCCTGGGGCCTATACTACAAGTCCAGGGACATCGGTGGACCACTGGGTAGCTTGCTGGGGTCAGGGGCCCTTAGGTGGAGGGCCAGGGGGCACCCTGGGGCCTATACTGCAAGTCCAGGAAGAGAGGTTGACCGCTGGGTAGCTTGCTGAAATCTGGAGCCCCTAGGTGGAGGGCCAGGGGGCACACTGGGGCCTATACTGCAAGTCCAGGAAGAGAGGTGGACCCCTGGGTAGCTTGCTGGGGTCAGAGGCCCCTAGGTGAAGTGCCAGGGGGCACCCTGGGGCCTATACTACAAATCCAAGGAGAACGGTGGACCGCTGGGTAGCTTGCGGGGGTCAGAGGTCCCTAAGTGGAGGGCCAGGGGGCACCCTGGGGCCTATACTGCAAGTCTAGGAAGAAAGGTGGACCCCTGGGTAGCTTGCTGGGGTCAGAGGCCCCTAGGTGAAGGGCCAGGGAGCACCCTGAGGCCTATACTGCAAGCCCAGGGAGGGAGGTGGACCCCTGGGTAGCTTGCTGGGGTCAGGGGCCTCTAGGTTGAGGTCCAGGGGGCATCCTGGGGCCTGTACTGCAAGTCCAGGGACATCGGTGGACCCCTGGGTAGCTTGCTGGGGTCAGAGGCCCCTAGGTGGAGGGCCAGGGGATCCCCTGGAGCCTATACTGCAAGTCCAGGGAGTGAGGTGGACTTCTGGGTAGCTTGCTGGGGTCATAGGCTTCTAGGTGGAGGGCCAGGGGGCACCCTGGGGTCTATATTAAAAGTCCAGGAAGAGAGGTGGACCCCTGGGTAGCTTGCTGGGGTAAGGCGCCCCTAGGTGGAGGGCCAGGGAGCACCCTGAGGCCTATACTGCAAGTCCAGGAAGAGAGGTTGACCCCTGGGTAGCTTGCTGGGGTCAGGGTCCCCTAGATGGAGGGCCAGGGGGCACCCTGGGGCCTATACTGCAAGTCCAGGGACATCAGTGGACCCTAGGTGGAGGGCCAGGTGGCTCCCTGGGGCCTATACTGCAAGTCCAGGAACATCGGTGGACCACTGGGTAGCTTGCTAGGGTCAGGGGCCCCTAGGTGGAGGGCAAGGGGGCACCCTGGGGCCTATACTGCAAGTCCATGAAGATTGGTGGACCACTGGGTAGCTTGCTGGGGTCAGGGGCCCTTAGGTGGAGGGCCAGGGGGCACCCTGGGGCCTATACTGCAAGTCCAGGAAGAGAGGTTGACCGCTGGGTAGCTTGCTGAAATCTGGAGCCCCTAGGTGGAGGGCCAGGGGGCACACTGGGGCCTATACTGCAAGTCCAGGAAGAGAGGTGGACCCCTGGGTAGCTTGCTGGGGTCAGGCGCCCCTGGGTGAAGGGCCAGGGAGCACCCTGAGGCCTATACTGCAAGCCCAGGGAGGGAGGTGGACCCCTGGGTAGCTTGCTGGGGTCAGGGGCCTCTAGGTTGAGGTCCAGGGGGCATCCTGGGAACTGTACTGCAAGTCCAGGGACATTGGTGGACCCCTGGGTAGCTTGCTGGGGTCAGAGGCCCCTAGGTGGAGGGCCAGGGGATCCCCTGGAGCCTATACTGCAAGTCCAGGGAGTGAGGTGGACTTCTGGGTAGCTTGCTGGGGTCATAGGCTTCTAGGTGGAGGGCCAGGGGGCACCCTGGGGCCTATACTGCAAGTCCACGAGAGATGTGGACCCCTGGGTAGCTTGCTGGGGTCAGGGGTCCCTAGGTTGAGGTCCAGGGGGCATCCTGGGCACTATACTGCAAGTCCAGGAAGAGAGGTGGACCCCTGGGTAGCTTGCTGGGGTCAGGGGCCCCTAGGTGGAGGTCCAGGGGGCACCCTGGGGCCTATACTGCAAGTCCAGGGACATCGGTGGACCCCTGGGTAGCATGCTGGGGTCAGGGGCCCTTAGGTGGTGGGCCAGGGGGCACCCTGAGGCCTAAACTGCAAGTCCAGGGAGATCAGTGGACCCCTGGGTAGCTTGCTGAGGTCAGAGACCCCTATGTGGAGGGCCAGAATGTCCCCTGGGGCCTATACTGCAAGTCCAGGGAGTGACGTGCACTCCTGGGTAGCTTGCTGGGGTCAGAGGCCCCTAGGTGGAGGGCCAGGGGGCTCCCTGGGGCCTATACTGCAAGTCCAGGGACATCGGTGGACCCCTGGGTAGCTTGCTGGGTTCAGAGGCCCCTAGGTGGAGGGCCAGGGGGCACCGTGGGGCCTATACTACAAGTCCAGGGACATCGGTGGACCACTGTGTAGCTTGCTGGGGTCAGGGGCCCTTAGGTGGAGGGCCAGGGGGCACCCTGGGGCCTATACTGCAAGTCCAGGAAGAGAGGTAGACCCATGGGTAGCTTGCTGGGGTCCGGCACCCCTAGGTGAAGGGCCAGGGAGCACCCAGAGGCCTATACTGCAAGCCCAGGGAAGGAGGTGGACCCCTGGGTAGCTTGCAGGGGTCAGAGGCCCCTAGGTGGAGGGCCAGGGGTTCCCCTGGGGCCTATATTGCAAGTCCAGGAAGAGAGGTGGACCCCTGGGTAGCTTGCTGGGGTAAGGCGCCCCTAGGTGGAGGGCCAGGGAGCACCCTGAGGCCTATACTGCAAGTCCAGGAAGAAAGGTTGACCCCTGGGTAGCTTGCTGGGGTCAGGGTCCCCTAGGTGGAGGGCCAGGGGGCACCCTGGGGCCTATACTGCAAGTCCAGGGACATCAGTGGACCCCTGGGTAGCTTGCTGGGGTCAGAGGCCCCTAGGTGGAGGGCCAGGGGGCTCCCTGGGGCCTATACTGCAAGTCCAGGAACATTGGTGGACCACTGGGTAGCTTGCTAGGGTCAGGGGCCCTTAGGTAGAGGGCCAGGGGGCACCCTGGGGCCTATACTGCAAGTCCAGGAAGAGAGGTTGACCCCTGGGTAGCTTGCTGAAGTCTGGAGCCCCTAGGTGGAGGGCCAGGTGGCACACTGGGGCCTATACTGCAAGTCCAGGAAGAGAGGTGGACCCCTGGGTAGCTTGCTGGGGTCAGAGGCCCCTAGGTGAAGGGCCAGGGGGCACCCTGGGGCCTATACTGCAAGTCCAAGGACATCGGTGGACCGCTGGGTAGCTTGCGGGGGTCAGAGGCCCCTAAGTGGAGGGCCAGGGGGCACCCTGGGGCCTATACTGGAAGCCCAGGGAGGGAGGTGGACCCCTGGGTAGCTTGCTGGGGTCAGGGTCCCCTAGGTGGAGGGCCAGGGGTCACCTTGTGGGCTATACTGCAAGTCCAGGAAGAGAGGTGGACCCCTGGGTAGCTTGCTGGGGTCATAGGCTCCTAGGTGGAGGGCCAGGGGGCACCCTGGGGCCTATACTGCAATTACAGGAAGAGAGGTGGACCCCTGGGTAGCTTGCTGGGTTCATAGGCTCCTAGCTGGAGGGCCAGGGGGCACCCTGGGGCCTATACTGCAAGTCCAGGGACATCGGTGGACCCCTGGGTAGCTTGCTGGGGTTAGAGGCCCCTAGGTGGAGGGCCAGGGGTTCCCCTGGGGCCTATACTGCAAGTCCAGGGAGTGAGGTGGACTTCTGGGTAGCTTGCTGGGGTCATAGGCTCCTAGGTGGAGGGCCAGGGGGCACCCTGGGGCCTACACTGCAAGTCCAGGGAGAGATGTGCACCCCTGGGTAGCTTGCTGGGGTCAGGGGCCCCTAGGTGGAGGACCAGGGGGCACCCTGGGGCCTATACTGCAAGTCCAGGGACATCGGTGGACCCCTGGGTAGCTTGCTGGGGTCAGGGGCCCTTAGGTGGAGGGCCAGGGGGCACCCTGAGGCCTATACTGCAAGTCCAGGGACATCGGTGGACCCCTGGGTAGCTTGCTGGGGCCAGAGGCCGATAGGTGGAGGGCCAGGGGGCACCCTGGGGCCTATACTGCAAGTCCAGGGACATCGGTGGACCCCTGGGTAGCTTGCTGGGGTTATAGGATTCTAGGTGGAGGGCCAGGGGGCACCCTGGGGCCTATACTGCAAGTCCAGGAAGAGAGGTGGACCCCTGTGTAGCTTGCTGGGGTCAGGGGCCCCTAGGTGGAGGGCCAGGTGGCAGCCTGTGGGCTATACTGCAAGTCCAGGAAGAGAGGTTGACCCCTGGGTAGCTTGCTGGGGCCAGAGGCCCATAGGTGGAGGGCCAAGGGGCACCCTGGGGCCTATACTGCAAGTCCAGGGACATCGGTGGACCACTGGGTAGCTAGCTGGGGTCAGGGGCCCTTAGGTGGAGGGCCAGGGGGCACCCTGGGGCCTATACTGCAAGTCCAGGAAGAGAGGTAGACCCCTGGGTAGCTTGCTGGGGTCAGGCGCCCCTAGATGAAGGGCCAGGGAGCACCCTGAGTTCTATACTGCAAGCCCAGGGAGGGAGGTGGACCCCTGGGTAGCTTGCTGGGGTCAGGGTCCCCTAAGTGGAGGGCCAGGGGGCACACTGGGGCCTATACTGCAAGTCCAGGAAGAGAGGTGGACCCCTGGGTAGCTTGCTGGGGTCAGAGGCCCCTTGGTGAAGGGCCAGGAGGCACCCTGGGGCCTATACTGCAAGTCCAGGGAGATTGGTGGACCCCTGGGTAGCTTGCTGGGGTCAGAGGACCCTAGGTGGAGGGCCAGGGGTTCCCCTGGGGCCTATATTGCAAGTCCAGGGACATCGGAGGACCCCTGGGTAGCTTGCTGGGGCCAGAGGCCCCTAGGTGGAGGGCCAGGGGGCACCCTGGGGCCTATACTGCAAGTCCAGGGACATCGGTGGACCCCTGGGTAGCTTGCTGGGGCCAGAGGCCCATAGTTGGAGGGCCAGGGGGCACCCTGGGGCCTATACTGCAAGTCCAGGGACATCGGTGGACCCCTGGGTAGCTTGCTGGGGTCATAGGCTTCTAGGTGGAGGGCCAGGGGGCACCCTGGGGCCTATACTGCAAGTCCAGGAAGAGAGGTGGACCCCTGGGTAGCTTGCTGGGGTCAGGGGCCCCTAGGTGAAAGGCCAGGGGGCACCCTGAGGCCTATACTGCAAGTCCAGGAAGAGAGGTGGACCCCTGGGTAGCTTGCTGGGGTTAGGGGCCCCTAGGTGGAGGTCCAGGGGGCACCCTGGGGCCTATACTGCATGTCGAGGGACATCGGTGGACCCCTGGGTAGCATGCTGGGGTCAGGGGCCCTTAGGTGGAGGGCCAGGGGGCACCCTGGGGCCTATACTACAAGTCCAGGGACATCGGTGGACCACTGTGCAGCTTGCTGGTGTCAGGGGCCCTTAGGTGGAGGGCCAGGGGGCACCCTGGGGCCTATACTGCAAGTCCAGGAAGAGAGGTAGACCCCTGGGTAGCTTGCTGGGGTCAGGCGCCCCTAGGTGAAGGGCCAGGGAGCACCCAGAGGCCTATACTGCAAGCCCAGGGAGGGAGGTGGACCCCTGGGTAGCTTGCTGGGGTCAGGGTTCCCTAGGTGGAGGGCCTGGGGGCACACTGGGGCCTATACTGCAAGTCCAGGAAGAGAGGTGGACCCCTGGGTAGCTTGCAGGGGTCAGAGGCCCCTAGGTGGAGGGCCAGGGGTTCCCCTGGGGCCTACATTGCACGTCCAGGAAGAGAGGTGGACCCCTGGGTAGCTTGCTGGGGTCAGGGTCCCCTAGGTGAAGGGCCAGGGAGCACCCTGAGGCCTATACTGCAAGCCCAGGGAGGGAGGTGGACCCCTGGGTAGCTTGCTGGGGTCAGGGTCCCCTAGGTGGATGGCCAGGGGGCACCCTGTGGGCCTATACTGCAAGTCTAGGAAGAGAGGTGGACCCCTGGTTAGCTTGCTGGGGTCAGAGGCCCCTAGGTGGAGGGTCAAGGGGCACCCTGGGGCCTATACTGCAAGTCCAGGGACAACGGTGGACCCCTGGGTAGCTTGCTGGGGTCAGAGGCCCCTAGGTGGAGGGCCAGGGGTTCCCCTGGGGCCTATACTGCAAGTCCAGGGAGTAAGGTTGACTTCTGGGTAGCTTGATGGGGTCATAGGCTCCTAGGTGGAGGGCCAGGGGGCACCCTGGGGCCTACACTGCAAGTCCAGGGAGAGATGTGGACCCCTGGGTAGCTTGCTGGGGTCAGGGGCCCCTAGGTTGAGGTCCAGGGGGCACCCTGGGGCCTATACTGCAAGTCCAGGGACATCGGTGGACCCCTGGGTAGCTTGCTGGGGTCAGGGGCCCTTAGGTGGAGGGCCAGGGGGCACCCTTGGGCCTATACTGCAAGTCCAGGGAGTGAGGTGGACTCCCGGGTAGCTTGCTGGGGTCAGAGGCCCCTAGGTGGAGGGCCAGGGGGCACCCTGGGGCCTATACTGCAAGTCCAGGAAGAGAGGTGGACCCCTGTGTAACTTGCTGGGGTCAGGGGCCCCTAGGTGGAGGGCCAGGTGGCAGCCTGTGGGCTATACTGCAAGTCCAGGAAGAGAGGTTGACCCCTGGGTAGCTTGCTGGGGCCAGAGGCCCATAGGTGGAGGGCCAAGGGGCACCCTGGGGCCTATACTGCAAGTCCAGGGACATCTGTGGACCACTGGGTAGCTTGCTGGGGTCAGGGGCCCTTAGGTGGAGGGCCAGGGGGCACCCTGGGGCCTATACTGCAAGTCCAGGAAGAGAGGTAGACCCCTGGGTAGCTTGCTGGGGTCAGGGTCCCCTAGGTGGAGGGCCAGGGGGCACACTGGGGCCTATACTGCAAGTCCAGGAAGAGAGGTGGACCCCTGGGTAGCTTGCTGGGGTCAGAGGCTCCTTGGTGAAGGGCCAGGAGGCACCCTGGGGCCTATACTGCAAGTCCAGGGAGATTGGTGGACCCCTGGGTAGCTTGCTGGGGTCAGAGGCCCCTAGGTGGAGGGCCAGGGGTTCCCCTGGGGCCTATATTGCAAGTCCAGGGACATCGGTGGACCCCTGGGTAGCTTGCTGGGGCCAGAGGCCCCTAGGTGGAGGGCCAGGGGGCACCCTGGGGCCTATACTGCAAGTCCAGGGACATCGGTGGACCCCTGGGGAGCTTGCTGGGGCCAGGGGCCCATAGGTGGAGGGCCAGGGGGCACCCTGGGGCCTATACTGCAAGTCCAGGGACATCGGTGGACCCCTGGGTAGCTTGCTGGGGTCATAGGCTTCTAGGTGGAGGGCCAGGGGGCACCCTGGGGCCTATACTGCAAGTCCAGGAAGAGAGGTGGACCCCTGGGTAGCTTGCTGGGGACAGGGGCCCCTAGGTGAAAGGCCAGGGGGCACCCTGAGGCCTATACTGCAAGTCCAGGAAGAGAGGTGGACCCCTGGGTAGCTTGCTGGTGTTAGGGGCCCCTAGGTGGAGGTCCAGGGGGCACCCTGGGGCCTATACTGCATGTCGAGGGACATCGGTGGACCCCTGGGTAGCATGCTGGGGTCAGGGGCCCTTAGGTGGAGGGCCAGGGGGCACCCTGAGGCCTATACTGCAAGTCCAGGGAGATCAGTGGACCCCTGGGTAGCTTGCTGTGGTCAAAGACCCCTATGTGGAGGGCCAGAAGGTCCCCTGGGGCCTATACTGCAAGTCCAGGGAGTGAGGTGCACTCCTGGGTAGCTTGCTGGGGTCAGAGACCCCTATGTGGAGGGCCAGGGGGCACCCTGAGGCCTATACTGCAAGTCCAGGGAGATCAGTGGACCCCTGGGTAGCTTGCTGTGGTCAAAGACCCCTATGTGGAGGGCCAGGGGGCACCCTGGGGCCTATACTGCAAGTCCAGGGACATCGGTGGACCCCTGGGTAGCTTGCTGGGGTCAGAGGCCCCTAGGTGGAGGGCCAGGGGGCACCCTGGGGCCTATACTACAAGTCCAGGGACATTGGTGGACCACTGTGCAGCTTGCTGGTGTCAGGGGCCCTTAGGTGGAGGGCCAGGGGGCACCCTGGGGCGTATACTGCAAGTCCAGGAAGAGAGGTGGACCCCTGGGTAGCTTGCAGGGGTCAGAGGCCCCTAGGTGGAGGGCCAGGGGTTCCCCTGGGGCCTACATTGCACGTCCAGGAAGAGAGGTGGACCCCTGGGTAGCTTGCTGGGGTCAGGCGCCCCTAGGTGAAGGGCCAGGGAGCACCCTGAGGCCTATACTGCAAGCCCAGGGAGGGAGGTGGACCCCTGGGTAGCTTGCTGGGGTCAGGGTCCCCTAGGTGGATGGCCAGGGGGCACCCTGTGGGCTATACTGCAAGTCTAGGAAGAGAGGTGGACCCCTGGGTAGCTTGCTGGGGTCAGAGGCCAATAGGTGAAGGGCCAAGGGGCACCCTGGGGCCTATACTGCAAGTCCAGGGACAACGGTGGACCCCTGGGTAGCTTGCTGGGGTCAGAGGCCCCTAGGTGGAGGGCCAGGGGTTCCCCTGGGGCCTATACTGCAAGTCCAGGGAGTAAGGTTGACTTCTGGGTAGCTTGATGGGGTCATAGGCTCCTAGGTGGAGGGCCAGGGGGCACCCTGGGGCCTACACTGCAAGTCCAGGGAGAGATGTGGACCCCTGGGTAGCTTGCTGGGGTCAGGGGCCCCTAGGTTGAGGTCCAGGGGGCACCCTGGGGTCTATACTGCAAGTCCAGGGACATCGGTGGACCCCTGGGTAGCTTGCTGGGGTCAAGGGCCCTTAGGTGGAGGGCCAGGGGGCACCCTTGGGCCTATACTGCAAATCCAGGGAGTGAGGTGGACTCCCGGGTAGCTTGCTGGGGTCAGAGGCCCCTAGGTGGAGGGCCAGGTGGCAGCCTGTGGGCTATACTGCAAGTCCAGGAAGAGAGGTTACCCCTGGGTAGCTTGCTGGGGCCAGAGGCCAATAGGTGGAGGGCCAAGGGGCACCCTGGGGCCTAAACTGCAAGTCCAGGGACATAGGTGGACCACTGGGTAGCTTGCTGGGGTCAGGGGCCCTTAGGTGGAGGGCCAGGGGGCACCTTGGGGCCTATACTGCAAGTCCAGGAAGAGAGGTAGACCCCTGGGTAGCTTGCTGGGGTCAGGCGCCCCTAGGTGAAGGGCCAGGGAGCACCCTGAGGCCTATACTGCAAGCCCAGGGAGGGAGGTGGACCCCTGGGTAGCTTGCTGGGGTCAGGGTCCCCTAGGTGGAGGGCCAGGGGGCACACTGGGGCCTATACTGCAAGTCCAGGAAGAGAGGTGGACCCCTGGGTAGCTTGCTGGGGTCAGAGGCCCCTTGGTGAAGGGCCAGGGGGCACCCTGGGGCCTATACTGCAAGTCCATTAAAAGAGGTAGACCCATGGGTAGCTTGCTGGGGTCAGGCGCCCCTAGGTGAAGGGCCAGGGAGCACCCAGAGGCCTATACTGTAAGCCCAGGGAGGGAGGTGGACCCCTGGGTAGCTTGCTGGGGTCAGGGTCCCCTAGGTGGAGGGCCTGGGGGCACACTGGGGCCTATACTGCAAGTCCAGGAAGAGAGGTGGACCCCTGGGTAGCTTGCAGGGGTCAGAGGCCCCTAGGTGGAGGGCCAGGGGTTCCCCTGGCGCCTATATTGCAAGTCCAGGAAGGGAGGTGGACCCCTGGGTAGCTTGCTGGGGTAAGGGTCCCCTAGGTGGAGGGCCAGGGGGCACACTGGGGCCTATACTGAAAGTCCAGGGAGATCGGTGGACCCCTGGGTAGCTTGCTGGGGTCAGAAGCCCCTAGGTAGATGGCCAGGGGGCACCCTATGGGCTATACTGCAAGTCCAGGAAGACAGGTGGACCCCTGGGTAGCTTGCCGGGGTCAGAGGCCCCTAGGTGGAGGGCCAAGTTGCACCCTGGGGCCTATACTGCAAGTCCAGGGACATCGGTGGACCCCTGCATAGCTTGCTGGGGTCATAGGCTCCTAGGTGGAGGGCCAGGGGGCACCCTGGGGCCTACACTGCAAGTCCAGGGAGAGATGTGGACCCCTGGGTAGCTTGCTGGGGTCAGGGGCCCCTAGGTTGAGGTCCAGGGGGCACCCTGGGGCCTATACTGCAAGTCCAGGGACATCAGTGGACCCCTGGGTAGCTTGCTGGGGTCAGGGGCCCTTAGGTGGAGGGCCAGGGGGCACCCTTGGGCCTATACTGCAAGTCCAGGGAGTGAGGTGGACTCCTGGGTAGCTTGCTGGGGTCAGAGGCCCCTAGGTGGAGGGCCAGGGGGCACCCTGGGGCCTATACTGCAAGTCCAGGGACATCGGTGGACCCCTGGGAAGCTTGCTGGGGTCAGGGGCCCTTATGTGGAGGGCCAGGGGGCACCCTGGGGCCTATACTGCAAGTCCAGGAACATCGGTGGACCACTGGGTAGCTTGCTGGGGTCAGGGGCCCTTAGGTGGAGGGCCAGGGGGCACCCTGGGGCCTATACTGCAAGTCCAGGAAAAGAGGTTGACCGCTGGGTAGCTTGCTGAAATCTGGAGCCCCTAGGTGGAGGGCCAGGGGGCACACTGGGGCCTATACTGCAAGTCCAGGAAGAGAGGTGGACCCCTGGGTAGCTTGCTGGGGTCAGGGGCCTCTAGGTTGAGGTCCAGGGAGCACCCTGAGGCCTATACTGCAAGCCCAGGGAGGGAGGTGGACCCCTGGGTAGCTTGCTGTTGTCAGGGGCCTCTAGGTTGAGGTCCAGGGGGCATCCTGGGGCCTGTACTGCAAGTCCAGGGACATCGGTGGACCCCTGGGTAGCTTGCTGGGGTCAGAGGCCCCTAGGTGGAGGGCCAGGGGATCCCCTGGAGCCTATACTGCAAGTCCAGGGAGTGAGGTGGACTTCTGGGTAGCTTGCTGGGGTCATTGGCTTCTATGTGGAGGGCCAGGGGGCACCCTGGGGCCTATACTGCAAGTCCAGAGAGAGATGTGGACCACTGGGTAGCTTGCTGGGGTCAGGGGTCCCTAGGTTGAGGTCCAGGGGGCATCCTGGGGACTACACTGCAAGTCCAGGAAGAGAGGTGGACCCCTGGGTAGCTTGCTGGGGTCAGGGGCCCCTAGTTGGAGGTCCAGGTGGCACCCTGGGGCCTATACTGCAAGTCCAGGGACATCGGTGGACCCCTAGGTAGCTTGCTGGGGTCAGGGGCCCTTAGGTGGAGGGCCAGGGGGCACCGTGAGGCCTAAACTGCAAGTCCAGGGAGATCAGTGGACCCCTGGGTAGCTTGCTGAGGTCAGAGACCCCTATGTGGAGGGCCAGAATGTCCCCTGGGGCCTATACTGCAAGTCCAGGGAGTGAGGTGCACTCCTGGGTAGCTTGCTGGGGTCAGAAGCCCCTAGGTGGAGGGCCAGGGGGCTCCCTGGGGCCTATACTGCAAGTCCAGGGACATCGGTGGACCCCTGGGTAGCTTGCTGGGGTCAGAGGCCCCTAGGTGGAGGGCCAGGGGGCACCCTGGGGCCTATACTACAAGTCCAGAGACATCGGTGGACCACTGTGTAGCTTGCTGGGGTCAGGGACCCTTAGGTGGAGGGCCAGGGGGCACCCTGGGGCCTATACTGCAAGTCCAGGAAGAGAGGTAGACCCATGGGTAGCTTGCTGGGGTCCGGCGCCCCTAGGTGAAGGGCCAGGGAGCACCCAGATGCCTATACTGCAAGCCCAGGGAAGGAGGTGGACCCCTGGGTAGCTTGCTGGGGTCAGGGTCCCCTAGGTGAAGGGCCTGGGGTCACACTGGGGCCTATATTGCAAGTCCAGGAAGAGAGGTGGACCCCTGGGTAGCTTGCTGGGGTCAGGCGCCCCTGGGTGAAGGGCCAGGGAGCACCCTGAGGCCTATACTGCAAGCCCAGGGAGTGAGGTGGACCCCTGGGTAGCTTGCTGGGGTCAGGGGCCTCTAGGTTGAGGTCCAGGGGGCATCCTGGGGCCTGTACTGCAAGTCCAGGGACATCGGTGGACCCCTGGGTAGCTTGCTGGGGTCAGAGGCTTCTAGGTGGAGGGCCAGGGGGCACCCTGGGGCCTATATTGCAAGTCCAGGAAGAGAGGTGGACCCCTGGGTAGCTTGCTGGGGTAAGGCGCCCCTAGGTGGAGGGCCAGGGAGCACCCTGAGGCCTATACTGCAAGTCCAGGAAGAGAGGTTGACCCCTGGGTAGCTTGCTGGGGTCAGGGTCCCCTAGATGGAGGGCCAGGGGGCACCCTGGGGCCTATACTGCAAGTCCAGGGACATCAGTGGACCCTAGGTGGAGGGCCAGGTGGCTCCCTGGGGCCTATACTGCAAGTCCAGGAACATCGGTGGACCACTGGGTAGCTTGCTAGGGTCAGGGGCCCCTAGGTGGAGGGCAAGGGGGCACCCTGGGGCCTATACTGCAAGTCCATGAACATCGGTGGACCACTGGGTAGCTTGCTGGGGTCAGGGGCCCTTAGGTGGAGGGCCAGTGGGCACCCTGGGGCCTATACTGCAAGTCCAGGAAGAGAGGTTGACCGCTGGGTAGCTTGCTGAAATCTGGAGCCCCTAGGTGGAGGGCCAGGGGGCACACTGGGGCCTATACTGCAAGTCCAGGAAGAGAGGTGGACCCCTGGGTAGCTTGCTGGGGTCAGGCGCCCCTGGGTGAAGGGCCAGGGAGCACCCTGAGGCCTATACTGCAAGCCCAGGGAGGGAGGTGGACCCCTGGGTAGCTTGCTGGGGTCAGGGGCCTCTAGGTTGAGGTCCAGGGGGCATCCTGGGAACTGTACTGCAAGTCCAGGGACATTGGTGGACCCCTGGGTAGCTTGCTGGGGTCAGAGGCCCCTAGGTGGAGGGCCAGGGGATCCCCTGGAGCCTATACTGCAAGTCCAGGGAGTGAGGTGGACTTCTGGGTAGCTTGCTGGGGTCATAGGCTTCTAGGTGGAGGGCCAGGGGGCACCCTGGGGCCTATACTGCAAGTCCACGAGAGATGTGGACCCCTGGGTAGCTTGCTGGGGTCAGGGGTCCCTAGGTGGAGGTCCAGGGGGCATCCTGGGCACTATACTGCAAGTCCAGGAAGAGAGGTGGACCCCTGGGTAGCTTGCTGGGGTCAGGGGCCCCTAGGTGGAGGTCCAGGGGGCACCCTGGGGCCTATACTGCAAGTCCAGGGACATCGGTGGACCCCTGGGTAGCTTGCTGGGGTCAGGGGCCCTTAGGTGGTGGGCCTGGGGGCACCCTGAGGCCTAAACTGCAAGTCCAGGGAGATCAGTGGACCCCTGGGTAGCTTGCTGAGGTCAGAGACCCCTATGTGGAGGGCCAGAATGTCCCCTGGGGCCTATACTGCAAGTCCAGGGAGTGACGTGCACTCCTGGGTAGCTTGCTGGGGTCAGAGGCCCCTAGGTGGAGGGCCAGGGGGCTCCCTGGGGCCTATACTGCAAGTCCAGGGACATCGGTGGACCCCTGGGTAGCTTGCTGGGGTCAGAGGCCCCTAGGTGGAGGGCCAGGGGGCACCCTGGGGCCTATACTACAAGTCCAGGGACATCGGTGGACCACTGTGTAGCTTGCTGGGGTCAGGGGCCCTTAGGTGGAGGGCCAGGGGGCACCCTGGGGCCTATACTGCAAGTCCAGGAAGAGAGGTAGACCCATGGGTAGCTTGCTGGGGTCCGGCACCCCTAGGTGAAGGGCCAGGGAGCACCCAGAGGCCTATACTGCAAGCCCAGGGAAGGAGGTGGACCCCTGGGTAGCTTGCTGGGGTCAGGGTCCCCTAGGTGGAGGGCCTGGGGGCACACTGGGGCCTATACTGCAAGTCCAGGAAGAGAGGTGGACCCCTGGGTAGCTTGCAGGGGTCAGAGGCCCCTAGGTGGAGGGCCAGGGGTTCCCCTGGGGCCTATATTGCAAGTCTAGGAAGAGAGGTGGACCCCTGGGTAGCTTGCTGGGGTCAGGGTCCCCTAGGTGGAGGGCCAGGGGGCACACTGGGGCCTATACTGCAAGTCCAGGGAGATCGGTGGACCCCTGGGTAGCTTGCTGGGGTCAGAGGCCCCTAGGTGGAGGGCCAGGGGTTCCCCTGGGGCCTATATTGCAAGTCCAGGAAGAGAGGTGGACCCCTGGGTAGCTTGCTGGGGTAAGGCGCCCCTAGGTGGAGGGCCAGGGAGCACCCTGAGGCCTATACTGCAAGTCCAGGAAGAAAGGTTGACCCCTAGGTAGCTTGCTGGGGTCAGGGTCCCCTAGGTGGAGGGCCAGGGGGCACCCTGGGGCCTATACTGCAAGTCCAGGGACATCAGTGGACCCCTGGGTAGCTTGCTGGGGTCAGAGGCCCCTAGGTGGAGGGCCAGGGGGCTCCCTGGGGCCTATACTGCAAGTCCAGGAACATTGGTGGACCACTGGGTAGCTTGCTAGGGTCAGGGGCCCTTAGGTAGAGGGCCAGGGGGCACCCTGGGGCCTATACTGCAAGTCCAGGAAGAGAAGTGGACCCCTGGGTAGCTTGCTGGGGTCAGAGGCCCCTAGGTGAAGGGCCAGGGGGCACCCTGGGGCCTATACTGCAAGTCCAAGGACATCGGTGGACCGCTGGGTAGCTTGCGGGGGTCAGAGGCCCCTAAGTGGAAGGCCAGGGGGCACCCTGGGGCCTATACTGGAAGCCCAGGGAGGGAGGTGGACCCCTGGGTAGCTTGCTGGGGTCAGGGTCCCCTAGGTGGAGGGCCAGGGGTCACCTTGTGGGCTATACTGCAAGTCCAGGAAGAGAGGTGGACCCCTGGGTAGCTTGCTGGGGTCATAGGCTCCTAGGTGGAGGGCCAGGGGGCACCCTGGGGCCTATACTGCAATTCCAGGAAGAGAGGTGGACCCCTGGGTAGCTTGCTGGGTTCATAGGCTCCTAGCTGGAGGGCCAGGGGGCACCCTGGGGCCTATACTGCAAGTCCAGGGACATCGGTGGACCCCTGGGTAGCTTGCTGGGGTTAGAGGCCCCTAGGTGGAGGGCCAGGGGTTCCCCTGGGGCCTATACTGCAAGTCCAGGAAGAGAGGTGGACCCCTGGGTAGCTTGCAGGGGTCAGAGGCCCCTAGGTGGAGGGCCAGGGGTTCCCCTGGGGCCTATATTGCAAGTCCAGGAAGAGAGGTGGACCCCTGGGTAGCTTGCTGGGGTCAGGGTCCCCTAGGTGGAGGGCCAGGGGGCACACTGGGGCCTATACTGCAAGTCCAGGGAGATCGGTGGACCCCTGGGTAGCTTGCTGGGGTCAGAGGACCCTAGGTGGAGGGCCAGGGGTTCCCCTGGGGCCTATATTGCAAGTCCAGGAAGAGAGGTGGACCCCTGGGTAGCTTGCTGGGGTCAGGGGCCCTTAGGTAGAGGGCCAGGGGGCACCCTGGGGCCTATACTGCAAGTCCAGGAAGAGAAGTGGACCCCTGGGTAGCTTGCTGGGGTCAGAGGCCCCTAGGTGAAGGGCCAGGGGGCACCCTGGGGCCTATACTGCAAGTCCAAGGACATCGGTGGACCGCTGGGTAGCTTGCGGGGGTCAGAGGCCCCTAAGTGGAGGGCCAGGGGGCACCCTGGGGCCTATACTGGAAGCCCAGGGAGGGAGGTGGACCCCTGGGTAGCTTGCTGGGGTCAGGGTCCCCTAGGTGGAGGGCCAGGGGTCACCTTGTGGGCTATACTGCAAGTCCAGGAAGAGAGGTGGACCCCTGGGTAGCTTGCTGGGGTCATAGGCTCCTAGGTGGAGGGCCAGGGGGCACCCTGGGGCCTATACTGCAATTCCAGGAAGAGAGGTGGACCCCTGGGTAGCTTGCTGGGTTCATAGGCTCCTAGCTGGAGGGCCAGGGGGCACCCTGGGGCCTATACTGCAAGTCCAGGGACATCGGTGGACCCCTGGGTAGCTTGCTGGGGTTAGAGGCCCCTAGGTGGAGGGCCAGGGGTTCCCCTGGGGCCTATACTGCAAGTCCAGGGAGTGAGGTGGACTTCTGGGTAGCTTGCTGGGGTCATAGGCTCCTAGGTGGAGGGCCAGGGGGCACCCTGGGGCCTACACTGCAAGTCCAGGGAGAGATGTGCACCCCTGGGTAGCTTGCTGGGGTCAGGGGCCCCTAGGTGGAGGACCAGGGGGCACCCTGGGGCCTATACTGCAAGTCCAGGGACATCGGTGGACCCCTGGGTAGCTTGCTGGGGTCAGAGGCCCCTAGGTGGAGGACCAGGGGTTCCCCTGGGGCCTTTACTGCAAGTCCAGGGAGTGAGGTGGACTTCTGGGTAGCTTGCTGGGGTCATAGGCTCCTAGGTGGAGGGCCAGGGGGCACCCTGGGGCCTACACTGCAAGTCCAGGGAGAGATGTGCACCCCTGGGTAGCTTGCTGGGGTCAGGGGCCCCTAGGTGGAGGACCAGGGGGCACCCTGGGGCCTATACTGCAAGTCCAGGGACATCGGTGGACCCCTGGGTAGCTTGCTGGGGTCAGGGGCCCTTAGGTGGAGGGCCAGGGGGCACCCTGAGGCCTATACTGCAAGTCCAGGGACATCGGTGGACCCCTGGGTAGCTTGCTGGGGCCAGAGGCCCATAGGTGGAGGGCCAGGGGGCACCCTGGGGCCTATACTGCAAGTCCAGGGACATCGGTGGACCCCTGGGTAGCTTGCTGGGGTTATAGGATTCTAGGTGGAGGGCCAGGGGGCACCCTGGGGCCTATACTGCAAGTCCAGGAAGAGAGGTGGACCCCTGTGTAGCTTGCTGGGGTCAGGGGCCCCTAGGTGGAGGGCCAGGTGGCAGCCTGTGGGCTATACTGCAAGTCCAGGAAGAGAGGTTGACCCCTGGGTAGCTTGCTGGGGCCAGAGGCCCATAGGTGGAGGGCCAAGGGGCACCCTGGGGCCTATACTGCAAGTCCAGGGACAACAGTGGACCCCTGGGTAGCTTGCTGGGGTCAGAGGCCCCTAGGTGGAGGGCCAGGGGTTCCCCTGGGGCCTATACTGCAAGTCCAGGGAGTAAGGTTGACTTCTGGGTAGCTTGATGGGGTCATAGGCTCCTAGGTGGAGGGCCAGGGGGCACCCTGGGGCCTACACTGCAAGTCCAGGGAGAGATGTGGACCCCTGGGTAGCTTGCTGGGGTCAGGGGCCCCTAGGTTGAGGTCCAGGGGGCACCCTGGGGCCTATACTGCAAGTCCAGGGACATCGGTGGACCCCTGGGTAGCTTGCTGGGGTCAGGGGCCCTTAGGTGGAGGGCCAGGGGGCACCCTTGTGCCTATACTGCAAGTCCAGGGAGTGAGGTGGACTCCCGGGTAGCTTGCTGGGGTCAGAGGCCCCTAGGTGGAGGGCCAGGGGGCACCCTGGGGCCTATACTGCAAGTCCAGGAAGAGAGGTGGACCCCTGTGTAGCTTGCTGGGGTCAGGGGCCCCTAGGTGGAGGGCCAGGTGGCAGCCTGTGGGCTATACTGCAAGTCCAGGAAGAGAGGTTGACCCCTGGGTAGCTTGCTGGGGCCAGAGGCCCATAGGTGGAGGGCCAAGGGGCACCCTGGGGCCTATACTGCAAGTCCAGGGACATCTGTGGACCACTGGGTAGCTTGCTGGGGTCAGGGGCCCTTAGGTGGAGGGCCAGGGGGCACCCTGGGGCCTATACTGCAAGTCCAGGAAGAGAGGTAGACCCCTGGGTAGCTTGCTGGGGTCAGGCGCCCCTAGGTGAAGGGCCAGGGAGCACCCTGAGTTCTATACTGCAAGCCCAGGGAGGGAGGTGGACCCCTGGGTAGCTTGCTGGGGTCAGGGTCCCCTAGGTGGAGGGCCAGGGGGCACACTGGGGCCTATACTGCAAGTCCAGGAAGAGAGGTGGACCCCTGGGTAGCTTGCTGGGGTCAGAGGCCCCTTGGTGAAGGGCCAGGAGGCACCCTGGGGCCTATACTGCAAGTCCAGGGAGATTGGTGGACCCCTGGGTAGCTTGCTGGGGTCAGAGGCCCCTAGGTGGAGGGCCAGGGGTTCCCCTGGGGCCTATATTGCAAGTCCAGGGACATCGGTGGACCCCTGGGTAGCTTGCTGGGGCCAGAGGCCCCTAGGTGGAGGGCCAGGGGGCACCCTGGGGCCTATACTGCAAGTCCAGGGACATCGGTGGACCCCTGAGTAGCTTGCTGGGGCCAGAGGCCCATAGGTGGAGGGCCAGGGAGCACCCTGGGGCCTATACTGCAAGTCCATGGACATCGGTGGACCCCTGGGTAGCTTGCTGGGGTCATAGGCTTCTAGGTGGAGGGCCAGGGGGCACCCTGGGGCCTATACTGCAAGTCCAGGAAGAGAGGTGGACCCCTGGGTAGCTTGCTGGGGTCAGGGGCCCCTAGGTGAAAGGCCAGGGGGCACCCTGAGGCCTATACTGCAAGTCCAGGAAGAGAGGTGGACCCCTGGGTAGCTTGCTGGGGTTAGGGGCCCCTAGGTGGAGGTCCAGGGGGCACCCTGGGGCCTATACTGCATGTCGAGGGACATCGGTGGACCCCTGGGTAGCATGCTGGGGTCAGGGGCCCTTAGGTGGAGGGCCAGGGGGCACACTGAGGCCTATACTGCAAGTCCAGGGAGATCAGTGGACCCCTGGGTAGCTTGCTGTGGTCAAAGACCCCTATGTGGAGGGCCAGAAGGTCCCCTGGGGCCTATACTGCAAGTCCAGGGAGTGAGGTGCACTCCTGGGTAGCTTGCTGGGGTCAGAGACCCCTAGGTGGAGGGCCAGGGGGCACCCTGGGGCCTATACTGCAAGTCTAGGGACATCGGTGGACCCCTGGGTAGCTTGCTGGGGTCAGAGGCCCCTAGGTGGAGGGCCAGGGGGCACCTTGGGGCCTATACTACAAGTCCAGGGACATTGGTGGACCACTGTGCAGCTTGCTGGTGTCAGGGGCCCTTAGGTGGAGGGCCAGGGGGCACCCTGGGGCCTATACTGCAAGTCCAGGAAGAGAGGTAGACCCCTGGGTAGCTTGCTGGGGTCAGGCGCCCCTAGGTGAAGGGCCAAGGAGCACCCAGAGGCCTATACTGCAAGCCCAGGGAGGGAGGTGGACCCCTGGGTAGCTTGCTGGGGTCAGGGTTCCCTAGGTGGAGGGCCTGGGGGCACACTGGGGCCTATACTGCAAGTCCAGGAAGAGAGGTGGACCCCTGGGTAGCTTGCAGGGGTCAGAGGCCCCTAGGTGGAGGGCCAGGGGTTCCCCTGGGGCCTACATTGCACGTCCAGGAAGAGAGGTGGACCCCTGGGTAGCTTGCTGGGGTCAGGCGCCCCTAGGTGAAGGGCCAGGGAGCACCCTGAGGCCTATACTGCAAGCCCAGGGAGGGAGGTGGACCCCTGGGTAGCTTGCTGGGGTCAGGGTCCCCTAGGTTGAGGTCCAGGGGGCACCCTGGGGTCTATACTGCAAGTCCAGGGACATCGGTGGACCCCTGGGTAGCTTGCTGGGGTCAGGGGCCCTTAGGTGGAGGGCCAGGGGGCACCCTTGGGCCTATACTGCAAATCCAGGGAGTGAGGTGGACTCCCGGGTAGCTTGCTGGGGTCAGAGGCCCCTAGGTGGAGGGCCAGTTGGCAGCCTGTGGGCTATACTGCAAGTCCAGGAAGAGAGGTAGACCCCTGGGTAGCTTGCTGGGGTCAGGCGCCCCTAGGTGAAGGGCCAGGGAGCACCCTGAGGCCTATACTGCAAGCCCAGGGAGGGAGGTGGACCCCTGGGTAGCTTGCTGGGGTCAGGGTCCCCTAGGTGGAGGGCCAGGGGGCACACTGGGGCCTATACTGCAAGTCCAGGAAGAGAGGTGGACCCCTGGGTAGCATGCTGGGGTCAGAGGCCCCTTGGTGAAGGGCCAGGGGGCACCCTGGGGCCTATACTGCAAGTCCAGGGAGATTGGTGGACCCCTGGGTAGCTTGCTGGGGTCAGAGGCCCCTAGGTGGAGGGCCAGGGGTTCCCCTGGGGCCTATATTGCAAGTCCAGGGACATCGGTGGACCCCTGGGTAGCTTGCTGGGGCCAGAGGCCCCTAGGTGGAGGGCCAGGGGGCACCCTGGGGCCTATACTGCAAGTCCAGGGACATCGGTGGACCCCTGAGTAGCTTGCTGGGGCCAGAGGCCCATAGGTGGAGGGCCAGGGGGCACCCTGGGGCCTATACTGCAAGTCCAGGGACATCGGTGGACCCCTGGGTAGCTTGCTGGGGTCATAGGCTTCTAGGTGGAGGGCCAGGGGGCACCCTGGGGCCTATACTGCAAGTCCAGGAAGAGTGGTGGACCCCTGGGTAGCTTGCTGGGGTCAGGGGCCCCTAGGTGAAAGGCCAGGGGGAACCCTGAGGCCTATACTGCAAGTCCAGGAAGAGAGGTGGACCCCTGGGTAGCTTGCTGGGGTCAGGGGCCCCTAGGTGGAGGTCCAGGGGGCACCCTGGGGCCTATACTGCATGTCCAGGGACATCGGTGGACCCCTGGGTAGCATGCTGGGGTCAGGGGCCCTTGGGTGGACGGCCAGGGGGCACCCTGAGGCCTATACTGCAAGTCCAGGGAGATCAGTGGACCCCTGGGTAGCTTGCTGGGGTCAGGGTCCCCTAGGTGGAGGGCCAGGGGGCACACTGGGGCCTATACTGCAAGTCCAGGAAGAGAGGTGGACCCCTGGGTAGCTTGCTGGGGTCAGAGGCCCCTTGGTGAAGGGCCAGGGGGCACCCTGGGGCCTATACTGCAAGTCCAGGGAGATTGGTGGACCCCTGGGTAGCTTGCTGGGGTCAGAGGCCCCTAGGTGGAGGGCCAGGGGTTCCCCTGGGGCCTATATTGCAAGTCCAGGGACATCGGTGGACCCCTGGGTAGCTTGCTGGGGCCAGAGGCCCCTAGGTGGAGGGCCAGGGGGCACCCTGGGGCCTATACTGCAAGTCCAGGGACATCCGTGGACCACTGGGTAGCTTGCTGGGGCCAGAGGCCCATAGGTGGAGGGCCAGGGGGCACCATGGGGCCTATACTGCAAGTCCAGGGACATCGGTGGACCCCTGGGTAGCTTGCTGGTGTCATAGGCTTCTAGGTGGAGGGCCAGGGGGCACCCTGGGGCCTATACTGCAAGTCCAGGAAGAGAGGTGGACCCCTGGGTAGCTTGCTGGGGTCAGGGGCCCCTAGGTGGAGGTCCAGGGGGCACCCTGGGGCCTATACTGCATGTCCAGGGACATCGGTGGACCCCTGGGTAGCATGCTGGGGTCAGGGGCCCTTAGGTGGAGGGCCAGGGGGCACCCTGAGGCCTATACTGCAAGTCCAGGGAGATCAGTGGACCCCTGGGTAGCTTGCTGTGGTCAAAGACCCCTATGTGGAGGGCCAGAAGGTCCCCTGGGGCCTATACTGCAAGTCCAGGGAGTGAGGTGCACTCCTGGGTAGCTTGCTGGGGTCAGAGACCCCTAGGTGGAGGGCCAGGGGCACCCTGGGGCCTATACTGCAAGTCCAGGGACATCGGTGGACCCCTGGGTAGCTTGCTGGGGTCAGAGGCCCCTAGGTGGAGGGCCAGGGGGCACCCTGGGGCCTATACTACAAGTCCAGGGACATCGGTGGACCACTGTGCAGCTTGCTGGTGTCAGGGGCCCTTAGGTGGAGGGCCAGGGGGCACCCTGGGGCCTATACTGCAAGTCCAAGAAGAGAGGTAGACCCCTGGGTAGCTTGCTGGGGTCAGGCGCCCCTAGGTGAAGGACCAGGGAGCACCCAGAGGCCTATACTGCAAGTCCAGGGAGGGAGGTGGATTCCTGGGTAGCTTGCTGGGGTCAGGGTTCCCTAGGTGGAGGGCCTGGGGGCACAGTGGGGCCTATACTGCAAGTCCAGGAAGAGAGGTGGACCCCTGGGTAGCTTGCAGGGGTCAGAGGCCCCTAGGTGGAGGACCAGGGGTTCCCCTGGGGCCTACATTGCACGTCCAGGAAGAGAGGTGGACCCCTGGGTAGCTTGCTGGGGTCAGGCGCCCCTAGGTGAAGGGCCAGGGAGCACCCTGAGGCCTATACTGCAAGCCCAGGGAGGGACGTGGACCCCTGGGAAGCTTGCTGGGGTCAGGGTCCCCTAGGTGGATGGCCAGGGGGCACCCTGTGGGCTATACTGCAAGTCTAGGAAGAGAGGTGGACCCCTGGGTAGCTTGCTGGGGTCAGAGGCCCCTAGGTGGAGGGCCAAGGGGCACCCTGGGGCCTATACTGCAAGTCCAGGGACAACGGTGGACCCCTGGGTAGCTTGCTGGGGTCAGAGGCCCCTAGGTGGAGGGCCAGGGGTTCCCCTGGGGCCTATACTGCAAGTCCAGGGAGTAAGGTTGACTTCGGGGTAGCTTGCTGGGGTCATAGGCTCCTAGGTGGAGGGCCAGGGGGCACCCTGGGGCCTACACTGCAAGTCCAGGGAGAGATGTGGACCCCTGGGTAGCTTGCTGGGGTCAGGGGCCCCTAGGTTGAGGTCCAGGGGGCACCCTGGGGCCTATACTGCAAGTCCAGGGACATCGGTGGACCCCTGGGTAGCTTGCTGGGGTCAGGGGCCCTTAGGTGGAGGGCCAGGGGGCACCCTTGGGCTTATACTGCAAGTCCAGGGAGTGAGGTGGACTCCCAGGTAGCTTGCTGGGGTCAGAGGCCCCTAGGTGGAGGGCCAGAGGGCACCCTGGGGCCTATACTGCAAGTCCAGGGACATCGGTGGACCCCTGGGTAGCTTGCTGGGGTCAGAGGCTCCTAGGTGGAGGGCCAGGGGGCACCCTGGGGCCTATACTGCAAGTCCAGGAACATCGGTGGACCACTGGGTAGCTTGCTAGGGTCAGGGGCCCTTAGGTGGAGGGCCAGGGGGGACCCTGGGGCCTATACTGCAAGTCCAGGAAGAGAGGTGGACCCCTGGGTAGCTTGCTGGGGTCAGAGGCCCCTAGGTGAAGGGCCAGGGGGCACCCTGGGGCCTATACTGCAAGTCCAAGGACATCGGTGGACCACTGGGTAGCTTGCGGGGGTCAGAGGCCCCTAAGTGGAGGGCCAGGGGGCACCCTGGGGCCTATACTGGAAGCCAACGGAGGGAGGTGGACCCCTTGGTAGCTTGCTGGGGTCAGGGTCCCCTAGGTGGAGGGCAAGGGGTCAACCTGTGGGCTATACTGCAAGTCCAGGAAGAGAGGTGGACCCCTGGGTAGCTTGCTGGGGTCATAGGCTCCTAGGTGGAGGGCCAGGGGGCACCCTGGGGCCTACACTGCAAGTCCAGGAAGAGAGGTGGACCCCTGGGTAGTTTGCTGGGGTCATAGGCTCCTAGGTGGAGGGCCAGGGGGCACCCTGGGGCCTATACTGCAAGTCCAGGAAGAGAGGTTGACCCCTGGGTAGCTTGCTGGGGCCAGAGGCCCATAGGTGGAGGGCCAGGGGGCACCCTTGGGCCTATACTGCAAGTCCAGGGACATCGGTGGACCACTGGGTAGTTTGCTGGGGTCAGGGGCCCTTAGGTGGAGGGCCAGGGGGCACCCTGGGGCCTATACTGCAAGTCCAGGAAGAGAGGTAGACCCCTGGGTAGCTTGCTGGGGTCAGGCGCCCCTAGGTGAAGGGCCAGGCAGCACCCTGAGGCCTATACTGCAAGCCCAGGGAGGGAGGTGGACCCCTGGGTAGCTTGCTGGGGTCAGGGTCCAATAGGTGGAGGGCCAGGGGGCACACTGGGGCCTATACTGCAAGTCCAGGAAGAGAGGTGGACCCCTGGGTAGCTTGCTGGGGTCAGAGGCCCCTAGGTGGAGGTCCAGGGGTTCCCTTGGGGCCTATATTGCAAGTCCAGGAAGAGAGGTGGACCCCTGGATAGCTTGCTGGGGTAAGGCGCCCCTAGGTGAAGGGCCAGGGAGCACCCTGAGGCCTTTACTGAAAGCCCAGGGAGGGAGGTGGACCCCTGGGTAGCTTGCTGGGGTCAGGGGCCTCTAGGTTGAGGTCCAGGGGGCATCCTGGGGCCTGTACTGCAAGTAAAGGGACATCGGTGGACCCCTGGGTAGCTTGCTGGGGTCAGAGGCCCCTAGGTGGAGGGCCAGGGGGCACCCTGGGGCCTATACTGCAAGTCCAGGAACATTGGTGGACCACTGGGTAGCTTGCTGGGGTCAGAGGCCCCTAGGTGGAGGGCCAGGGGGCACCCTGGGGCCTATACTGCAAGTCCAGAACCATCGGTGGACCACTGGGTAGCTTGTTGGGGTCAGGGGCCCTTAGGTGGAGGGCCAGGGGGCACCCTGGGGCCTATACTGCAAGTCCAGGAAGAGAGGTTGACCGCTGGGTAGCTTGCTGAAATCTGGAGCCCCTAGGTGGAGGGCCAGGGGGCACACTGGGGCCTATACTGCAAGTCCAGGAAGAGAGGTGGACCCCTGGGTAGCTTGCTGGGGTCAGAGGCCCCTAGGTGAAGGGCCAGGGGGCACCCTGGGGCCTATACTGCAAGTCCAAGGACATCGGTGGACCCCTGGGTAGCTTGCGGGGGTCAGAGGCCCCTAAGTGGAGTGCCAGGGGGCACCCTGGGGCCTATACTGGAAGCCCAGGGAGGGAGGTGGACCCCTGGGTAGCTTGCTGGGGTCAGGGTCCCCTAGGTGTAGGGCCAGGGGTCACCCTGTAGGCTATACTGCAAGTCCAGGAAGAGAGGTGAAACACTGGGTAGCTTGGTGGGGTCAGGGGTCCCTAGGTGGAGGGCCAGGTGGGTCCCCTGGGGCCTATACTGCAAGTCCAGGGAGTGAGGTGGACTTCTGGGTAGCTTGCTAGGGTCATAGGCTCCTAGGTGGAGGGCCAGGGGGCACCCAGGGGCCTACACTGCAAGTCCAGGGAGAGATGTGGACCCCTGGGTAGCTTGCTGGGGTAAGGGTCCCCTAGGTGGAGGGCCAGGGGTTCCCCTGGGGCCTATACTGCAAGTCCAGGGACATCGGTGGACCCCTGGGTAGCTTGCTGGGGTCAGGGGCCCTTAGCTGGAGGGCCAGGGGGCACCCTTGGGCCTATACTGCAAGTCCAGGGAGTGAGGTGGACTCCTGGGTAGCTTGCTGGGGTCAGAGGCCCCTAGGTGGAGGGCCAGGGGGCACCCTGGGGCCTATACTGCAAGTCCAGGACCATCGGTGGACCACTGGGTAGCTTGCTGGGGTCAGGGGCCCTTAGGTGGAGGGCCAGGGGGCACCCTGGGGCCTATACTGCAAGTCCAGGAAGAGAGGTTGACCGCTGGGCAGCTTGCTGAAATCTGGAGCCCCTAGGTGGAGGGCCAGGGGGCACACTGGGGCCTATACTGCAAGTCCAGGAAGAGAGGTGGACCCCTGGGTAGCTTGCTGGGGTCAGAGGCCCCTAGGTGAAGGGCCAGGGGGCACCCTGGGGCCTATACTGCAAGTCCAAGGACATCGGTGGACCACTGGGTAGCTTGCGGGGGTCAGAGGCCCTTAAGTGGAGTGCCAGGGGGCACCCAGGGGCCTATACTGGAAGCCCAGGGAGGGAGGTGGACCCCTGGGTAGCTTGCTGGGGTCAGGGTCCCCTAGGTGTAGGGCCAGGGGTCACCCTGTAGGCTATACTGCAAGTCCAGGAAGAGAGGTGAAACACTGGGTAGCTTGGTGGGGTCAGGGGTCCCTAGGTGGAGGGCCAGGGGGTCCCCTGGGGCCTATACTGCAAGTCCAGGGAGTGAGGTGGACTTCTGGGTAGCTTGCTGGGGTCATAGGCTCCTAGGTGGAGGGCCAGGGGGCACCCAGGGGCCTACACTGCAAGTCCAGGGAGAGATGTGGACCCCTGGGTAGCTTGCTGGGGTCAGGGGCCCCTAGGTGGAGGGCCAGGGGGCACCCTGGGGCCTATACTGCAAGTCCAGGAACATTGGTGGACCACTGGGTAGCTTGCTGGGGTCAGAGGCCCCTAGGTGGAGGGCCAGGGGGCACCCTGGGGCCTATACTGCAAGTCCAGGACCATCGGTGGACCACTGGGTAGCTTGCTGGGGTCAGGGGCCCTTAGGTGGAGGGCCAGGGGGCACCCTGGGGCCTATACTGCAAGTCCAGGAAGAGAGGTTGACCGCTGGGTAGCTTGCTGAAATCTGGAGCCCCTAGGTGGAGGGCCAGGGGGCACACTGGGGCCTATACTGCAAGTCCAGGAAGAGAGGTGGACCCCTGGGTAGCTTGCTGGGGTCAGAGGCCCCTAGGTGAAGGGCCAGGGGGCACCCTGGGGCCTATACTGCAAGTCCAAGGACATCGGTGGACCGCTGGGTAGCTTGCGGGGGTCAGAGGCCCCTAAGTGGAGTGCCAGGGGGCACCCTGGGGCCTATACTGGAAGCCCAGGGAGGGAGGTGGACCCCTGGGTAGCTTGCTGGGGTCAGGGTCCCCTAGGTGTAGGGCCAGGGGTCACCCTGTAGGCTATACTGCAAGTCCAGGAAGAGAGGTGAAACACTGGGTAGCTTGGTGGGGTCAGGGGTCCCTAGGTGGAGGGCCAGAGGGTCCCCTGGGGCCTATACTGCAAGTCCAGGGAGTGAGGTGGACTTCTGGGTAGCTTGCTGGGGTCATAGGCTCCTAGGTGGAGGGCCAGGGGGCACCCAGGGGCCTACACTGCAAGTCCAGGGAGAGATGTGGACCCCTGGGTAGCTTGCTGGGGTCAGGGGTCCCTAGGTGGAGGGCCAGGGGGCACCCTGGGGCCTATACTGCAAGTCCAGGGACATCGGTGGACCCCTGGGTAGCTTGCTGGGGTCAGAGGCCCCTAGGTGGAGGGCCAGGGGGCATCCTGGGGCCTATACTGCAAGACCAGGGACATCGGTGGACCAATGTGTAGCTTGCTGGGGTCAGGGGCCCTTAGGTGGAGGGCCAGGGGGCACCCTGGGGCCTATAGTGCAAGTCCAGGAAGAGAGGTGGACCCCTGGGTAGCTTGCTGGGGTCAGGGGCCCCTAGGTGGAGTACCATGTGGCAGCCTGTGGGCTATACTGCAAGTCCAGGAAGAGAGGTGAACCCTTGGGTAGCTTGGTGGGGTCAGGGGCCCCTAGGTGGATGGCGAGGGGGCACCCTGGGGCCTATTTTGCAAGTCCAGGAAGAGAGGTGGACCCCTGGGTAGCTTGCTGGGGTCAGGCATCCCTAGGTGAAAGGCCAGGGGGCACCCTGAGGCCTACACTGCAAGCCCAGGGAGGGAGGTGGACCCCTGGGTAGCTCTCTGGGGTCAGAGTCCCCTAGGTGGAGGGCCTGGGGGCACCCTGTGGGCTATACTGCAAGTCCAGGAAGAGAGGTGGACCCCTGGGTAGCTTGCTGGGGTCATAGGCTCCTAGGTGGAGGGCCAGGGGGCACCCTGGGGCCTACACTGCAAGTTCAGGGAGAGAGGTGGACCCCTGGGTAGCTTGCTGAGGTCAGAGGCCCCTAGGTGGAGGGCCAAGGGTCACCCTGGGGCCTATACTGCAAGTCCAGGGACATCGGTGGACCCCTGGGTAGCTTGCTGGGGTCAGAGGCCCCTAGGTGGAGGGCCAGGGGTTCCCCTGGGGCCTATACTGCATGTCCAGGGAGTGAGGTGGACTTCTGGGTAGCTTGCTGGGGTCATAGGCTCCTAGGTGGAGGGCCAGGGGGCACCCTGGGGCCTATACTGCAAGTCCAGGGAGAGATGTGGACCCCTGGGTAGCTTGCTGGGGTCAGGGGCCCCTAGGTGGAGGACCAGGGGGCACCCTGGGGCCTATACTGCAAGTCCAGGGACATCGGTGGACCCCTGGGTAGCTTGCTGGGGTCAGGGGCCCTTAGGTGGAGGGCCAGGGGGCACCCTGAGGCCTATACTGCAAGTCCAGGGAGATCAGTGGACCCCTGGGTAGCTTGCTGAGGTCAGAGACCCCTATGTGGAGGGCCAGAAGGTCCCCTGGGGCCCATACTGCAAGTTCAGGGAGTGAGGTGGACTCCTGGGTAGCTTGCTGGGGTCAGAGGCCCCTAGGTGGAGGGCCAAGGGTTCCCCTGGGGCCTATACTGCAAGTCCAGGGACATCGGTGGACCCCTGCGTAGCTTGCTGGGGTCAGAGGCCCCTAGGTGGAGGGCCAGGGGGCACCCTGGGGCCTATACAGCAAGTCCAGGGACATCGGTGGACCACTGTGTAGCTTGCTGGGGTCAGGGGCCCTTAGGTGGAGGGCCAGGGGGCACCCTGGGGCCTATACTGCAAGTCCAAGGAGTGAGGTGGACTCCTGGGTAGCTTGCTGGGGTCAGAGGCCCCTAGGTGGAGGGCCAGGGGTTCCCCTGGGGCCTATATTGCAAGTCCAGGAAGAGAGGTGGACCTCTGGGTAGCTTGCTGGGGTCAGGCGACCCTAGGTGAAGGGCCAGGGGGCATCCTGAGGCCTATACTGCAAGCCCAGGGAGGGAGGTGGACCTCTGGGTAGCTTGCTGGGGTCAGGGTCCCCTAGGTGGATGTCCAGCGGGCACCCTGTGGGCTATACTGCAAGCCCAGGAATAGAGGTGGACCCCTGGGTAGCTTGCCGGGGTCAGGCGCCCCTGGGTGAAGGGCCAGGGAGCACCCTGAGGCCTATACTGCAAGCCCAGGTAGGGAGGTGGACCCCTGGGTAGCTTGCTGGGGTCAGGGGCCTGTAGGTTGAGGTCCAGGGGGCATCCTGGGGCATTTACTGCAAGTAAAGGGACATCGGTGGACCCCTGGGTAGCTTGCTGGGGTCAGAGGCCCCTAGGTGGAGGGCCAGGGGATCCCCCGGAGCCTATACTGCAAGTCCAGGTAGTGAGGTGGACTTCTGGGTAGCTTGCTGGGGTCATAGGCTTCTAGGTGGAGGGCCAGGGGGCACCCTGGGGCCTATACTGCAAGTCCAGGGAGAGATGTGGACCCCTGGGTAGCTTGCTGGGGTCAGGGGCCCCTAGGTTGAGGTCCAGGGGGCATCCTGGGGACTATACTGCAAGTCCAGGAAGAGAGGTGGACCCCTGGGTAGCTTGCTGGGGTCAGGGGCCCCTAGTTGGAGGTCCAGGGGGCACCCTGGGGCCTATACTGCAAGTCCAGGGACATCGGTGGACCCCTGGGTAGCTTGCTGGGGTCAGGGGCCCTTAGGTGGAGGGCCAGGGGGCACCCTGAGGCCTATACTGCAAGTACAGGGAGATCAGTGGACCCCTGGGTAGCTTGCTGAGGTCAGAGACCCCTATGTGGAGGGCCAGAAGGTCCCCTGGGGCCTATACTGCAAGTCCAGGGAGTGAGGTGCACTCCTGGGTAGCTTGCTGGGGTCAGAGGCCCCTAGGTGGAGGGCCAGGGGGCTCCCTGGGGCCTATACTGCAAGTCCAGGGACATCGGTGGACCCCTGGGTAGCTTGCTGGGGTCAGAGGCCCCTAGGTGGAGGGCCAGAGGGCACCCTGGGGCCTATACTACAAGTCCAGGGACATCGGTGGACCACTGTGTAGCTTGCTGGGGTCAGGGGCCCTTAGGTGGAGGGCCAGGGGGCACCCTGGGGCCTATACTGCAAGTCCATTAAAAGAGGTAGACCCATGGGTAGCTTGCTGGGGTCAGGCGCCCCTAGGTGAAGGGCCAGGGAGCACCCAGAGGCCTATACTGTAAGCCCAGGGAGGGAGGTGGACCCCTGGGTAGCTTGCTGGGGTCAGGGTCCCCTAGGTGGAGGGCCTGGGGGCACACTGGGGCCTATACTGCAAGTCCAGGAAGAGAGTTGGACCCCTGGGTAGCTTGCAGGGGTCAGAGGCCCCTAGGTGGAGGGCCAGGGGTTCCCCTGGGGCCTATATTGCAAGTCCAGGAAGAGAGGTGGACCCCTGGGTAGCTTGCTGGGGTAAGGGTCCCCTAGGTGGAGGGCCAGGGGGCACCCTGGGGCCTATACTGCAAGTCCAGGGAGAGATGTGGACCCCTGGGTAGCTTGCTGGGGTCAGGGGCACCTAGGTTGAGGTCCAAGGGGCATCCTGGGGACTATACTGCAAGTCCAGGAAGAAAGGTTGACCCCTGGGTAGCTTGCTGGGGTCAGGGTCCCCTAGGTGGAGGGCCAGGGGGCACCCTGGGGCCTATACTGCAAGTCCAGGGACATCGGTGGACCCCTGCATAGCTTGCTGGGGTCATAGGCTCCTAGGTGGAGGGCCAGGGGGCACCCTGGGGCCTACACTGCAAGTCCAGGGAGAGATGTGGACCCCTGGGTAGCTTGCTGGGGTCAGGGGCCCCTAGGTTGAGGTCCAGGGGGCACCCTGGGGCCTATACTGCAAGTCCAGGGACATCGGTGGACCCCTGGGTAGCTTGCTGGGGTCAGGGGCCCTTAGGTGGAGGGCCAGGGGGCACCCTTGGGCCTATACTGCAAGTCCAGGGAGTGAGGTGGACTCCTGGGTAGCTTGCTGGGGTCAGAGGCCCCTAGGTGGAGGGCCAGGGGGCACCCTGGGGCCTATACTGCAAGTCCAGGGACATCGGTGGACCCCTGGGAAGCTTGCTGGGGTCAGGGGCCCTTAGGTGGAGGGCCAGGGGGCACCCTGGGGCCTATACTGCAAGTCCAGGAACATCGGTGGACCACTGGGTAGCTTGCTGGGGTCAGGGGCCCTTAGGTGGAGGGCCAGGGGGCACCCTGGGGCCTATACTGCAAGTCCAGGAAGAGAGGTTGACCGCTGGGTAGCTTGCTGAAATCTGGAGCCCCTAGGTGGAGGGCCAGGGGGCACACTGGGGCCTATACTGCAAGTCCAGGAAGAGAGGTGGACCCCTGGGTAGCTTGCTGGGGTCAGGCGCCCCTGGGTGAAGGGCCAGGGAGCACCCTGAGGCCTATACTGCAAGCCCAGGGAGGGAGGTGGACCCCTGGGTAGCTTGCTGTGGTCAGGGGCCTCTAGGTTGAGGTCCAGGGGGCATCCTGGGGCCTGTACTGCAAGTCCAGGGACATCGGTGGACCCCTGGGTAGCTTGCTGGGGTCAGAGGCCCCTAGGTGGAGGGCCAGGGGATCCCCTGGAGCCTATACTGCAAGTCCAGGGAGTGAGGTGGACTTCTGGGTAGCTTGCTGGGGTCATTGGCTTCTAGGTGGAGGGCCAGGGGGCACCCTGGGGCCTATACTGCAAGTCCAGAGAGAGATGTGGACCACTGGGTAGCTTGCTGGGGTCAGGGGTCCCTAGGTTGAGGTCCAGGGGGCATCCTGGGGACTATACTGCAAGTCCAGAAAGAGAGGTGGATCCCTGGGTAGCTTGCTGGGGTCAGGGGCCCCTAGGTGGAGGTCCAGGGGGCACCCTGGGGCCTATACTGCAAGTCCAGGGACATCGGTGGACCCCTGGGTAGCTTGCTGGGGTCAGGGGCCCTTAGGTGGAGGGCCAGGGGGCACCGTGAGGCCTATACTGCAAGTCCAGGGAGATCAGTTGACCCCTGGGTAGCTTGCTGAGGTCAGAGACCCCTATGTGGAGGGCCAGAATGTCCCCTGGGGCCTATACTGCAAGTCCAGGGAGTGAGGTGCACTCCTGGGTAGCTTGCTGGGGTCAGAAGCCCCTAGGTGGAGGGCCAGGGGGCTCCCTGGGGCCTATACTGCAAGTCCAGGGACATCGGTGGACCCCTGGGTAGCTTGCTGGGGTCAGAGGCCCCTAGGTGGAGGGCCAGGGGGCACCCTGGGGCCTATACTACAAGTCCAGAGACATCGGTGGACCACTGTGTAGCTTGCTGGGGTCAGGGGCCCTTAGGTGGAGGGCCAGGGGGCACCCTGGGGCCTATACTGCAAGTCCAGGAAGAGAGGTAGACCCATGGGTAGCTTGCTGGGGTCCGGCGCCCCTAGGTGAAGGGCCAGGGAGCACCCAGAGGCCTATACTGCAAGCCCAGGGAAGGAGGTGGACCCCTGGGTAGCTTGCTGGGGTCAGGGTCCCCTAGGTGAAGGGCCTGGGGTCACACTGGGGCCTATATTGCAAGTCCAGGAAGAGAGGTGGACCCCTGGGTAGCTTGCAGGGGTCAGAGGCCCCTAGGTGGAGGGCCAGGGGTTCCCCTGGGGCCTATATTGCAAGTCCAGGAAGAGAGGTGGACCCCTGGGTAGCTTGCTGGGGTAAGGGTCCCCTAGGTGGAGGGCCAGGGGGCACACTGGGGCCTATACTGCAAGTCCAGGGAGATCGGTGGACCCCTGGGTAGCTTGCTGGGGTCAGAGGCCCCTAGGTGGAGGGCCAGGGGTTCCCCTGGGGCCTATATTGCAAGTCCAGGAAGAGAGGTGGACCCCTGGGTAGCTTGCTAGGGTAAGGCGCCCCTAGGTGGAGGGCCAGGGAGCACCCTGAGGCCTATACTGCAAGCCCAGGGAGGGAGGTGGACCCCTGGGTAGCTTGCTGGGGTCAGTGTCCCCTAGGTGGATGGCCAGGGGGCACCCTATGGGCTATACTGCAAGTCCAGGAATAGAGGTGGACCCCTGGGTAGCTTGCCGGAGTCAGAGGCCCCTAGGTGGAGGGCCAAGGGGCACCCTGGGGCCTATACTGCAAGTCCAGGGACATCGGTGGACCCCTGGGTAGCTTGCTGGGGTCATAGGCTCCTAGGTGGAGGGCCTGGGGGCACCCTGGGGCCTACACTGCAAGTCCAGGGAGAGATGTGGACCCCTGGGTAGCTTGCTGGGGTCAGGGGCCCCTAGGTTGAGGTCCAGGGGGCACCCTGGGGCCTATACTGCATGTCCAGGGACATCGGTGGACCCCTGGGTAGCTTGCTGGGGTCAGGGGCCCTTAGCTGGAGGGCCAGGGGGCACCCTTGGGCCTATACTGCAAGTCCAAGGAGTGAGGTGGACTCCTGGGTAGCTTGCTGGGGTCAGAGGCCCATAGTTGGAGGGCCAGGGGGCACCCTGGGGCCTATACTGCAAGTCCAGGAACATCGGTGGACCACTGGGTAGCTTGCTGGGGTCAGAGGCCCCTAGGTGGAGGGCCAGGGGGCACCCTGGGGCCTATACTGCAAGTCCAGGACCATCGGTGGACCACTGGGTAGCTTGCTGGGGTCAGGGGCCCTTAGGTGGAGGGCCAGGGGGCACCCTGGGGCCTATACTGCAAGTCCAGGAAGAGAGGTTGACCGCTGGGTAGCTTGCTGAAATCTGGAGCCCCTAGGTGGAGGGCCAGGGGGCACACTGGGGCCTATACTGCAAGTCCAGGAAGAGAGGTGGACCCCTGGGTAGCTTGCTGGGGTCAGAGGCCCCTAGGTGAAGGGCCAGGGGGCACCCTGGGGCCTATACTGCAAGTCCAAGGACATCGGTGGACCGCTGGGTAGCTTGCGGGGGTCAGAGGCCCCTAAGTGGAGGGCCAGGGGGCACCCTGGGGCCTATACTGGAAGCCCAGGGAGGGAGGTGGACCCCTGGGTAGCTTGCTGGGGTCAGGGTCCCCTAGGTGGAGGGCCAGGGGTCACCCTGTGGGCTATACTGCAAGTCCAGGAAGAGAGGTGAAACACTGGGTAGCTTGGTGGGGTCAGGGGTCCCTAGGTGGATGGCCAGGGGGCACCCTGGGGCCTATACTGCAAGTCCAGGACCATCGGTGGACCACTGGGTAGCTTGCTGGGGTCAGGGGCCCTTAGGTGGAGGGCCAGGGGGCACCCTGGGGCCTATACTACAAGTCCAGGAAGAGAGGTTGACCGCTGGGTAGCTTGCTGAAATCTGGAGCCCCTAGGTGGAGGGCCAGGGGGCACACTGGGGCCTATACTGCAAGTCCAGGAAGAGAGGTGGACCCCTGGGTAGCTTGCTGGGGTCAGAGGCCCCTAGGTGAAGGGCCAGGGGGCACCCTGGGGCCTATACTGCAAGTCCAAGGACATCGGTGGACCGCTGGGTAGCTTGCGGGGGTCAGAGGCCCCTAAGTGGAGGGCCAGGGGGCACCCTGGGGCCTATACTGGAAGCCCAGGGAGGGAGGTGGACCCCTGGGTAGCTGGCTGGGGTCAGGGTCCCCTAGGTGGAGGGCCAGGGGTCACCCTGTGGGCTATACTGCAAGTCCAGGAAGAGAGGTGAAACACTGGGTAGCTTGGTGGGGTCAGGGGTCCCTAGGTGGATGGCCAGGGGGCACCCTGGGGCCTATTTTGCAAGTCCAGGAAGAGAGGTGGACCCCTGGGTAGCTTGCTGTGGTCATAGGCTCCTAGGTGGAGGGCCAGGGGCACCCTGGGGCCTACACTTCAAGTCCAGGGAGAGAGGTGGACCCCTGGGTAGCTTGCTGAGGTCAGAGGCCCCTAGGTGGAAGGCCAGTGGGCACCCTGGGGCCTATACTGCAAGTCCAGGGATGTAGGTGGACCCCTGGGTAGCTTGCTGGGGTCAGAGTTCCCTAGGTGGAGGGCCAGGGGTCACCCTGTGGGCTATACTGCAAGTCCAGGAAGAGAGGTGAAACACTGGGTAGCTTGGTGGGGTCAGGGGTCCCTAGGTGGATGGCCAGGGGGCACCCTGGGGCCTATACTGCAAGTCCAGGACCATCGGTGGACCACTGGGTAGCTTGCTGGGGTCAGGGGCCCTTAGGTGGAGGGCCAGGGGGCACCCTGGGGCCTATACTGCAAGTCCAGGAAGAGAGGTTGACCGCTGGGTAGCTTGCTGAAATCTGGAGCCCCTAGGTGGAGGGCCAAGGGGCACACTGGGGCCTATACTGCAAGTCCAGGAAGAGAGGTGGACCCCTGGGTAGCTTGCTGGGGTCAGAGGCCCCTAGGTGAAGGGCCAGGGGGCACCCTGGGGCCTATACTGCAAGTCCAAGGACATCGGTGGACCGCTGGGTAGCTTGCGGGGGTCAGAGGCCCCTAAGTGGAGGGCCAGGGGGCACCCTGGGGCCTATACTGGAAGCCCAGGGAGGGAGGTGGACCCCTGGGTAGCTTGCTGGGGTCAGGGTCCCCTAGGTGGAGGGCCAGGGGTCACCCTGTGGGCTATACTGCAAGTCCAGGAAGAGAGGTGAAACACTGGGTAGCTTGGTGGGGTCAGGGGTCCCTAGGTGGATGGCCAGGGGGCACCCTGGGGCCTATTTTGCAAGTCCAGGAAGAGAGGTGGACCCCTGGGTAGCTTGCTGGGGTCATAGGCTCCTAGGTGGAGGGCCAGGGGCACCCTGGGGCCTACACTTCAAGTCCAGGGAGAGAGGTGGACCCCTGGGTAGCTTGCTGAGGTCAGAGGCCCCTAGGTGGAAGGCCAGTGGGCACCCTGGGGCCTATACTGCAAGTTCAGGGATGTAGGTGGACCCCTGGGTAGCTTGCTGGGGTAAGGCGCCCCTAGGTGGAGGGCCAGGGAGCACCCTGAGGCCTATACTGCAAGCCCAGGGAGGGAGGTGGACCCATGGGTAGCTTGCTGGGGTCAGTGTCCCCTAGGTGGATGGCCAGGGGGCACCCTATGGGCTATACTGCAAGTCCAGGAAGAGAGGTGGACCCCTGGGTAGCTTGCCGGGGTCAGAGGCCCCTAGGTGGAGGGCCAAGGGGCACCCTGGGGCCTATACTGCAAGTCCAGGGACATCGGTGGACCCCTGGGTAGCTTGCTGGGGTCAGAGGCCCCTAGGTGGAGGGCCAGGGGTTCCCCTGGGGCCTATACTGCAAGTCCAGGGACATCGGTGGACCCCTGGGTAGCTTGCTGGGGTCAGAGGCCCCTAGGTGGAGGGCCAGGGGTTCCCCTGGGGCCTATATTGCAAGTCCAGGAAGAGAGGTGGACCCCTGGGTAGCTTGCTGGGGTAAGGCGCCTCTAGGTGGAGGGCCAGGGAGCACCCTGAGGCCTATACTGCAAGCCCAGGGAGGGAGGTGGACCCCTGGGTAGCTTGCTGGGGTCAGTGTCCCCTAGGTGGATGGCCAGGGGGCACCCTATGGGCTATACTGCAAGTCCAGGAAGAGAGGTGGACCCCTGGGTAGCTTGCCGGGGTCAGAGGCCCCTAGGTGGAGGGCCAAGGGGCACCCTGGGGCCTATACTGCAAGTCCAGGGACATCGGTGGACCCCTGGGTAGCTTGCTGGGGTCAGAGGCCCCTAGGTGGAGGGCCAGGGGTTCCCCTGGGGCCTATACTGCAAGTCCAGGGACATCGGTGGACCCCTGGGTAGCTTGCTGGGGTCATAGGCTCCTAGGTGGAGGGCCAGGGGGCACCCTGGGGCCTACAATGCAAGTCCAGGGAGAGATGTGGACCCCTGGGTAGCTTGCTGGGGTCATGGGCCCCTAGGTTGAGGTCCAGGGGGCACCCTGGGGCCTATACTGCAAGTCCAGGGACATCGGTGGACCCCTGGGTAGCTTGCTGGGGTCAGGGGCCCTTAGCTGGAGGGCCAGGGGGCACCCTTGGGCCTATACTGCAAGTCCAGGGAGTGAGGTGGACTCCTGGGTAGCTTGCTGGGGTCAGAGGCCCCTAGGTGGAGGGCCAGGGGGCACCCTGGGGCCTATACTGCAAGTCCAGGAACATCGGTGGACCACTAGGTAGCTTGCTGGGGTCAGAGGCCCCTAGGTGGAGGGCCAGGGGGCACCCTGGGGCCAATACTGCAAGTCCAGGACCATCGGTGGACCACTGGGTAGCTTGCTGGGGTCAGTGGCCCTTAGGTGGAGGGCCAGGGGGCACCCTGGGGCCTATACTGCAAGTCCAGGAAGAGAGGTTGACCGCTGGGTAGCTTGCTGAAATCTGGAGCCCCTAGGTGGAGGGCCAGGGGGCACACTGGGGCCTATACTGCAAGTCCAGGAAGAGAGGTGGACCCCTGGGTAGCTTGCTGGGGTCAGAGGCCCCTAAGTGGAGGGCCAGGGGGCACCCTGGGGCCTATACTGGAAGCCCAGGGAGGGAGGTTGACCCCTGGGTGGCTTGCTGGGGTCAGGGTCCCCTAGGTGGAGGGCCAGGGGTCACCCTGTGGGCTATACTGCAAGTCCAGGAAGAGAGGTGAAACACAGGGTAGCTTGGTGGGGTCAGGGGTCCCTAGGTGGATGGCCAGGGGGCACCCTGGGGCCTATTTTGCAAGTCCAGGAAGAGAGGTGGACCCCTGGGTAGCTTGCTGGGGTCAGGCGCCCCTAGGTGAAAGGCCAGGGGGCACCCTGAGGCCTATACTGCAAGCCCAGGGAGGGAGGTGGACCCCTGGGTAGCTTGCTGGGGTCAGGGTCCCCTAGGTGGAGGGCCAGGGGGCACCCTGTGGGCTATACTGCAAGTCCAGGAAGAGAGGTGGACCCCTGGGTAGCTTGCTGGGGTCATAGGCTCCTAGGTGGAGGGCCAGGGGCACCCTGGGGCCTACACTGCAAGTCCAGGGAGAGAGGTGGACCCCTGGGTAGCTTGCTGAGGTCAGAGGCCCCTAGGTGGAAGGCCAGTGGGCACCCTGGGGCCTATACTGCAAGTCCAGGGATGTAGGTGGACCCCTGGGTAGCTTGCTGGAGTCAGAGGCCCCTAGGTGGAGGGCCAAGGGGCACCCTGGGGCCTATACTTCAAGTCCAGGGACATCGGTGGACCCCTGGGTAGCTTGCTGGGGTCAGAGGCCCCTAGGTGGAGGGCCAGGGGATCCCATGAGGCCTATATTGCAATTCCAGGAAGAGAGGTGGACCCCTGGGTAGCTTGCTGGGGTCAGGCGCCCCTAGGTGAAGGGCCAGGGAGCACCCTGAGGCCTATACTGCAAGCCCAGGGAGGGAGGTGGACCCCTGGGTAGCTTGCTGGGGTCAGGGTCCCCTAGGTGGAGGGCCAGGGGGCACACTGGGGCCTACACTGCAAGTCCAGGGAGAGATGTGGACCCCTGGGTAGCTTGCTGGGGTCAGGGGCCCCTAGGTGGAGGACCAGGGGGCACCCTGGGGCCTATACTGCAAGTCCAGGGACATCGGTGGACCCCTGGGTAGCTTGCTGGGGTCAGGGGCCCTTAGGTGGAGGGCCAGGGGGCACCCTGAGGCCTATACTGCAAGTCCAGGGACATCGGTGGACCCCTGGGTAGCTTGCTGGGGCCAGAGGCCCATAGGTGGAGGGCCAGGGGGCACCCTGGGGCCTATACTGCAAGTTCAGGGACATCGGTGGACCCCTGGGTAGCTTGCTGGGGTCATAGGATACTAGGTGGAGGGCCAGGGGGCACCCTGGGGCCTATACTGCAAATCCAGGGACATCGGTGGACCACTGGGTAGCTTGCTGGGGTCAGGAGCCCTTAGGTGGAGGGCCAGGGGGCACCCTGGGGCCTATACTGCAAGTCCAGGAAGAGAGGTAGACCCCTGGGTAGCTGGCTGGGGTCAGGCGCCCCTAGGTGAAGGGCCAGGGAGCACCCTGAGGCCTATACTGCAAGCCCAGGGAGGGAGGTGGACCCCTGGGTAGCTTGCTGGGGTCAGGGTCCCCTAGGTGGAGGGCCAGGGGGCACACTGGGGCCTATTCTGCAAGTCCAGGAAGAGAGGTGGACCCCTGGGTAGCTTGCTGGGGTCAGAGGCCCCTTGGTGAAGGGCCAGGGGGCACCCTGGGGCCTGTACTGCAAGTCCAGGGAGATCGGTGGACCCCTGGGTAGCTTGCTGGGGTCAGAGGCCCCTAGGTGGAGGGCCAGGGGTTCCCCTGGGGCCTATATTGCAAGTCCAGGGACATCGGTGGACCCCTGGGTAGCTTGCTGGGGCAAGAGGCCCATAGGTGGAGGGCCAGGGGGCACCCTGGGGCCTATACTGCAAGTCCAGGGACATCGGTGGACCCCTGGGTAGCTTGCTGGGGCCAGAGGCCCATAGGTGGAGGGCCAGGGGGCACCCTGGGGCCTATACTGCAAGTCCAGGGACATCGGTGGACCCCTGGGTAGCTTGCTGGGGTCATAGGATTCTAGGTGGAGGGCCAGGGGGCACCCTGGGGCCTATACTGCAAGTCCAGGAAGAGAGGTGTACCCCTGGGTAGCTTGCTGGGGTCAGGGGCCCCTAGGTGGAGGGCCAAGTGGCAGCCTGTGGGCTATACTGCAAGTCCAGGAAGAGAGGTTGACCCCTGGGTAGCTTGCTGGGGCCAGAGGCCCATAGGTGGAGGGCCAGGGGGCACCCTGGGGCCTATACTGCAAATCCAGGGACATCGGTGGACCACTGGGTAGCTTGCTGGGGTCAGGGGCCCTTAGGTGGAGGGCCAGGGGGCACCCTAGGGCCTATACTGCAAGTCCAGGAAGAGAGGTAGACCCCTGGGTAGCTTGCTGGGGTCAGGCGCCCCTAGGTGAAGGGCCAGGGAGCACCCTGAGGCCTATACTGCAAGCCCAGGGAGGGAGGTGGACCCCTGGGTAGCTTGCTGGGGTCAGGGTCCCCTAGGTGGAGGGCCAGGGGGCACACTGGGGCCTATACTGCAAGTCCAGGGAGATCGGTGGACCCCTGGGTAGCTTGCTGGGGTCAGAGGCCCCTAGGTGGAGGGCCAGGGGGCACACTGGGGCCTACACTGCAAGTCCAGGAAGAGAGGTGGACCCCTGGGTAGCTTGCTGGGGTCAGAGGCCCCTAGGTGAAGGGCCAGGGGGCACCCTGGGGCCTATACTGCAAGTCCAAGGACATCGGTGGACCGCTGGGTAGCTTGCGGGGGTCAGAGGCCCCTAAGTGGAGGGCCAGGGGGCACCCTGGGGCCTATACTGGAAGCCCAGGGAGGGAGGTGGACCCCTGGGTAGCTTGCTGGGGTCAGGGTCCCCTAGGTGGAGGGCCAGGGGTCACCCTGTGGGCTATACTGCAAGTCCAGGAAGAGAGGTGAAACACTGGGTAGCTTGGTGGGGTCAGGGGTCCCTAGGTGGATGGCCAGGGGGCACCCTGGGGCCTATACTACAAGTCCAGGAAGAGAGGTTGACCGCTGGGTAGCTTGCTGAAATCTGGAGCCCCTAGGTGGAGGGCCAGGGGGCACACTGGGGCCTATACTGCAAGTCCAGGAAGAGAGGTGGACCCCTGGGTAGCTTGCTGGGGTCAGAGGCCCCTAGGTGAAGGGCCAGGGGGCACCCTGGGGCCTATACTGCAAGTCCAGGGACATCGGTGGACCACTGTGTAGCTTGCTGGGGTCAGGGGCCCTTAGGTAGAGGGCCAGGGGGCACCCTGGGGCCTATACTGCAAGTCCAGGAAAAGAGGTAGACCCATGGGTAGCTTGCTGGGGTCAGGCGCCCCTAGGTGAAGGGCCAGGGAGCACCCAGAGGCCTATACTGTAAGCCCAGGGAGGGAGGTGGACCCCTGGGTAGCTTGCTGGGGTCAGGGTCCCCTAGGTGGAGGGCCTGGGGGCACACTGGGGCCTATACTGCAAGTCCAGGAAGAGAGGTGGACCCCTGGGTAGCTTGCAGGGGTCAGAGGCCCCTAGGTGGAGGGTCAGGGGTTCCCCTGGGGCCTAAATTGCAAGTCCAGGGACATCGGTGGACCCCTGGGTAGCTTGCTGGGGTCAGGGGCCCTTAGTTGGAGGGCCAGGGGGAACCCTGAGGCCTAAACTGCAAGTCCAGGGAGATCAGTGGACCCCTGGGTAGCTTGCTGAGGTCAGAAAACCCTATGTGGAGGGCCAGAATGTCCCCTGGGGCCTATACTGCAAGTGCAGGGAGTGACGTGCACTCCTGGGTAGCTTGCTGGGATCAGAGGCCCCTAGGTGGAGTGCCAGGGGGCTCCCTGGGGCCTATACTGCAAGTCCAGGGACATCGGTGGACCCCTGGGTAGCTTGCTGGGGTCAGAGGCCCCTAGTTGGAGGGCCAGGGGGCACCCTGGGGCCTATACTACAAGTCCATGAACATCGGTGGATCACTGGGTAGCTTGCTGGGGTCAGGGGCCCTTAGGTGGAGGGCCAGGGGGCACCCTGGGGCCTATACTGCAAGTCCAGGAAGAGAGGTTGACAGCTGGGTAGCTTGCTGAAATCTGGAGCCCCTAGGTGGAGGGCCAGGGGGCACACTGGGGCCTATACTGCAAGTCCAGGAAGAGAGGTGGACCCCTGGGTAGCTTGCTGGGGTCAGGCGCCCCTGGGTGAAGGGCCAGGGAGCACCCTGAGGCCTATACTGCAAGCCCAGGGAGGGAGGTGGACCCCTGGGTAGCTTGCTGGGGTCAGGGGCCTCTAGGTTGAGGTCCAGGGGGCATCCTGGGAACTGTACTGCAAGTCCAGGGACATTGGTGGACCCCTGGGTAGCTTGCTGGGGTCAGAGGCCCCTAGGTGGAGGGCCAGGGGATCCCCTGGAGCCTATACTGCAAGTCCAGGGAGTGAGGTGGACTTCTGGGTAGCTTGCTGGGGTCATAGGCTTCTAGGTGGAGGGCCAGGGGGCACCCTGGGGCCTATACTGCAAGTCCAGGGAGAGATGTGGACCCCTGGGTAGCTTGCTGGGGTCAGGGGTCCCTAGGTTGAGGTCCAGGGGGCATCCTGGGCACTATACTGCAAGTCCAGGAAGAGAGGTGGACCCCTGGGTAGCTTGCTGGGGTCAGGGGCCCCTAAGTGGAGGTCCAGGGGGCACCCTGGGGCCTATACTGCAAGTCCAGGGACATCGGTGGACCCCTAGGTAGCTTGCTGGGGTCAGGGGCCCTTAGGTGGTGGGCCAGGGGGCACCCTGAGGCCTAAACTGCAAGTCCAGGGAGATCAGTGGACCCCTGGGTAGCTTGCTAAGGTCAGAGACCCCTATGTGGAGGGCCAGAATGTCCCCTGGGGCCTATACTGCAAGTCCAGGGAGTGACGTGCACTCCTGGGTAGCTTGCTGGGGTCAGAGGCCCCTAGGTGGAGGGCCAGGGGGCTCCCTGGGGCCTATACTGCAAGTCCAGGGACATCGGTGGACCCCTGGGTAGCTTGCTGGGGTCAGAGGCCCCTAGGTGGAGGGCCAGGGGGCACCCTGGGGCCTATACTACAAGTCCAGGGACATCGGTGGACCACTGTGTAGCTTGCTGGGGTCAGGGGCCCTTAGGTGGAGGGCCAGGGGGCACCCTGGGGCCTATACTGCAAGTCCAGGAAGAGAGGTAGACCCATGGGTAGCTTGCTGGGGTCCGGCACCCCTAGGTGAAGGGCCAGGGAGCACCCAGAGGCCTATACTGCAAGCCCAGGGAAGGAGGTGGACCCCTGGGTAGCTTGCTGGGGTCAGGGTCCCCTAGGTGGAGGGCCTGGGGGCACACTGGGGCCTATACTGCAAGTCCAGGAAGAGAGGTGGACCCCTGGGTAGCTTGCAGGGGTCAGAGGCCCCTAGGTGGAGGGCCAGGGGTTCCCCTGGGGCCTATATTGCAAGTCCAGGAAAAGAGGTGGACCCCTGGGTAGCTTGCTGGGGTCAGGGTCCCCTAGGTGGAGGGCCAGGGGGCACACTGGGGCCTATACTGCAAGTCCAGGGAGATCGGTGGACCCCTGGGTAGCTTGCTGGGGTCAGAGGCCCCTAGGTGGAGGGCCAGGGGTTCCCCTGGGGCCTATATTGCAAGTCCAGGAAGAGAGGTGGACCCCTGGGTAGCTTGCTGGGGTAAGGCGCCCCTAGGTGGAGGGCCAGGGAGCACCCTGAGGCCTATACTGCAAGTCCAGGAAGAAAGGTTGACCCCAGGGTAGCTTGCTGGGGTCAGGGTCCCCTAGGTGGAGGGCCAGGGGGCACCCTGGGGCCTATACTGCAAGTCCAGGGACATCAGTGGACCCCTGGGTAGCTTGCTGGGGTCAGAGGCCCCTAGGTGGAGGGCCAGGGGGCTCCCTGGGGCCTATACTGCAAGTCCAGGAACATTGGTGGACCACTGGGTAGCTTGCTAGGGTCAGGGGCCCTTAGGTAGAGGGCCAGGGGGCACCCTGGGGCCTATACTGCAAGTCCAGGAAGAGAGGTTGACCCCTGGGTAGCTTGCTGAAGTCTGGAGCCCCTAGGTGGAGGGCCAGGGGGCACACTGGGGCCTATACTGCAAGTCCAGGAAGAGAGGTGGACCCCTGGGTAGCTTGCTGGGGTCAGAGGCCCCTAGGTGAAGGGCCAGGGGGCACCCTGGGGCCTATACTGCAAGTCCAAGGACATCGGTGGACCGCTGGGTAGCTTGCTGGGGTCAGGGTCCCCTAGGTGGAGGGCCAAGGGTCACCTTGTGGGCTATACTGCAAGTCCAGGAAGAGAGGTGGACCCCTGGGTAGCTTGCTGGGGTCATAGGCTCCTAGGTGGAGGGCCAGGGGGCACCCTGGGGCCTATACTGCAATTCCAGGAAGAGAGGTGGACCCCTGGGTAGCTTGCTGGGTTCATAGGCTCCTAGCTGAAGGGCCAGGGGGCACCCTGGGGCCTATACTGCAAGTCCAGGGACATCGGTGGACCCCTGGGTAGCTTGCTGGGGTTAGAGGCCCCTAGGTGGAGGGCCAGGGGTTCCCCTGGGGCCTATACTGCAAGTCCAGGGAGTGAGGTGGACTTCTGGGTAGCTTGCTGGGGTCATAGGCTCCTAGGTGGAGGGCCAGGGGGCACCCTGGGGCCTACACTGCAAGTCCAGGGAGAGATGTGCACCCCTGGGTAGCTTGCTGGGGTCAGGGGCCCCTAGGTGGAGGACCAGGGGGCACCCTGGGGACTATACTGCAAGTCCAGGGACATCGGTGGACCCCTGGGTAGCTTGCTGGGGTCAGGGGCCCTTAGGTGGAGGGCCAGGGGGCACCCTGAGGCCTATACTGCAAGTCCAGGGACATCGGTGGACCCCTGGGTAGCTTGCTGGGGCCAGAGGCCCATAGAAGGAGGGCCAGGGGGCACCCTGGGGCCTATACAGCAAGTCCAGGGACATCGGTGGACCCCTGGGTAGCTTGCTGGGGTCATAGGATTCTAGGTGGAGGGCCAGGGGGCACCCTGGGGCCTATACTGCAAGTCCAGGAAGAGAGGTTGACCCCTGTGTAGCTTGCTGGGGTCAGGGGCCCCTAGGTGGAGGGCCAGGTGGCAGCCTGTGGGCTATACTGCAAGTCCAGGAAGAGAGGTTGACCCCTGGGTAGCTTGCTGGGGCCAGAGGCCCATAGGTGGAGGGCCAAGGGGCACCCTGGGGCCTATACTGCAAGTCCAGGGACATCAGTGGACCACTGGGTAGCTTGCTGGGGTCAGGGGCCCTTAGGTGGAGGGCCAGGGGGCACCCTGGGGCCTATACTGCAAGTCCAGGAAGAGAGGTAGACCCCTGGGTAGCTTGCTGGGGTCAGGCGCCCCTAGGTGAAGGGCCAGGGAGCACCCTGAGTTCTATACTGCAAGCCCAGGGAGGGAGGTGGACGCCTGGGTAGCTTGCTGGGGTCAGGGTCCCCTAGGTGGAGGGCCAGGGGGCACACTGGGGCCTATACTGCAAGTCCAGGAAGAGAGGTGGACCCCTGGGTAGCTTGCTGGGGTCAGAGGCCCCTTGGTGAAGGGCCAGGAGGCACCCTGGGGCCTATACTGCAAGTCCAGGGAGATTGGTGGACCCCTGGGTAGCTTGCTGGGGTCAGAGGCCCCTAGGTGGAGGGCCAGGGGTTCCCCTGGGGCGTATATTGCAAGTCCAGGGACATCGGTGGACCCCTGGGTAGCTTGCTGGGGCCAGAGGCCCCTAGGTGGAGGGCCAGGGGGCACCCTGGGGCCTATACTGCAAGTCCAGGGACATCGGTGGACCCCTGGGTAGCTTGCTGGGGCCAGAGGCCCATAGGTGGAGGGCCAGGGGGCACCCTGGGGCCTATACTGCAAGTCCAGGGACATCGGTGGACCCCTGGGAAGCTTGCTGGGGTCATAGGCTTCTAGGTGGAGGGCCAGGGGGCACCCTGGGGCCTATACTGCAAGTCCAGGAAGAGAGGTGGACCCCTGGGTAGCTTGCTGGGGTCAGGGGCCCCTAGGTGAAAGGCCAGGGGGCACCCTGACGCCTATACTGCAAGTCCAGGAAGAGAGGTGGACCCCTGGGTAGCTTGCTGGGGTTAGGGGCCCCTAGGTGGAGGTCCAGGGGGCACCCTGGGGCCTATACTGCATGTCGAGGGACATCGGTGGACCCCTGGGTAGCATGCTGGGGTCAGGGGCCCTTAGGTGGAGGGCCAGGGGGCACCCTGAGGCCTATACTGCAAGTCCAGGGAGATCAGTGGACCCCTGGGTAGCTTGCTGTGGTCGAAGATCCCGATGTGGAGGGCCAGAAGGTCCCCTGGGGCCTATACTGCAAGTCCAGGGAGTGAGGTGCACTCCTGGGTAGCTTGCTGGGGTCAGAGGCCCCTAGGTGGAGGGCCAGGGGGCACCTTGGGGCCTATACTACAAGTCCAGGGACATCGGTGGACCACTGTGCAGCTTGCTGGTGTCAGGGGCCCTTAGGTGGAGGGCCAGGGGGCACCCTGGGGCCTATACTGCAAGTCCAGGAAGAGAGGTAGACCCCTGGGTAGCTTGCTGGGGTCAGGCGCCCCTAGGTGAAGGGCGAGGGAGCACCCAGAGGCCTATACTGCAAGCCCAGGGAGGGAGGTGGACCCCTGGGTAGCTTGCTGGGGTCAGGGTTCCCTAGGTGGAGGGCCTGGGGGCACACTGGGGCCTATACTGCAAGTCCAGGAAGAGAGGTCGACCCCTGGGTAGCTTGCAGGGGTCAGAGGCCCCTAGGTGGAGGGCCAGGGGTTCCCCTGGGGCCTACATTGCACGTCCAGGAAGAGAGGTGGACCCCTGGGTAGCTTGCTGGGGTCAGGCGCCCCTAGGTGAAGGGCCAGGGAGCACCCTGAGGCCTATACTGCAAGCCCAGGGAGGGAGGTGGACCCCTGGGTAGCTTGCTGGGGTCAGGGTCCCCTAGGTGAAGGGCCAGGAGGCACCCTGGGGCCTATACTGCAAGTCCAGGGAGATTGGTGGACCCCTGGGTAGCTTGCTGGGGTCAGAGGCCCCTAGGTGGAGGGCCAGGGGTTCCCCTGGGGCGTATATTGCAAGTCCAGGGACATCGGTGGACCCCTGGGTAGCTTGCTGGGGCCAGAGGCCCATAGGTGGAGGGCCAGGGGGCACCCTGGGGCCTATACTGCAAGTCCAGGGACATCGGTGGACCCCTGGGAAGCTTGCTGGGGTCATAGGCTTCTAGGTGGAGGGCCAGGGGGCACCCTGGGGCCTATACTGCAAGTCCAGGAAGAGAGGTGGACCCCTGGGTAGCTTGCTGGGGTCAGGGGCCCCTAGGTGAAAGGCCAGGGGGCACCCTGACGCCTATACTGCAAGTCCAGGAAGAGAGGTGGACCCCTGGGTAGCTTGCTGGGGTTAGGGGCCCCTAGGTGGAGGTCCAGGGGGCACCCTGGGGCCTATACTGCATGTCGAGGGACATCGGTGGACCCCTGGGTAGCATGCTGGGGTCAGGGGCCCTTAGGTGGAGGGCCAGGGGGCACCCTGAGGCCTATACTGCAAGTCCAGGGAGATCAGTGGACCCCTGGGTAGCTTGCTGTGGTCGAAGATCCCGATGTGGAGGGCCAGAAGGTCCCCTGGGGCCTATACTGCAAGTCCAGGGAGTGAGGTGCACTCCTGGGTAGCTTGCTGGGGTCAGAGGCCCCTAGGTGGAGGGCCAGGGGGCACCTTGGGGCCTATACTACAAGTCCAGGGACATCGGTGGACCACTGTGCAGCTTGCTGGTGTCAGGGGCCCTTAGGTGGAGGGCCAGGGGGCACCCTGGGGCCTATACTGCAAGTCCAGGAAGAGAGGTAGACCCCTGGGTAGCTTGCTGGGGTCAGGCGCCCCTAGGTGAAGGGCGAGGGAGCACCCAGAGGCCTATACTGCAAGCCCAGGGAGGGAGGTGGACCCCTGGGTAGCTTGCTGGGGTCAGGGTTCCCTAGGTGGAGGGCCTGGGGGCACACTGGGGCCTATACTGCAAGTCCAGGAAGAGAGGTCGACCCCTGGGTAGCTTGCAGGGGTCAGAGGCCCCTAGGTGGAGGGCCAGGGGTTCCCCTGGGGCCTACATTGCACGTCCAGGAAGAGAGGTGGACCCCTGGGTAGCTTGCTGGGGTCAGGCGCCCCTAGGTGAAGGGCCAGGGAGCACCCTGAGGCCTATACTGCAAGCCCAGGGAGGGAGGTGGACCCCTGGGTAGCTTGCTGGGGTCAGGGTCCCCTAGGTGGATGGCCAGGGGGCACCCTGTGGGCTATACTGCAAGTCTAGGAAGAGAGGTGGACCCCTGGGTAGCTTGCTGGGTTCAGAGGCCCCTAGGTGAAGGTCCAAGGGGCACCCTGGGGCCTATACTGCAAGTCCAGGGACAACGGTGGACCCCTGGGTAGCTTGCTGGGGTCAGAGGCCCCTAGGTGGAGGGCCAGGGGTTCCCCTGGGGCCTATACTGCAAGTCCAGGGAGTAAGGTTGACTTCTGGGTAGCTTGATGTGGTCATAGGCTCCTAGGTGGAGGGCCAGGGGGCACCCTGGGGCCTACACTGCAAGTCCAGGGAGATCGGTGGACCCCTGGGTAGCTTGCTGGGGTCAGGGGCCCCTAGGTTGAGGTCCAGGGGGCACCCTGGGGTCTATACTGCAAGTCCAGGGACATCGGTGGACCCCTGGGTAGCTTGCTGGGGTCAGGGGCCCTTAGGTGGAGGGCCAGGGGGCACCCTTGGGCCTATACTGCAAATCCAGGGAGTGAGGTGGACTCCCGGGTAGCTTGCTGGGGTCAGAGGCCCCTAGGTGGAGGGCCAGGGGGCACCCTGTGGGCTATACTGCAAGTCCAGGAAGAGAGGTGAAACACTGGGAAGCTTGGTGGGGTCAGGGGTCCCTAGGTGGATGGCCAGGGGGCACACTGGGGCCTATACTGCAAGTCCAGGGACATCAGTGGACCACTGGGTAGCTTGCTGGGGTCAGGGGCCCTTAGGTGGAGGGCCAGGGGGCACCTTGGGGCCTATACTGCAAGTCCAGGAAGAGAGGTAGACCCCTGGGTAGCTTGCTGGGGTCAGGCGCCCCTAGGTGAAGGGCCAGGGAGCACCCTGAGGCCTATACTGCAAGCCCAGGGAGGGAGGTGGACCCCTGGGTAGCTTGCTGGGGTCAGGGTCCCCTAGGTGGAGGGCCAGGGGGCACACTGGGGCCTATACTGCAAGTCCAGGAAGAGAGGTGGACCCCTGGGTAGCTTGCTGGGGTCAGAGGCCCCTTGGTGAAGGGCCAGGGGGCACCCTGGGGCCTATACTGCAAGTCCAGGGAGATTGGTGGACCCCTGGGTAGCTTGCTGGGGTCAGAGGCCCCTAGGTGGAGGGCCAGGGGTTCCCCTGGGGCCTATATTGCAAGTCCAGGGACATCGGTGGACCCCTGGGTAGCTTGCTGGGGCCAGAGGCCCCTAGGTGGAGGGCCAGGGGGCACCCTGGGGCCTATACTGCATGTCCAGGGACATCGGTGGACCCCTGGGTAGCTTGCTGGGGTCATAGGCTTCTAGGTGGAGGGCCAGGGGGCACCCTGGGGCCTATACTGCAAGTCCAGGAAGAGAGGTGGACCCCTGGGTAGCTTGCTGGGGTCAGGGGCCCCTAGGTGAAAGGCCAGGGGGAACCCTGAGGCCTATACTGCAAGTCCAGGAAGAGAGGTGGACCCCTGGGTAGCTTGCTGGGGTCAGGGGCCCCTAGGTGGAGGTCCAGGGGGCACCCTGGGGCCTATACTGCATGTCCAGGGACATCGGTGGACCCCTGGGTAGCATGCTGGGGTCAGGGGCCCTTAGGTGGACGGCCAGGGGGCACCATGAGGCCTATACTGCAAGTCCAGGGAGATCAGTGGACCCCTGGGTAGCTTGCTGGGGTCAGGGTCCCCTAGGTGGAGGGCCAGGGGGCACCCTGGGGCCTATACTGCAAGTCCAGGGACATCGGTGGACCCCTGGGTAGCTTGCTGGGGCCAGAGGCCCATAGGTGGAGGGCCAGGGGGCACCATGGGGCCTATACTGCAAGTCCAGGGACATCGGTGGACCCCTGGGTAGCTTGCTGGGGTCATAGGCTTCTAGGTGGAGGGCCAGGGGGCACCCTGGGGCCTATACTGCAAGTCCAGGAAGAGAGGTGGACCCCTGGATAGCTTGCTGGGGTCAGGGGCCCCTAGGTGGAGGTCCAGGGGGCACCCTGGGGCCTATACTGCATGTCCAGGGACATCCGTGGACCCCTGGGTAGCATGTTGGGGTCAGGGGCCCTTAGGTGGAGGGCCAGGGGGCACCCTGAGGCCTATACTGCAAGTCCAGGGAGATCAGTGGACCCCTGGGTAGCTTGCTGTGGTCAAAGACCCCTATGTGGAGGGCCAGAAGGTCCCCTGGGGCCTATACTGCAAGTCCAGGGAGTGAGGTGCACTCCTGGGTAGCTTGCTGCGGTCAGAGACCCCTAGGTGGAGGGCCAGGGGCACCCTGGGGCCTATACTGCAAGTCCAGGGACATCGGTGGACCCCTGGGTAGCTTGCTGGGGTCAGAGGCCCCTAGGTGGAGGGCCAGGGGGCACCCTGGGGCCTATACTACAAGTCCAGGGACATCGGTGGACCACTGTGCAGCTTGCTGGTGTCAGGGGCCCTTAGGTGGAGGGCCAGGGGGCACCCTGGGGCCTATACTGCAAGTCCAAGAAGAGAGGTAGACCCCTGGGTAGCTTGCTGGGGTCAGGCGCCCCTAGGTGAAGGACCAGGGAGCACCCAGAGGCCTATACTGCAAGTCCAGGGAGGGAGGTGGACCCCTAGGTAGCTTGCTGGGGTCAGGGTTCCCTAGGTGGAGGGCCTGGGGGCACACTGGGGCCTATACTGCAAGTCCAGGAAGAGAGGTGGACCCCTGGGTAGCTTGCAGGGGTCAGAGGCCCCTAGGTGGAGGACCAGGGGTTCCCCTGGGGCCTACATTGCACGTCCAGGAAGAGAGGTGGACCCCTGGGTAGCTTGCTGGGGTCAGGCGCCCCTAGGTGAAGGGCCAGGGAGCACCCTGAGGCCTATACTGCAAGCCCAGGGAGGGAGGTGGACCCCTGGGAAGCTTGCTGGGGTCAGGGTCCCCTAGGTGGATGGCCAGGGGGCACCCTGTGGGCTATACTGCAAGTCTAGGAAGAGAGGTGGACCCCTGGGTAGCTTGCTGGGGTCAGAGGCCCCTAGGTGGAGGGCCATGGGGCACCCTGGGGCCTATACTGCAAGTCCAGGGACAACGGTGGACCCCTGGGTAGCTTGCTGGGGTCAGAGGCCCCTAGGTGGAGGGCCAGGGGTTCCCCTGGGGCCTATACTGCAAGTCCAGGGAGTAAGGTTGACTTCGGGGTAGCTTGCTGGGGTCATAGGCTCCTAGGTGGAGGGCCAGGGGGCACCCTGGGGCCTATACTGCAAGTCCAGGGAGAGATGTGGACCCCTGGGTAGCTTGCTGGGGTCAGGGGCCCCTAGGTTGAGGTCCAGGGGGCACCCTGGGGCCTATACTGCAAGTCCAGGGACATCGGTGGACCCCTGGGTAGCTTGCAGGGGTCAGGGGCCCTTAGGTGGAGGGCCAGGGGGCACCCTTGGGCCTATACTGCAAGTCCAGGGAGTGAGGTGGACTCCCGGGTAGCTTGCTGGGGTCAGAGGCCCCTAGGTGGAGGGCCAGGGGGCACCCTGGGGCCTATACTGCAAGTCCAGGGACATCGGTGGACCCCTGGGTAGCTTGCTGGGGTCAGAGGCCCCTAGATGGAGGGCCAGGGGGCACCCTGGGGCCTATACTGCAAGTCCAGGAACATCGGTGGACCACTGGGTAGCTTGCTAGGGTCAGGGGCCCTTAGGTGGAGGGCCAGGGGGGACCCTGGGGCCTATACTGCAAGTCCAGGAAGAGAGGTTGACCCCTGGGTAGCTTGCTGAAGTCTGGAGCCCCTAGGTGGAGGGCCAGGGGGCACACTGGGGCCTATACTGCAAGTCCAGGAAGAGAGGTGGACCCCTGGGTAGCTTGCTGGGGTCAGAGGCCCCTAGGTGAAGGGCCAGGGGGCACCCTGGGGCCTATACTGCAAGTCCAAGGACATCGGTGGACCACTGGGTAGCTTGCGGGGGTCAGAGGCCCCTAAGTGGAGGGCCAGGGGGCACCCTGGGGCCTATACTGGAAGCCAACGGAGGGAGGTGGACCCCTGGGTAGCTTGCTGGGGTCAGGGTCCCCTAGGTGGAGGGCCAGGGGTAAACCTATGGGCTATACTGCAAGTCCAGGAAGAGAGGTGGACCCCTGGGTAGCTTGCTGGGGTCATAGGCTCCTAGGTGGAGGGCCAGGGGGCACCCTGGGGACTACACTGCAAGTCCAGGAAGAGAGGTGGACCCCTGGGTAGCTTGCTGGGGTCATAGGCTCCTAGGTGGAGGGCCAGGGGGCACCCTGGGGCCTATACTGCAAGTCCAGGAAGAGAGGTTGACCCCTGGGTAGCTTGCTGGGGCCAGAGGCCCATAGGTGGAGGGCCAGGGGGCACCCTTGGGCCTATACTGCAAGTGAAGGGACATCGGTGGACCACTGGGTAGTTTGCTGGGGTCAGGGGCCCTTAGGTGGAGGGCCAGGGGGCACCCTGGGGCCTATACTGCAAGTCCAGGAAGAGAGGTAGACCCCTGGGTAGCTTGCTGGGGTCAGGCGCCCCTAGGTGAAGGGCCAGGCAGCACCCTGAGGCCTATACTGCAAGCCCAGGGAGGGAGGTGGAGCCCTGGGTAGCTTGCTGGGGTCAGGGTCCCATAGGTGGAGGGCCAGGGGGCACACTGGGGCCTATACTGCAAGTCCAGGAAGAGAGGTGGACCCCTGGGTAGCTTGCTGGGGTCAGAGGCCCCTAGGTGGAGGGCCAGGGGTTCCCTTGGGGCCTATATTGCAAGTCCAGGAAGAGAGGTGGACCCCTGGGTAGCTTGCTGGGGTAAGGCGCCCCTAGGTGAAGGGCCAGGGAGCACCCTGAGGCCTTTACTGCAAGCCCAGGGAGGGAGATGGACCCCTGGGTAGCTTGCTGGGGTCAGTGTCCCCTAGGTGGATGGCCAGGGGGCACCCTGAGGCCTATACCGCAAGCCCAGGGAGGGAGGTGGACCCCTGGGTAGCTTGCTGGGGTCAGGGGCCTCTAGGTTGAGGTCCAGGGGGCATCCTGGGGCCTGTACTGCAAGTAAAGGGACATCGGTGGACCCCTGGGTAGCTTGCTGGGGTCAGAGGCCCCTAGGTGGAGGGCCAGGGGATCCCCTGGAGCCTATACTGCAAGTCCAGGGAGTGAGGTGGACTTCTGGGTAGCTTGCTGGGGTCATAGGCTTCTAGGTGGAGGGCCAGGGGGCACCATGGGGCCTATACTGCAAGTCCAGGGAGAGATATGGACCCCTGGGTAGCTTGCTGGGGTCAGGGGCCGCTAGGTTGAGGTCCAGGGGGCATCCTGGGGACTATACTGCAAGTCCAGGAAGAGAGGTGGACCCCTGGGTAGCTTGCTGGGGTCAGGGGCCCCTAGTTGGAGGTTCAGGGGGCACCCTGGGGCCTATACTGCAAGTCCAGGGACATTGGTGGACCCCTGGGTAGCTTGCTGGGGTCAGGGGCCCTTAGGTGGAGGGCCAGGGGGCACCCTGAGGCCTATACTGCAAGTACAGGGAGATCAGTGGACCCCTGGGTAGCTTGCTGAGGTCAGAGACCCCTATGTGGAGGGCCAGAAGGTCCCCTGGGGCCTATACTGCAAGTCCAGGGAGTGAGGTGCACTCCTGGGTAGCTTGCTGGGGTCAGAGGCCCCTAGGTGGAGGGCCAGGGGGCTCCCTGGGGCCTATACTGCAAGTCCAGGGACATCGGTGGACCCCTGGGTAGCTTGATGGGGTCAGAGGCCCCTAGGTGGAGGGCCAGGGGGCACCCTGGGGCCTATACTACAAGTCCAGGGACATCGGTGGACCACTGTGTAGCTTGCTGGGGTCAGGGGCCCTTAGGTGGAGGGCCAGGGGGCACCCTGGGGCCTATACTGCAAGTCCATTAAAAGAGGTAGACCCATGGGTAGCTTGCTGGAATCAGGCGCCCCTAGGTGAAGGGCCAGGGAGCACCCAGAGGCCTATACTGTAAGCCCAGGGAGGGAGGTGGACCCCTGGGTAGCTTGCTGGGGTCAGGGTCCCCTAGGTGGAGGGCCTGGGGGCACACTGGGGCCTATACTGCAAGTCCAGGAAGAGAGGTGGACCCCTGGGTAGCTTGCTGGGGTAAGGGTCCCCTAGGTGGAGGGCCAGGGGGCACACTGGGGCCTATACTGCAAGTCCAGGGAGATCGGTGGACCCCTGGGTAGCTTGCTGGGGTCAGAGGCCCCTAGGTGGATGGCCAGGGGGCACCCTATGGGCTATACTGCAAGTCCAGGAAGAGAGGTGGACCCCTGGGTAGCTTGCCGGGGTCAGAGGCCCCTAGGTGGAGGGCCAAGGGGCACCCTGGGGCCTATACTGCAAGTCCAGGGACATCGGTGGACCCCTGGGTAGCTTGCTGGGGTCATAGGCTCCTAGGTGGAGGGCCAGGGGGCACCCTGGGGCCTACACTGCAAGTCCAGGGAGAGATGTGGACCCCTGGGTAGCTTGCTGGGGACAGGGGCCCCTAGGTTGAGGTCCAGGGGGCACCCTGGGGCCTATACTGCAAGTCCAGGGACATCGTGGACCCCTGGGTAGCTTGCTGGTGTCAGGGGCCCTTAGGTGGAGGGCCAGGGGGCACCCTTGGGCCTATACTGCAAGTCCAGGGAGTGAGGTGGACTCCTGGGTAGCTTGCTGGGGTCAGAGGCCCCTAGGTGGAGGGCCAGGGGGCACCCTGGGGCCTATACTGCAAGTCCAGGAAGAGAGGTGGACCCCTGGGTAGCTTGCTGGGGTCAGGGGCCCCTAGGTGAAAGGCCAGGGGGCACCTTGAGGCCTATACTGCAAGTCCAGGAAGAGAGGTGGACCCCTGGGTAGCTTGCTGGGGTCAGGGGCCCCTAGGTGGAGGTCCAGGGGGCACCCTGGGGCCTATACTGCATGTCCAGGGACATCGGTGGACCCCTGGGTAGCATGCTGGGGTCAGGGGCCCTTAGGTGGAGGGCCAGGGGGCACCCTAAGGCCTATACTGCAAGTCCAGGGAGATCAGTGGACCCCTAGGTAGCTTGCTGTGGTCAAAGACCCCTATGTGGAGGGCCATAAGGTCCCCTGGGGCCTATACTGCAAGTCCAGGGAGTGAGGTGCACTCCTGGGTAGCTTGCTGGGGTCAGAGACCCCTAGGTGGAGGGCCAGGGGCACCCTGGGGCCTATACTGCAAGTCCAGGGACATCGGTGGACCACTGGGTAGCTTGCGGGGGTCAGAGGCCCCTAAGTGGAGGGCCAGGGGGCACCCTGGGGCCTATACTGGAAGCCCAGGGAGGGAGGTGGACCCCTGGGTAGCTTGCTGGGGTCAGGGTCCCCTAGGTGGAGGGCCAGGGGTCAACCTGTGGGCTATACTGCAAGTACAGGAAGAGAGGTGGACCCCTGGGTAGCTTGCTGGGGTCATAGGCTCCTAGGTGGAGGGCCAGGGGGCACCCTGGGGCCTACACTGCAAGTCCAGGAAGAGAGGTGGACCCCTGGGTAGCTTGCTGGGGTCATAGGCTCCTAGGTGGAGGGCCAGGGGGCACCCTGGGGCCTATACTGCAAGTCCAGGAAGAGAGGTTGACCCCTGGGTAGCTTGCTGGGGCCAGAGGCCCATAGGTGGAGGGCCAGGAGGCACCCTTGGGCCTATACTGCAAGTCCAGGGACATCGGTGGACCACTGGGTAGTTTGTTGGGGTCAGGGCCCTTAGGTGGAGGGCCAGGGGGCACCCTGGGGCCTATACTGCAAGTCCAGGAAGAGAGGTAGACCCCTGGGTAGCTTGCTGGGGTCAGGCGCCCCTAGGTGAAGGGCCAGGGAGCACCCTGAGGCCTACACTGCAAGCCCAGGTAGGGAGGTGGACCCCTGGGTAGCTTGTTGGGGTCAGGGTCCCCTAAGTGGAGGGCCAGGGGGCACACTGGGGCCTATACTGCAAGTCCAGGGAGTGAGGTGGACTCCCGGGTAGCTTGCTGGGGTCAGAGGCCCCTAGGTGGAGGGCCAGGGGGCACCCTGGGGCCTATACTGCAAGTCCAGGGACATCGGTGGACCCCTGGGTAGCTTGCTGGGGTCAGAGGCCCCTAGTTGGAGAGCCAGGGGGCACCCTGGGGCCTATACTGCAAGTCCAGGAACATCGGTGGACCACTGGGTAGCTTGCTAGGGTCAGGGGCCCTTAGGTGGAGGGCCAGGGGGCACCCTGGGGCCTATACTGCATGTCCAGGAAGAGAGGTTGACCCCTGGGTAGCTTGCTGAAGTCTGGAGCCCCTAGGTGGAGGGCCAGGGGGCACCCTGGGGCCTATACTGCAAGAACAAGGACATCGGTGGACCGCTGGGTAGCTTGCGAGGGTCATAGGCTTCTAGGTGGAGGGCCAGGGGGCACCCTGGGGCCTATACTGCAAGTCCAGGAAGAGAGGTGGACCTCTGGGTAGCTTGCTGGGGTCAGGGGCCCCTAGGTGAAAGGCCAGGGGGCACCCTGAGGCCTATACTGCAAGTCCAGGAAGAGAGGTGGACCCCTGGGTAGCTTGCTCGGGTCAGGGGCCCCTAGGTGGAGGTCCAGGGGGCACCCTGGGGCCTATACTGCATGTCGAGGGACATCGGTGGACCCCTGGGTAGCATGCTGGGGTCAGGGGCCCTTAGGTGGAGGGCCAGGGGGCACCCTGAGGCCTATACTGCAAGTCCAGGGAGATCAGTGGACCCCTGGGTAGCTTGCTGTGGTCAAAGACCCCTATGTGGAGGGCCAGAAGGTCCCCTGGGGCCTATACTGCAAGTCCAGGGAGTGAGGTGCACTCCTGGGTAGCTTGCTGGGGTCAGAGACCCCTAGGTGGAGGGCCAGGGGGCACCCTGGGGCCTATACTGCAAGTCCATGGACATCGGTGGACCCCTGGGTAGCTTGCTGGGGTCAGAGGCCCCTAGGTGGAGGGCCAGGGGGCACCCTGGGGCCTATACTACAAGTCCAGGGACATCGGTGGACCACTGTGCAGCTTGCTGGTGTCAGGGGCCCTTAGGTGGAGGGCCAGGGGGCACCCTGGGGCCTATACTGCAAGTCCAGGAAGAGAGGTAGACCCCTGGGTAGCTTGCTGGGGTCAGGCGCCCCTAGGTGAAGGGCCAGGGAGCACCCAGAGGCCTATACTGCAAGCCCAGGGAGGGAGGTGGACCCCTGGGTAGATTGCTGGGGTCAGGGTTCCCTAGGTGGAGGGCCTGGGGGCACACTGGGGCCTATATTGCAAGTCCAGGAAGAGAGGTGGACCCCTGGGTAGCTTGCAGGGGTCAGAGGCCCCTAGGTGGAGGGCCAGGGGTTCCCCTGGGGCCTACATTGCACGTCCAGGAAGAGAGGTGGACCCCTGGGTAGCTTGCTGGGGTCAGGGGCCCTTAGGTGGAGGGCCAGGGGGCACCCTTGGGCCTATACTGCAAGTCCAGGGAGTGAGGTGGACTCCCGGGTAGCTTGCTGGGGTCAGAGGCCCCTAGGTGGAGGGCCAGGGGGCACCCTGGGGCCTATACTGCAAGTCCAGGAAGAGAGGTGGACCCCTGTGTAGCTTGCTGGGGTCAGGGGCCCCTAGGTGGAGGGCCAGGTGGCAGCCTGTGGGCTATACTGCAAGTCCAGGAAGAGAGGTTGACCCCTGGGTAGCTTGCTGGGGCCAGAGGCCCATAGGTGGAGGGCCAAGGGGCACCCTGGGGCCTATACTGCAAGTCCAGGGACATCGGTGGACCACTGGGTAGCTTGCTGGGGTCAGGGGCCCTTAGGTGGAGGGCCAGGGGGCACCCTGGGGCCTATAGTGCAAGTCCAGGAAGAGAGGTAGACCCCTGGGTAGCTTGCTGGGGTCAGGCGCCCCTAGGTGAAGGGCCAGGGAGCACCCTGAGGCCTATACTGCAAGCCCAGGGAGGGAGGTGGACCCCTGGGTAGCTTGCTGGGGTCAGGGTCCCCTAGGTGGAGGGCCAGGGGGCACACTGGGGCCTATACTGCAAGTCCAGGAAGAGAGGTGGACCCCTGGGTAGCTTGCTGGGGTCAGAGGCCCCTTGGTGAAGGGCCAGGGGGCACCCTGGGGCCTATACTGCAAGTCCAGGGAGATTGGTTGGACCCCTGGGTAGCTTGCTGGGGTCAGAGGCCCCTAGGTGGAGGGCCAGGGGTTCCCCTGGGGCCTATATTGCAAGTCCAGGAAGAGAGGTGGACCCCTGGGTAGCTTGCTGGGGTAAGGGTCCCCTAGGTGGAGGGCCAGGGGGCACACTGGGGCCTATACTGCAAGTCCAGGGAGATCGGTGGACCCCTGGGTAGCTTGCTGGGGTCAGAGGCCCCTAGGTGGATGGCCAGGGGGCACCCTATGGGCTATACTGCAAGTCCAGGAAGAGAGGTGGACCCCTGGGTAGCTTGCCGGGGTCAGAGGCCCCTAGGTGGAGGGCCAAGGGGCACCCTGGGGCCTATACTGCAAGTCCAGGGACATCGGTGGACCCCTGGGTAGCTTGCTGGGGTCATAGGCTCCTAGGCGGAGGGCCAGGGGGCACCCTGGGGCCTACACTGCAAGTCCAGGGAGAGATGTGGACCCCTGGGTAGCTTGCTGGGGTCAGGGGCCCCTAGGTTGAGGTCCAGGGGGCACCCTGGGGCCTATACTGCAAGTCCAGGGACATCGGTGGACCCCTGGGTAGCTTGCTGGGGTCAGGGGCCCTTAGGTGGAGGGCCAGGGGGCACCCTTGGGCCTATACTGCAAGTCCAGGGAGTGAGGTGGACTCCTGGGTAGCTTGCTGGGGTCAGAGGCCCCTAGGTGGAGGGCCAGGGGGCACCCTGGGGCCTATACTGCAAGTCCAGGGACATCGGTGGACCCCTGGGTAGCTTGCTGGGGTCAGAGGCCCCTAGGTGGAGGGCAAGGGGGCACCCTGGGGACTATACTGCAAGTCCAGGAACATCGGTGGACCACTGGGTAGCTTGCTGGGGTCAGGGGCCCTTAGGTGGAGGGCCAGGGGGCACCCTGGGGCCTATACTGCAAGTCCAGGAAGAGAGGTTGACCGCTGGGTAGCTTGCTGAAATCTGGAGCCCCTAGGTGGAGGGCCAGGGAGCACACTGGGGCCTATACTGCAAGTCCAGGAAGAGAGGTGGACCCCTGGGTAGCTTGCTGGGGTCAGAGGCCCCTAGGTGAAGTGCCAGGGGGCACCCTGGGGCCTATACTACAAATCCAAGGAGAACGGTGGACCGCTGGGTAGCTTGCGGGGGTCAGAGGTCCCTAAGTGGAGGGCCAGGGGGCACCCTGGGGCCTATACTGCAAGTCTAGGAAGAGAGGTGGACCCCTGGGTAGCTTGCTGGGGTCAGAGGCCCCTAGGTGAAGGGCCAGGGGGCACCCTGGGGCCTATACTGCAAGTCCAGGAAGAGAGGTTGACCCCTGGGTAGCTTGCTGAAGTCTGGAGCCCCTAGGTGGAGGGCCAGGGGGCACACTGGGGCCTATACTGCAAGTCCAGGAAGAGAGGTGGACCCCTGGGTAGCTTGCTGGGGTCAGGCGCCCCTGGGTGAAGGGCCAGGGAGCACCCTGAGGCCTATACTGCAAGCCCAGGGAGGGAGGTGGACCCCTGGGTAGCTTGCTGGGGTCAGGGGCCTCTAGGTTGAGGTCCAGGGGGCATCCTGGGGCCTGTACTGCAAGTCCAGGGACATCGGTGGACCCCTGGGTAGCATGCTGGGGTCAGAGGCCCCTAGGTGGAGGGCCAGGGGATCCCCTGGAGCCTATACTGCAAGTCCAGGGAGTGAGGTGGACTTCTGGGTAGCTTGCTGGGGTCATAGGCTTCTAGGTGGAGGGCCAGGGGGCACCCTGGGGCCTATACTGCAAGTCCAGGGAGAGATGTGGACCCCTGGGTAGCTTGCTGGGGTCAGGGGTCCTTAGGTTGAGGTCCAGGGGGCATCCTGGGGACTATACTGCAAGTCCAGGAAGAGAGGTGGACCCCTGGGTAGCTTGCTGGGGTCAGGGGCCCCTAGGTGGAGGTCCAGGGGGCACCCTGGGGCCTATACTGCAAGTCCAGGGACATCGGTGGACCCCTGGGTAGCTTGCTGGGGTCAGGGGCCCTTAGATGGAGGGCCAGGGGGCACCCTGAGGCCTAAACTGCAAGTCCAGGAAGAGAGGTAGACCCCTGGGTAGCTTGCTGAGGTCAGAGACCCCTATGTGGAGGGCCAGAATGTCCCCTGGGGCCTATACTGCAAGTCCAGGGAGTGACGTGCACTCCTGGGTAGCTTGCTGGGATCAGAGGCCCCTAGGTGGAGTGCCAGGGGGCTCCCTGGGGCCTATACTGCAAGTCCAGGGACATCGGTGGACCCCTGGGTAGCTTGCTGGGGTCAGACCCCCCTAGTTGGAGGGCCAGGGGGCACCCTGGGGCCTATACTACAAGTCCAGGGACATCGGTGGACCACTGTGTAGCTTGCTGGGGTCAGGGGCCCTTAGGTGGAGGGCCAGGGGGCACCCTGGGGCCTATACTGCAAGTCCTGGAAGAGAGGTAGACCCATGGGTAGCTTGCTGGGGTCCGGCACCCCTAGGTGAAGGGCCAGGGAGCACCCAGAGGCCTATACTGCAAGCCCAGGGAAGGAGGTGGACCCCTGGGTAGCTTGCTGGGGTCAGGGTCCCCTAGATGGAGGGCCAGGGGGAACCCTGGGGCCTATATTGCAAGTCCAGGGACATCAGTGGACCCCTGGGTAGCTTGCTGGGGTCAGAGGCCCCTAGGTGGAGGGCCAGGTGGCTCCCTGGGGCCTATACTGCAAGTCCAGGAACATCGGTGGACCACTGGGTAGCTTGCTAGGGTCAGGGGCCCCTAGGTGGAGGGCAAGGGGGCACCCTGGGGCCTATACTGCAAGTCCATGAACATCGGTGGACCACTGGGTAGCTTGCTGGGGTCAGGGGCCCTTAGGTGGAGGGCCAGGGGGCACCCTGGGGCCTATACTGCAAGTCCAGGAAGAGAGGTTGACCGCTGGGTAGCTTGCTGAAATCTGGAGCCCCTAGGTGGAGGGCCAGGGGGCACACTGGGGCCTATACTGCAAGTCCAGGAAGAGAGGTGGACCCCTGGGTAGCTTGCTGGGGTCAGGCGCCCCTGGGTGAAGGGCCAGGGAGCACCCTGAGGCCTATACTGCAAGCCCAGGGAGGGAGGTGGACCCCTGGGTAGCTTGCTGGGGTCAGGGGCCTCTAGGTTGAGGTCCAGGGGGCATCCTGGGAACTGTACTGCAAGTCCAGGGACATTGGTGGACCCCTGGGTAGCTTGCTGGGGTCAGAGGCCCCTAGGTGGAGGGCCAGGGGATCCCCTGGAGCCTATACTGCAAGTCCAGGGAGTGAGGTGGACTTCTGGGTAGCTTGCTGGGGTCATAGGCTTCTCGGTGGAGGGCCAGGGGGCACCCTGGGGCCTATACTGCAAGTCCAGGGAAGGAGGTGGACCCCTGGGTAGCTTGCTGGGGTCAGGGTCCCCTAGGTGGAGGGCCTGGGGGCACACTGGGGCCTATACTGCAAGTCCAGGAAGAGAGGTGGACCCCTGGGTAGCTTGCAGGGGTCAGAGGCCCCTAGGTGGAGGGCCAGGGGTTCCCCTGGGGCCTATATTGCAAGTCCAGGAAGAGAGGTGGACCCCTGGGTAGCTTGCTGGGGTCAGGGTCCCCTAGGTGGAGGGCCAGGGGGCACACTGGGGCCTATACTGCAAGTCCAGGGAGATCGGTGGACCCCTGGGTAGCTTGCTGGGGTCAGAGGCCCCTAGGTGGAGGGCCAGGGGTTCCCCTGGGGCCTATATTGCGAGTCCAGGAAGAGAGGTGGACCCCTGGGTAGCTTGCTGGGGTAAGGCGCCCCTAGGTGGAGGGCCAGGGAGCACCCTGAGGCCTATACTGCAAGTCCAGGAAGAAAGGTTGACCCCTGGGTAGCTTGCTGGGGTCAGGGTCCCCTAGGTGGAGGGCCAGGGGGCACCCTGGGGCCTATACTGCAAGTCCAGGGACATCAGTGGACCCCTGGGTAGCTTGCTGGGGTCAGAGGCCCCTAGGTGGAGGGCCAGGGGGCTCCCTGGGGCCTATACTGCAAGTCCAGGAACATTGGTGGACCACTGGGTAGCTTGCTAGGGTCAAGGGCCCTTAGGTAGAGGGCCAGGGGGCACCCTGGGGCCTATACTGCAAGTCCAGGAAGAGAGGTTGACCCCTGGGTAGCTTGCTGAAGTCTGGAGCCCCTAGGTGGAGGGCCAGGGGGCACACTGGGGCCTATACTGCAAGTCCAGGAAGAGAGGTGGACCCCTGGGTAGCTTGCTGGGGTCAGAGGCCCCTAAGTGGAGGGCCAGGGGGCACCCTGGGGCCTATACTGGAAGCCCAGGGAGGGAGGTGGACCCCTGGGTAGCTTGCTGGGGTCAGGGTCCCCTAGGTGGAGGGCCAGGGGTCACCTTGTGGGCTATACTGCAAGTCCAGGAAGAGAGGTGGACCCCTGGGTAGCTTGCTGGGGTCATAGGCTCCTAGGTGGAGGGCCAGGGGGCACCCTGGGGCCTATACTGCAATTCCAGGAAGAGAGGTGGACCCCTGGGTAGCTTGCTGGGTTCATAGGCTCCTAGCTGGAGGGCCAGGGGGCACCCTGGGGCCTATACTGCAAGTCCAGGGACATCGGTGGACCCCTGGGTAGCTTGCTGGGGTTAGAGGCCCCTAGGTGGAGGGCCAGGGGTTCCCCTGGGGCCTATACTGCAAGTCCAGGGAGTGAGGTGGACTTCTGGGTAGCTTGCTGGGGTCATAGGCTCCTAGGTGGAGGGCCAGGGGGCACCCTGGGGCCTACACTGCAAGTCCAGGTAGAGATGTGCACCCCTGTGTAGCTTGCTGGGGTCAGGGGCCCCTAGGTGGAGGACCAGGGGGCACCCTGGGGCCTATACTGCAAGTCCAGGGACATCGGTGGACCCCTGGGTAGCTTGCTGGGGTCAGGGGCCCTTAGGTGGAGGGCCAGGGGGCACCCTGAGGCCTATACTGCAAGTCCAGGGACATCGGTGGACCCCTGGGTAGCTTGCTGGGGCCAGAGGCCCATAGGTGGAGGGCCAGGGGGCACCCTGGGGCCTATACTGCAAGTCCAGGGACATCGGTGGACCCCTGGGTAGCTTGCTGGGGTCATAGGATTCTAGGTGGAGGGCCAGGGGGCATCCTGGGGCCTATACTGCAAGTCCAGGAAGAGAGGTGGACCCCTGTGTAGCTTGCTGGGGTCAGGGGCCCCTAGGTGGAGGGCCAGGTGGCAGCCTGTGGGCTATACTGCAAGTCCAGGAAGAGAGGTTGACCCCTGGGTAGCTTGCTGGGGCCAGAGGCCCATAGGTGGAGGGCCAAGGGGCACCCTGGAGCCTATACTGCAAGTCCAGGGACATCGGTGGACCACTGGGTAGCTTGCTGGGGTCAGGGGCCCTTAGGTGGAGGGCCAGGGGGCACCCTGGGGCCTATACTGCAAGTCCAGGAAGAGAGGTAGACCCCTGGGTAGCTTGCTGGGGTCAGGCGCCCCTAGGTGAAGGGCCAGGGAGCACCCTGAGTTCTATACTGCAAGCCCAGGGAGGGAGGTGGACCCCTGGGTAGCTTGCTGGGGTCAGGGTCCCCTAGGTGGAGGGCCAGGGGGCACACTGGGGCCTATACTGCAAGTCCAGGAAGAGAGGTGGACCCCTGGGTAGCTTGCTGGGGTCAGAGGCCCCTTGGTGAAGGGCCAGGAGGCACCCTGGGGCCTATACTGCAAGTCCAGGGAGATTGGTGGACCCCTGGGTAGCTTGCTGGGGTCAGAGGCCCCTAGGTGGAGGGCCAGGGGTTCCCCTGGGGCCTATATTGCAAGTCCAGAGACATCGGTGGACCCCTGGGTAGCTTGCTGGGGCCAGAGGCCCCTAGGTGGAGGGCCAGGGGGCACCCTGGGGCCTATACTACAAGTCCAGGGACATCGGTGGACCACTGTGCAGCTTGCTGGTGTCAGGGGCCCTTAGGTGGAGGGCCAGGGGCCACCCTGGGGCCTATACTGCAAGTCCAAGAAGAGAGGTAGACCCCTGGGTAGCTTGCTGGGGTCAGGCGCCCCTAGGTGAAGGACCAGGGAGCACCCAGAGGCCTATACTGCAAGTCCAGGGAGGGAGGTGGACCCCTAGGTAGCTTGCTGGGGTCAGGGTTCCCTAGGTGGAGGGCCTGGGGGCACACTGGGGCCTATACTGCAAGTCCAGGAAGAGAGGTGGACCCCTGGGTAGCTTGCAGGGGTCAGAGGCCCCTAGGTGGAGGACCAGGGGTTCCCCAGGGGCCTACATTGCACGTCCAGGAAGAGAGGTGGACCCCTGGGTAGCTTGCTGGGGTCAGGCGCCCCTAGGTGAAGGGCCAGGGAGCACCCTGAGGCCTATACTGCAAGCCCAGGGAGGGAGGTGGACCCCTGGGAAGCTTGCTGGGGTCAGGGTCCCCTAGGTGGATGGCCAGGGGGCACCCTGTGGGCTATACTGCAAGTCCAGGGACAACGGTGGACCCCTGGGTAGCTTGCTGGGGTCAGAGGCCCCTAGGTGGAGGGCCAGGGGTTACCCTGGGGCCTATACTGCAAGTCCAGGGAGTAAGGTTGACTTCGGGGTAGCTTGCTGGGGTCATAGGCTCCTAGCTGGAGGGCCAGGGGGCACCCTGGGGCCTACACTGCAAGTCCAGGGAGAGATATGGACCCCTGGGTAGCTTGCTGGGGTCAGGGGCCCCTAGGTTGAGGTCCAGGGGGCACCCTGGGGCCTATACTGCAAGTCCAGGGACATCGGTGGACCCCTGGGTAGCTTGCTGGGGTCAGGGGCCCTTAGGTGGAGGGCCAGGGGGCACCCTTGGGCCTATACTGCAAGTCCAGGGAGTGAGGTGGACTCCCGGGTAGCTTGCTGGGGTCAGAGGCCCCTAGGTGCAGGGCCAGGGGGCACCCTGGGGCCTATACTGCAAGTCCAGGAAGAGAGGTGGACCCCTGTGTAGCTTGCTGGGGTCAGGGGCCCCTAGGTGGAGGGCCAGGTGGCAGCCTGTGGGCTATACTGCAAGTCCAGGAAGAGAGGTTGACCCCTGGGTAGCTTGCTGGGGCCAGAGGCCCATAGGTGGAGGGCCAAGGGGCACCCTGGGGCCTATACTGCAAGTCCAGGGACATCGGTGGACCACTGGGTAGCTTGCTGGGGTCAGGGGCCCTTAGGTGGAGGGCCAGGGGGCACCCTGGGGCCTATAGTGCAAGTCCAGGAAGAGAGGTAGACCCCTGGGTAGCTTGCTGGGGTCAGGTGCCCCTAGGTGAAGGGCCAGGGAGCACCCTGAGGCCTATACTGCAAGCCCAGGGAGGGAGGTGGACCCCTGGGTAGCTTGCTGGGGTCAGGGTCCCCTAGGTGGAGGGCCAGGGGGCACACTGGGGCCTATACTGCAAGTCCAGGAAGAGAGGTGGACCCCTGGGTAGCTTGCTGGGGTCAGAGGCCCCTTGGTGAAGGGCCAGGGGGCACCCTGGGGCCTATACTGCAAGTCCAGGGAGATTGGTTGGACCCCTGGGTAGCTTGCTGGGGTCAGAGCCCCCTAGGTGGAGGGCCAGGGGTTCCCCTGGGGCCTATATTGCAAGTCCAGGAAGAGAGGTGGACCCCTGGGTAGCTTGCTGGGGTAAGGGTCCCCTAGGTGGAGGGCCAGGGGGCACACTGGGGCCTATACTGCAAGTCCAGGGAGATCGGTGGACCCCTGGGTAGCTTGCTGGGGTCAGAGGCCCCTAGGTGGATGGCCAGGGGGCACCCTTTGGGCTATACTGCAAGTCCAGGAAGAGAGGTGGACCCCTGGGTAGCTTGCCGGGGTCAGAGGCCCCTAGGTGGAGGGCCAAGGGGCACCCTGGGGCCTATACTGCAAGTCCAGGGACATCGGTGGACCCCTGGGTAGCTTGCTGGGGTCATAGGCTCCTAGGTGGAGGGCCAGGGGGCACCCTGGGGCCTACACTGCAAGTCCAGGGAGAGATGTGGACCCCTGGGTAGCTTGCTGGGGTCAGGGGCCCCTAGGTTGAGGTCCAGGGGGCACCCTGGGGCCTATACTGCAAGTCCAGGGACATCGGTGGACCCCTGGGTAGCTTGCTGGGGTCAGGGGCCCTTAGGTGGAGGGCCAGGGGGCACCCTTGGGCCTATACTGCAAGTCCAGGGAGTGAGGTGGACTCCTGGGTAGCTTGCTGGGGTCAGAGGCCCCTAGGTGGAGGGCCAGGGGGCACCCTGGGGCCTATACTGCAAGTCCAGGGACATCGGTGGACCCCTGGGTAGCTTGCTGGGGTCAGAGGCCCCTAGGTGGAGGGCAAGGGGGCACCCTGGGGACTATACTGCAAGTCCAGGAACATCGGTGGACCACTGGGTAGCTTGCTGGGGTCAGGGGCCCTTAGGTGGAGGGCCAGGGGGCACCCTGGGGCCTATACTGCAAGTCCAGGAAGAGAGGTTGACCGCTGGGTAGCTTGCTGAAATCTGGAGCCCCTAGGTGGAGGGCCAGGGAGCACACTGGGGCCTATACTGCAAGTCCAGGAAGAGAGGTGGACCCCTGGGTAGCTTGCTGGGGTCAGAGGCCCCTAGGTGAAGTGCCAGGGGGCACCCTGGGGCCTATACTACAAATCCAAGGAGAACGGTGGACCGCTGGGTAGCTTGCGGGGGTCAGAGGTCCCTAAGTGGAGGGCCAGGGGGCACACTGGGGCCTATACTGCAAGTCCAGGAAGAGAGGTTGACCGCTGGGTAGCTTGCTGAAATCTGGAGCCCCTAGGTGGAGGGCCAGGGAGCACACTGGGGCCTATACTGCAAGTCTAGGAAGAGAGGTGGACCCCTGGGTAGCTTGCTGGGGTCAGAGGCCCCTAGGTGAAGGGCCAGGGGGCACCCTGGGGCCTATACTGCAAGTCCAGGAAGAGAGGTTGACCCCTGGGTAGCTTGCTGAAGTCTGGAGCCCCTAGGTGGAGGGCCAGGGGGCACACTGGGGCCTATACTGCAAGTCCAGGAAGAGAGGTGGACCCCTGGGTAGCTTGCTGGGGTCAGGCGCCCCTGGGTGAAGGGCCAGGGAGCACCCTGAGGCCTATACTGCAAGCCCAGGGAGGGAGGTGGACCCCTGGGTAGCTTGCTGGGGTCAGGGGCCTCTAGGTTGAGGTCCAGGGGGCATCCTGGGGCCTGTACTGCAAGTCCAGGGACATCGGTGGACCCCTGGGTAGCATGCTGGGGTCAGAGGCCCCTAGGTGGAGGGCCAGGGGATCCCCTAGAGCCTATACTGCAAGTCCAGGGAGTGAGGTGGACTTCTGGGTAGCTTGCTGGGGTCATAGGCTTCTAGGTGGAGGGCCAGGGGGCACCCTGGGGCCTATACTGCAAGTCCAGGGAGAGATGTGGACCCCTGGGTAGCTTGCTGGGGTCAGGGGTCCTTAGGTTGAGGTCCAGGGGGCATCCTGGGGACTATACTGCAAGTCCAGGAAGAGAGGTGGACCCCTGGGTAGCTTGCTGGGGTCAGGGGCCCCTAGGTGGAGGTCCAGGGGGCACCCTGGGGCCTATACTGCAAGTCCAGGGACATCGGTGGACCCCTGGGTAGCTTGCTGGGGTCAGGGGCCCTTAGATGGAGGGCCAGGGGGCACCCTGAGGCCTAAACTGCAAGTCCAGGGAGATCAGTGGACCGCTGGGTAGCTTGCTGAGGTCAGAGACCCCTATGTGGAGGGCCAGAATGTCCCCTGGGGCCTATACTGCAAGTCCAGGGAGTGACGTGCACTCCTGGGTAGCTTGCTGGGATCAGAGGCCCCTAGGTGGAGTGCCAGGGGGCTCCCTGGGGCCTATACTGCAAGTCCAGGGACATCGGTGGACCCCTGGGTAGCTTGCTGGGGTCAGACCCCCCTAGTTGGAGGGCCAGGGGGCACCCTGGGGCCTATACTACAAGTCCAGGGACATCGGTGGACCACTGTGTAGCTTGCTGGGGTCAGGGGCCCTTAGGTGGAGGGCCAGGGGGCACCCTGGGGCCTATACTGCAAGTCCAGGAAGAGAGGTAGACCCATGGGTAGCTTGCTGGGGTCCGGCACCCCTAGGTGAAGGGCCAGGGAGCACCCAGAGGCCTATACTGCAAGCCCAGGGAAGGAGGTGGACCCCTGGGTAGCTTGCTGGGGTCAGGGTCCCCTAGATGGAGGGCCAGGGGGCACCCTGGGGCCTATATTGCAAGTCCAGGGACATCAGTGGACCCCTGGGTAGCTTGCTGGGGTCAGAGGCCCCTAGGTGGAGGGCCAGGTGGCTCCCTGGGGCCTATACTGCAAGTCCAGGAACATCGGTGGACCACTGGGTAGCTTGCTAGGGTCAGGGGCCCCTAGGTGGAGGGCAAGGGGGCACCCTGGGGCCTATACTGCAAGTCCATGAACATCGGTGGACCACTGGGTAGCTTGCTGGGGTCAGGGGCCCTTAGGTGGAGGGCCAGGGGGCACCCTGGGGCCTATACTGCAAGTCCAGGAAGAGAGGTTGACCGCTGGGTAGCTTGCTGAAATCTGGAGCCCCTAGGTGGAGGGCCAGGGGGCACACTGGGGCCTATACTGCAAGTCCAGGAAGAGAGGTGGACCCCTGGGTAGCTTGCTGGGGTCAGGCGCCCCTGGGTGAAGGGCCAGGGAGCACCCTGAGGCCTATACTGCAAGCCCAGGGAGGGAGGTGGACCCCTGGGTAGCTTGCTGGGGTCAGGGGCCTCTAGGTTGAGGTCCAGGGGGCATCCTGGGAACTGTACTGCAAGTCCAGGGACATTGGTGGACCCCTGGGTAGCTTGCTGGGGTCAGAGGCCCCTAGGTGGAGGGCCAGGGGATCCCCTGGAGCCTATACTGCAAGTCCAGGGAGTGAGGTGGACTTCTGGGTAGCTTGCTGGGGTCATAGGCTTCTCGGTGGAGGGCCAGGGGGCACCCTGGGGCCTATACTGCAAGTCCAGGGAAGGAGGTGGACCCCTGGGTAGCTTGCTGGGGTCAGGGTCCCCTAGGTGGAGGGCCTGGGGGCACACTGGGGCCTATACTGCAAGTCCAGGAAGAGAGGTGGACCCCTGGGTAGCTTGCAGGGGTCAGAGGCCCCTAGGTGGAGGGCCAGGGGTTCCCCTGGGGCCTATATTGCAAGTCCAGGAAGAGAGGTGGACCCCTGGGTAGCTTGCTGGGGTCAGGGTCCCCTAGGTGGAGGGCCAGGGGGCACACTGGGGCCTATACTGCAAGTCCAGGGAGATCGGTGGACCCCTGGGTAGCTTGCTGGGGTCAGAGGCCCCTAGGTGGAGGGCCAGGGGTTCCCCTGGGGCCTATATTGCGAGTCCAGGAAGAGAGGTGGACCCCTGGGTAGCTTGCTGGGGTAAGGCGCCCCTAGGTGGAGGGCCAGGGAGCACCCTGAGGCCTATACTGCAAGTCCAGGAAGAAAGGTTGACCCCTGGGTAGCTTGCTGGGGTCAGGGTCCCCTAGGTGGAGGGCCAGGGGGCACCCTGGGGCCTATACTGCAAGTCCAGGGACATCAGTGGACCCCTGGGTAGCTTGCTGGGGTCAGAGGCCCCTAGGTGGAGGGCCAGGGGGCTCCCTGGGGCCTATACTGCAAGTCCAGGAACATTGGTGGACCACTGGGTAGCTTGCTAGGGTCAGGGGCCCTTAGGTAGAGGGCCAGGGGGCACCCTGGGGCCTATACTGCAAGTCCAGGAAGAGAGGTTGACCCCTGGGTAGCTTGCTGAAGTCTGGAGCCCCTAGGTGGAGGGCCAGGGGGCACACTGGGGCCTATACTGCAAGTCCAGGAAGAGAGGTGGACCCCTGGGTAGCTTGCTGGGGTCAGAGGCCCCTAAGTGGAGGGCCAGGGGGCACCCTGGGGCCTATACTGGAAGCCCAGGGAGGGAGGTGGACCCCTGGGTAGCTTGCTGGGGTCAGGGTCCCCTAGGTGGAGGGCCAGGGGTCACCTTGTGGGCTATACTGCAAGTCCAGGAAGAGAGGTGGACCCCTGGGTAGCTTGCTGGGGTCATAGGCTCCTAGGTGGAGGGCCAGGGGGCACCCTGGGGCCTATACTGCAATTCCAGGAAGAGAGGTGGACCCCTGGGTAGCTTGCTGGGTTCATAGGCTCCTAGCTGGAGGGCCAGGGGGCACCCTGGGGCCTATACTGCAAGTCCAGGGACATCGGTGGACCCCTGGGTAGCTTGCTGGGGTTAGAGGCCCCTAGGTGGAGGGCCAGGGGTTCCCCTGGGGCCTATACTGCAAGTCCAGGGAGTGAGGTGGACTTCTGGGTAGCTTGCTGGGGTCATAGGCTCCTAGGTGGAGGGCCAGGGGGCACCCTGGGGCCTACACTGCAAGTCCAGGTAGAGATGTGCACCCCTGTGTAGCTTGCTGGGGTCAGGGGCCCCTAGGTGGAGGACCAGGGGGCACCCTGGGGCCTATACTGCAAGTCCAGGGACATCGGTGGACCCCTGGGTAGCTTGCTGGGGTCAGGGGCCCTTAGGTGGAGGGCCAGGGGGCACCCTGAGGCCTATACTGCAAGTCCAGGGACATCGGTGGACCCCTGGGTAGCTTGCTGGGGCCAGAGGCCCATAGGTGGAGGGCCAGGGGGCACCCTGGGGCCTATACTGCAAGTCCAGGGACATCGGTGGACCCCTGGGTAGCTTGCTGGGGTCATAGGATTCTAGGTGGAGGGCCAGGGGGCATCCTGGGGCCTATACTGCAAGTCCAGGAAGAGAGGTGGACCCCTGTGTAGCTTGCTGGGGTCAGGGGCCCCTAGGTGGAGGGCCAGGTGGCAGCCTGTGGGCTATACTGCAAGTCCAGGAAGAGAGGTTGACCCCTGGGTAGCTTGCTGGGGCCAGAGGCCCATAGGTGGAGGGCCAAGGGGCACCCTGGAGCCTATACTGCAAGTCCAGGGACATCGGTGGACCACTGGGTAGCTTGCTGGGGTCAGGGGCCCTTAGGTGGAGGGCCAGGGGGCACCCTGGGGCCTATACTGCAAGTCCAGGAAGAGAGGTAGACCCCTGGGTAGCTTGCTGGGGTCAGGCGCCCCTAGGTGAAGGGCCAGGGAGCACCCTGAGTTCTATACTGCAAGCCCAGGGAGGGAGGTGGACCCCTGGGTAGCTTGCTGGGGTCAGGGTCCCCTAGGTGGAGGGCCAGGGGGCACACTGGGGCCTATACTGCAAGTCCAGGAAGAGAGGTGGACCCCTGGGTAGCTTGCTGGGGTCAGAGGCCCCTTGGTGAAGGGCCAGGAGGCACCCTGGGGCCTATACTGCAAGTCCAGGGAGATTGGTGGACCCCTGGGTAGCTTGCTGGGGTCAGAGGCCCCTAGGTGGAGGGCCAGGGGTTCCCCTGGGGCCTATATTGCAAGTCCAGAGACATCGGTGGACCCCTGGGTAGCTTGCTGGGGCCAGAGGCCCCTAGGTGGAGGGCCAGGGGGCACCCTGGGGCCTATACTACAAGTCCAGGGACATCGGTGGACCACTGTGCAGCTTGCTGGTGTCAGGGGCCCTTAGGTGGAGGGCCAGGGGGCACCCTGGGGCCTATACTGCAAGTCCAAGAAGAGAGGTAGACCCCTGGGTAGCTTGCTGGGGTCAGGCGCCCCTAGGTGAAGGACCAGGGAGCACCCAGAGGCCTATACTGCAAGTCCAGGGAGGGAGGTGGACCCCTAGGTAGCTTGCTGGGGTCAGGGTTCCCTAGGTGGAGGGCCTGGGGGCACACTGGGGCCTATACTGCAAGTCCAGGAAGAGAGGTGGACCCCTGGGTAGCTTGCAGGGGTCAGAGGCCCCTAGGTGGAGGACCAGGGGTTCCCCTGGGGCCTACATTGCACGTCCAGGAAGAGAGGTGGACCCCTGGGTAGCTTGCTGGGGTCAGGCGCCCCTAGGTGAAGGGCCAGGGAGCACCCTGAGGCCTATACTGCAAGCCCAGGGAGGGAGGTGGACCCCTGGGAAGCTTGCTGGGGTCAGGGTCCCCTAGGTGGATGGCCAGGGGGCACCCTGTGGGCTATACTGCAAGTCCAGGGACAACGGTGGACCCCTGGGTAGCTTGCTGGGGTCAGAGGCCCCTAGGTGGAGGGCGAGGGGTTACCCTGGGGCCTATACTGCAAGTCCAGGGAGTAAGGTTGACTTCGGGGTAGCTTGCTGGGGTCATAGGCTCCTAGCTGGAGGGCCAGGGGGCACCCTGGGGCCTACACTGCAAGTCCAGGGAGAGATATGGACCCCTGGGTAGCTTGCTGGGGTCAGGGGCCCCTAGGTTGAGGTCCAGGGGGCACCCTGGGGCCTATACTGCAAGTCCAGGGACATCGGTGGACCCCTGGGTAGCTTGCTGGGGTCAGGGGCCCTTAGGTGGAGGGCCAGGGGGCACCCTTGGGCCTATACTGCAAGTCCAGGGAGTGAGGTGGACTCCCGGGTAGCTTGCTGGGGTCAGAGGCCCCTAGGTGCAGGGCCAGGGGGCACCCTGGGGCCTATACTGCAAGTCCAGGGACATCGGTGGACCCCTGGGTAGCTTGCTGGGGTCAGAGGCCCTAGGTTGAGGGCCAGGGGGCACCCTAGGGCCTATACTGCAAGTCCAGGAACATCGGTGGACCACTGGGTAGCTTGCTAGGGTCAGGGGCCCTTAGGTGGAGGGCCAGGGGGGACCCTGGGGCCTATACTGCAAGTCCAGGAAGAGAGGTGGACCCCTGGGTAGCTTGCTGGGGTCAGAGGCCCCTAGGTGAAGGGCCAGGGGGCACCCTGGGGCCTATACTGCAAGTCCAAGGACATCGGTGGACCACTGGGTAGCTTGCGGGGGTCAGAGGCCCCTAAGTGGAGGGCCAGGGGGCACCCTGGGGCCTATACTGGAAGCCAACGGAGGGAGGTGGACCCCTGGGTAGCTTGCTGGGGTCAGGGTCCCCTAGGTGGAGGGCCAGGGGTCAACCTGCTGGCTATACTGCAAATCCAGGAAGAGAGGTGGACCCCTGGGTAGCTTGCTGGGGTCATAGGCTCCTAGGTGGAGGGCCAGGGGGCACCCTGGGGCCTACACTGCAAGTCCAGGAAGAGAGGTGGACCCCTGGGTAGCTTGCTGGGGTCACAGGCTCCTAGGTGGAGGGCCAGGGGGCACCCTGGGGCCTATACTGCAAGTCCAGGAAGAGAGGTTGACCCCTGGGTAGCTTGCTGGGGCCAGAGGCCCATAGGTGGAGGGCCAGGGGGCACCCTTGGGCCTATACTGCAAGTCCAGGGACATCGGTGGACCACTGGGTAGTTTGCTGGGGTCAGGGGCCCTTAGGTGGAGGGCCAGGGGGCACCCTGGGGCCTATACTGCAAGTCCAGGAAGAGAGGTAGACCCCTGGGTAGCTTGCTGGGGTCAGGCGCCCCTAGGTGAAGGGCCAGGCAGCACCCTGAGGCCTATACTGCAAGCCCAGGGAGGGAGGTGGACACCTGGGTAGCTTGCTGGGGTCAGGGTCCCATAGGTGGAGGGCCAGGGGGCACACTGGGGCCTATACTGCAAGTCCAGGAAGAGAGGTGGACCCCTGGGTAGCTTGCTGGGGTCAGAGGCCCCTAGGTGGAGGGCCAGGGGTTCCCTTGGGGCCTATATTGCAAGTCCAGGAAGAGAGGTGGACCCCTGGGTAGCTTGCTGGGGTAAGGCGCCCCTAGGTGAAGGGCCAGGGAGCACCCTGAGGCCTTTACTGCAAGCCCAGGGAGGGAGGTGGACCCCTGGGTAGCTTGCTGGGGTCAGTGTCCCCTAGGTGGATGGCCAGGGGGCACCCTGAGGCCTATACTGCAAGCCCAGGGAGGGAGGTGGACCCCTGGGTAGCTTGCTGGGGTCAGGGGCCTCTAGGTTGAGGTCCAGGGGGCATCCTGGGGCCTGTACTGCAAGTAAAGGGACATCGGTGGACCCCTGGGTAGCTTGCTGGGGTCAGAGGCCCCTAGGTGGAGGGCCAGGGGATCCCCTGGAGCCTATACTGCAAGTCCAGGGAGTGAGGTGGACTTCTGGGTAGCTTGCTGGGGTCATAGGCTTCTAGGTGGAGGGCCAGGGGGCACCCTGGGGCCTATACTGCAAGTCCAGGAAGAGAGGTGGACCCCTGGGTAGCTTGCTGGGGTCAGGGGCCCCTAGTTGGAGGTTCAGGGGGCACCCTGGGGCCTATACTGCAAGTCCAGGGACATCGGTGGACTCCTGGGTAGCTTGCTGGGGTCAGGGGCCCTTAGGTGGAGGGCCAGGGGGCACCCTGAGGCCTATACTGCAAGTACAGGGAGATCAGTGGACCCCTGGGTAGCTTGCTGAGGTCAGAGACCCCTATGTGGAGGGCCAGAAGGTCCCCTGGGGCCTATACTGCAAGTCCAGGGAGTGAGGTGCACTCCTGGGTAGCTTGCTGCGGTCAGAGGCCCCTAGGTGGAGGGCCAGGGGGCTCCCTGGGGCCTATACTGCAAGTCCAGGGACATCGGTGGACCCCTGGGTAGCTTGCTGGGGTCAGAGGCCCCTAGGTGGAGGGCCAGGGGGCACCCTGGGGCCTATACTACAAGTCCAGGGACATCGGTGGACCACTGTGTAGCTTGCTGGGGTCAGGGGCCCTTAGGTGGAGGGCCAGGGGGCACCCTGGGGCCTATACTGCAAGTCCATTAAAAGAGGTAGACCCATGGGTAGCTTGCTGGGGTCAGGCGCCCCTAGGTGAAGGGCCAGGGAGCACCCAGAGGCCTATACTGTAAGCCCAGGGAGGGAGGTGGACCCCTGGGTAGCTTGCTGGGGTCAGGGTCCCCTAGGTGGAGGGCCTGGGGGCACACTGGGGCCTATACTGCAAGTCCAGGAAGAGAGGTGGACCCCTGGGTAGCTTGCTGGGGTAAGGGTCCCCTAGGTGGAGGGCCAGGGGGCACACTGGGGCCTATACTGCAAGTCCAGGGAGATCGGTGGACCCCTGGGTAGCTTGCTGGGGTCAGAGGCCCCTAGGTGGATGGCCAGGGGGCACCCTATGGGCTATACTGCAAGTCCAGGAAGAGAGGTGGACCCCTGGGTAGCTTGCCGGGGTCAGAGGCCCCTAGGTGAAGGGCCAAGGGGCACCCTGGGGCCTATACTGCAAGTCCAGGGACATCGGTGGACCCCTGGGTAGCTTGCTGGGGTCATAAGCTCCTAGGTGGAGGGCCAGGGGGCACCCTGGGGCCTACACTGCAAGTCCAGGGAGAGATGTGGACCCCTGGGTAGCTTGCTGGGGACAGGGGCCCCTAGGTTGAGGTCCAGGGGGCACCCTGGGGCCTATACTGCAAGTCCAGGGACATCGGTGGACCCCTGGGTAGCTTGCTGGTGTCAGAGGCCCCTGGGTGGATGGCCAGGGGGCACCCTATGGGCTATACTGCAAGTCCAGGAAGAGAGGTGGACCCCTGGGTAGCTTGCCGGGGTCAGAGGCCCCTAGGTGAAGGGCCAAGGGGCACCCTGGGGCCTATACTGCAAGTCCAGGGACATCGGTGGACCCCTGGGTAGCTTGCTGGGGTCATAAGCTCCTAGGTGGAGGGCCAGGGGGCACCCTGGGGCCTACACTGCAAGTCCAGGGAGAGATGTGGACCCCTGGGTAGCTTGCTGGGGACAGGGGCCCCTAGGTTGAGGTCCAGGGGGCCCCTGGGGCCTATACTGCAAGTCCAGGGACATCGGTGGACCCCTGGGTAGCTTGCTGGTGTCAGGGGCCCTTAGGTGGAGGGCCAGGGGGCACCCTTGGGCCTATACTGCAAGTCCAGGGAGTGAGGTGTACTCCTGGGTAGCTTGCTGGGGTCAGAGGCCCCTAGGTGGAGGGCCAGGGGGCACCCTGGGGCCTATACTGCAAGTCCAGGAAGAGAGGTGGACCCCTGGGTAGCTTGCTGGGGTCAGGGGCCCCTAGGTGAAAGGCCAGGGGGCACCCTGAGGCCTATACTGCAAGTCCAGGAAGAGAGGTGGACCCCTGGGTAGCTTGCTGGGGTCAGGGGCCCCTAGGTGGAGGTCCAGGGGGCACCCTGGGGCCTATACTGCATGTCCAGGGACATCGGTGGACCCCTGGGTAGCATGCTGGGGTCAGGGGCCCTTAGGTGGAGGGCCAGGGGGCACCCTGAGGCCTATACTGCAAGTCCAGGGAGATCAGTGGACCCCTAGGTAGCTTGCTGTGGTCAAAGACCCCTATGTGGAGGGCCATAAGGTCCCCTGGGGCCTATACTGCAAGTCCAGGGAGTGAGGTGCACTCCTGGGTAGCTTGCTGGGGTCAGAGACCCCTAGGTGGAGGGCCAGAGGCACCCTGGGGCCTATACTGCAAATCCAGGGACATCGGTGGACCACTGGGTAGCTTGCGGGGGTCAGAGGCCCCTAAGTGGAGGGCCAGGGGGCACCCTGGGGCCTATACTGGAAGCCCAGGGAGGGAGGTGGACCCCTGGGTAGCTTGCTGGGGTCAGGGTCCCCTAGGTGGAGGGCCAGGGGTCAACCTGTGGGCTATACTGCAAGTCCAGGAAGAGAGGTGGACCCCTGGGTAGCTTGCTGGGGTCATAGGCTCCTAGGTGGAGGGCCAGGGGGCACCCTGGGGCCTACACTGCAAGTCCAGGAAGAGAGGTGGACCCCTGGGTAGCTTGCTGGGGTCATAGGCTCCTAGGTGGAGGGCCAGGGGGCACCCTGGGGCCTATACTGCAAGTCCAGGAAGAGAGGTTGACCCCTGGGTAGCTTGCTGGGGCCAGAGGCCCATAGGTGGAGGGCCAGGAGGCACCCTTGGGCCTATACTGCAAGTCCAGGGACATCGGTGGACCACTGGGTAGTTTGCTGGGGTCAGGGCCCTTAGGTGGAGGGCCAGGGGGCACCCTGGGGCCTATACTGCAAGTCCAGGAAGAGAGGTAGACCCCTGGGTAGCTTGCTGGGGTCAGGCGCCCCTAGGTGAAGGGCCAGGGAGCACCCTGAGGCCTACACTGCAATCCCAGGTAGGGAGGTGGACCCCTGGGTAGCTTGCTGGGGTCAGGGTCCCCTAGGTGGAGGGCCAGGGGGCACACTGGGGCCTATACTGCAAGTCCAGGGAGTGAGGTGGACTCCCGGGTAGCTTGCTGGGGTCAGAGGCCCCTAGGTGGAGGGCCAGGGGGCACCCTGGGGCCTATACTGCAAGTCCAGGGACATCGGTGGACCCCTGGGTAGCTTGCTGGGGTCAGAGGCCCCTAGGTGGAGGGCCAGGGGGCACCCTGGGGCCTATACTGCAAGTCCAGGAACATCGGTGGACCACTGGGTAGCTTGCTAGGGTCAGGGGCCCTTAGGTGGAGGGCCAGGGGGCACCCTGGGGCCTATACTGCAAGTCCAGGAAGAGAGGTTGACCCCTGGGTAGCTTGCTGAAGTCTGGAGCCCCTAGGTGGAGGGCCAGGGGGCACCCTGGGGCCTATACTGCAAGAACAAGGACATCGGTGGACCGCTGGGTAGCTTGCGGGGGTCATAGGCTTCTAGGTGGAGGGCCAGGGGGCACCCTGGGGCCTATACTGCAAGTCCAGGAAGTGAGGTGGACCTCTGGGTAGCTTGCTGGGGTCAGGGGCCCCTAGGTGAAAGGCCAGGGGGCACCCTGAGGCCTATACTGCAAGTCCAGGAAGAGAGGTGGACCCCTGGGTAGCTTGCTGGGGTCAGGGGCCCCTAGGTGGAGGTCCAGGGGGCACCCTGGGGCCTATACTGCATGTCGAGGGACATCGGTGGACCCCTGGGTAGCATGCTGGGGTCAGGGGCCCTTAGGTGGAGGGCCAGGGGGCACCCTGAGGCCTATACTGCAAGTCCAGGGAGATCAGTGGACCCCTGGGTAGCTTGCTGTGGTCAAAGACCCCTATGTGGAGGGCCAGAAGGTCCCCTGGGGCCTATACTGCAAGTCCAGGGAGTGAGGTGCACTCCTGGGTAGCTTGCTGGGGTCATAGGCTCCTAGGTGGAGGGCCAGGGGGCACCCTGGGGCCTACACTGCAAGTCCAGGGAGAGATGTGGACCCCTGGGTAGCTTGCTGGGTTCAGGGGCCCCTAGGTTGAGGTCCAGGGGGCACCCTGGGGCCTATACTGCAAGTCCAGGGACATCGGTGGACCCCTGGGTAGCTTGCTGGGGTCAGGGGCCCTTAGGTGGAGGGCCAGGGGGCACCCTTGGGCCTATACTGCAAGTCCAGGGAGTGAGGTGGACTCCTGGGTAGCTTGCTGGGGTCAGAGGCCCCTAGGTGGAGGGCCAGGGGGCACCCTGGGGCCTATACTGCAAGTCCAGGGACATCGGTGGACCCCTGGGTAGCTTGCTGGGGTCAGAGGCCCCTAGGTGGAGGGCAAGGGGGCACCCTGGGGCCTTTACTGCAAGTCCAGGAACATCGGTGGACCACTGGGTAGCTTGCTGGGGTCAGGGGCCCTTAGGTGGAGGGCCAGGGGGCACCCTGGGGCCTATACTGCAAGTCCAGGAAGAGAGGTTGACCGCTGGGTAGCTTGCTGAAATCTGGAGCCCCTAGGTGGAGGGCCAGGGGGCACACTGGGGCCTATACTGCAAGTCCAGGAAGAGAGGTGGACCCCTGGGTAGCTTGCTGGGGTCAGAGGCCCCTAGGTGAAGTGCCAGGGGGCACCCTGGGGCCTATACTACAAATCCAGGAAGAGAGGTGGACCGCTGGGTAGCTTGCGGGGGTCAGAGGTCCCTAAGTGGAGGGCAAGGGGGCACCCTGGGGCCTATACTGCAAGTCTAGGAAGAGAGGTGGACCGCTGGGTAGCTTGCGGGGGTCAGAGGTCCCTAAGTGGAGGGCAAGGGGGCACCCTGGGGCCTATACTGCAAGTCCAGGAAGAGAGGTTGACCCCTGGGTAGCTTGCTGAAGTCTGGAGCCCCTAGGT